>NC_133619.1:496092288-496451788 GCF_048593235.1 Sminthopsis crassicaudata | reverse complement strand
GGAATCCATCCCTTGCCAGGTTGGGAGGATGTTGAATGAGTGAGCTAGGTCAGACAAAAGAGAGAGAATGGAGGCCTTGGTGTCTTATTTACCAAGCTACGACCTGCTCATCCTATATTGAACTTTATACTGTGATTCTGGCATCTGGATCCTGGCTATGACTAAAGAATGGCCAATCTTCCCTTATCAAGTAGAGTTTCTAGCACTATGTGGCTAATAAATTGGTTAAACTTCAAGAGAAGAACCCAAAAGATGGTAGCAAGGAATAATACTCAGTAGAAAAATAATGCAACTCATCATCATGAATTACTTTGTGGTAAGACCAGAAGAGTTCAGTGGAATAACTGAGGATATCAAACTTGTTCTCAAAGTTAACCCTGTACCTCCCCTAGATGAGATACCCCAAAACAGTGAGTTGCAGCACAACATGACCAAAAGACACCAGGGCTCATGGAGCATCTGAAGTGGGGGGGGTCGCTTTCACACATATTGCTCTTTTGTGTAAACTCTAAACATGCTTTTTTTTCCTCTAGTTGCAGTATGTATATTTGCTGTACATTGGGCTCCATATTTATGGAGGAAACATTCTATTATAAATCTTCATATTGTGCTGGTTTATTTATGTTCCTTAATAAAGAAAAAAATAAACATAATAATGTGGTCTCATGAACTAATTTTTTTTTTTTGAGTGGATGAGGACCAGACTGACCCTTTAATTAATGTGTGGTAGTTATTCTTGGATGCCCCTGTAGGGGGAGGAGGGAAAGAGAGTATCCTAGGGCTACACATATTTAGCAAGTTTATATTTTATATATACTTGTCTGTGTACATGGTATCTCCTTGATAGGATGTAAATTTCTTAAAGGAAAGAAACATTTCATTTTTGCTTGCCTCTAACAAAGTACCTAATATATATAATTACACATGCATATGTATATGTAATATACATATACATACATATTACAACTTAATAAATACATATTGTTCAACTGACTGACTGGTTAAATCTTATTTCTTCCAAGTACTATCCCATCACAGGAAATGCTTTGAGGACTGTTATACCTAACACCTTCTGTTTTCTACATTCCTTATGTTTGATAGCTCAGATCTGCACAAGCTCAAAGCTCCTAAAGATCTATATCTTATTTCCCAAGGGCTTTCTCTGGTATACAGGGAAAATTCTATCTGAAATGCCTATGTAAAAACTCTTCTGTTCCAATCTGTGTTAGATCAGTCTACATTACATCAAGTGAGCAAAAATAATACTTCCCTTAACTCTAAGTAGGTAATAGGGTCAAGTGATCCTTACTTAGTGACATTGAAAAAATTGCTCTTTGAATCTTGGTTTTTCTAGCTGTAAATAAAGTTGTTTGTCCTCTATAGCTTCTTAAAAGTTCTGTACCCCTAACTTTCTGGCCTCAATTACCTTTCTGCAAGATTGGGGCAATTGTCATTTTGAATATTCTATTTTTAATCGTGATCTATTGCTTCTCCTCCCCACTGTTACCACAATAGCAAAAATAGCAGAATAGCAGAAAAAAAAAGATAACCAAAACTTTATTACAAATGTGCATGATCTGGCATGTCCAAAAATAGGTCTCTTTCAGCACTTAAAGTTCATCACCTCTCTGTTAGGAGGTAGATTGTGTAAAATGGGGACAAATATAACTTACTTACCTGGACTGACTGATCCTCACCTGAGGGCTGTACCGGATGAAATCCCTTCCATGTTCTGGATAGACAAAAGTACCTGGCCATCTGAGGAGAGTGAAAGAAAATGGAGAAGGTAGTTTCAGAGATAGTTTGGCAAATGCAGGGAATGTTTCCCTGAAGGGAAAGTAAATCTCCACAATTTGAGAGGAAAAAAAAGGAAGTATTCAATTCATCCTGCTAATGTGGAAAGGAGGCTTCTTATGGTGAAGCTGTCAGCCCAGACTGTAGCCAATGGTCCCCTCTACTGCTTTCTTTCCTGTTGTCTCACAGAAAAGCCTCCCCAAAACTAATCCACACTAAAGTTACAGGGATTAAATATGTTACCTCTTCCCCTTTTATGGTCTCTGACCCTGTTATGGTCCCTATTGGACCATAGAGAGTGAAAAATGCTGAATAGCACAAATTTCACTTAACTTATTAGAAAAGGCTCTGACCTAAGCCGAGAGACTTGGGTTCTGGTGCTGACCATTGTGACCGTTAGATGCTCACAGGTCTATGCTAAAGGAAGACAATATATAAGAGAAACAAAGGCAGCCAGAGACCCCCACATAAGCCTGGCTATGAGTCCTTGCTTGCGTGAAGATTATCATTATCATTATACCAGGGTGGAGAAGGGCTTCTTCTACCTTCGGGTGAAATGACTTTGCTGCCTAGAATGATATAGTTAGGACACTTGAAGGTTTACAGTGTTCTTTCCTGACAGTAACCTTATGTAGTTATGACAAATAAAGAAAGAGAAACCTAAAGAGGCTAAAAAAAATTGTCAAGAATTATACAGTTAGTCAAATAGCAGGACAGAGATTTAACTCCTTTTGACCTCAGTTCTCAAGTGGTAGAACTTGAGCATCATTGAGGGGAGATACTTTTGAGCAGAATAATCTTCCTGGGGTTTTAGGTCATGCCATAGTAGACAACTGCTTACTGTTTGTATTTAAGGTCAGCCTTGAATAAAGCAGGTTTTTCTGAGAGATGATTCTCTCTTGTGGTTTGGGAGAGACAGTTCTGACATGAGCATGGAGGTTAGCCACAAGCTGACATATAAGTTTGCCAATAGTATAAATAATAATTGCTGTATTTAAGTAAACATTGATTAACTAATTTATTTGTCCTGAAAATTAGAGGAATTCTTTCCAGATTCCATTTAAGGAGCAATCATTCAAAAAGCATTTTATTAACTACCATTCTTGATCTGAACATATCATGTGGATAGAATTTTAAAAAGGAGATAGAGACCAAAGAAGGTGGCCCATGAAAGTAGAAAGGACAATGTTTTGGAGTCTGGACATATGAATCCAAGGCCTCTCTGATCCTTATTTTGATCATTTGTAAAACCAAGGTGCTAAGGCAACTAGATGGTATAGTGGATAGAGCACTGACCCTGGAGTCAGGAGAACCCGAGTTCAAATCCAGTTAAATGAGTACTAGCTATGTGATTCTGGGCAAGTCATCTAATACTGATTGCCTCAATAACAAAAAAATCAAGATACTAAACTACATTGTTTCTATGATTCCCTCCTGATCCAAAGTTTTATCATTTCTATGTCTTTTTTCTTCAAGGAATCTGTAATCTAGTTAAGGGTAGACACAAGTATGTGTATGTGTTTATATGTATGCATGACAAATAGGCCCTGCACATGTATACATATGTAGATGTGATGCATACATATATACATGCATGTGTAAATTTAAATCAATTAAATATCATTTAAGCCTAAAAAATATTGGTTAAGTCTAACATTGGGCTTTATGCTATAAACTGAGGATATAAAGATATGTAAAATGTTATCCTTGTTTTCCAAGAGCTTACAGTCATCCAAAGAGTTAAAATTAACAGAGATGAAATAAAAAGAATAACAAATAATGAAACTATTTAATTCTGATGAGTTTATCTGATGTTCTAAAAACATATCATTGTAGGCTAGTGTAGTTGTAAAAGACTTCTTAGAGAAAGTGAAATTTGAGTTGGACCTTGAAGCATAGATCAGAGTCAAATAAGCTGAAGGATGCAGAAGGTTTCTCTGTGCTAAAAGAAGAGCAATTGGTAAATTATTGATTTGCCTTACTGATAACTTCATCTTTCAGAAGATAGAGGAAGAACAGGGTGAACTGCTCTTCTGAACAAGATTTTGATTAATAAAGGAAGAATTGATTAGTGAATTAGAAATAATTTCAGGAAACAGTGGTCATGCCATTTAGTTTTGGTAGACAACAAGGAAAGTTGGGCTTGATTAACCATGCATCCTGAGAGTGGGCTTCTGAGAGTTTAGAGATAAGATAGGAAAATTTTATGACCCAAGATTTGAAAAGAGAAGTCAGCTTGATGAGGTTAGTGGCAGTTTAGAGAGTTGTGGGAATCCCCTTCTGGTCAGTGCAGGTCCTTCATGAAAAAAGATTTAAGTGGCAAAAGGGGACATTTATTGTCAGAAGTCAACTTTGCTAGGAAACTGACTTCCTCAGTGGCAGAGAAATAACAAAAGGTTTTTCGCTGAGCAGAGAATGTCTTCACATTGGATAGGAGTCATGGCAGGGGTTATGCTCTACTCCAGACTTCTGCAAGAATCAGGAGTTTAGAAATATCCTTTATAGAAATTTGAGACTCAGGCTTCAGTTTGAAAAGAAAGCCAATCCCCCTCCTCCCCAGCCTAGATACTCATCTTGGAGTTTCAGTCACTCAGTATCAGGCCCAGATCTTCCAATAGAATTTGAATGGGGACCTGGCTATCAATGTGTGTGTGGGGGTGATTTGCCTTAAAAAGGCCCAGCCTGAGAAATATGTTCTCTCATAGACTCTATGGAGCCTGGGAGACCAGGAATTTCCTTTCCTTTACGGATCAAAAGGGGGACACAATTTCAGAGTGATAATTTTACAAATCAAAAAGGTACAGTTTTTTTTTTTTTTTTACAGAGTTTACCTGCATCAAGCTTAAGAGGGATGGGAAGCCCTTTAGAATAAAGCACTCATAAAGTAATTAAAAATAGATTCAAATGATAAGGAAATAGATTAATATGCTAGAAAAGGAGGCTCATCTATGAACTTCGATATTAACTTTTATACGGTGCTCCAGTATAAAGCTACTCTGTTCTTCCTCCCATTTTGCACTTGCAGATTGGGTTTCCAGGGAGATAACTACACTTAAATTTAAGGTACTCACTCTATCTGAAACTCCAAAAATATAACTAATGAGCCCCAACAAGTGAACTTAACTTTAATAGTCAGCCAGTAAAGACATTTACTGAGATGTTATTGTGTATGAACAATAGTAATAAAATACCTTCTCCATAAAAGGCAACTCACACCTTTAGCACTTAAGGCCTTCAATGTCCTTTTTCTCCTCAGAGTGACCTTGAATTATTTTTCCTAGGGAATGTATCTCTTATAAGAAAATCACTCAGTTGGTTTATCTGTACTTTTTCATTTTAATTCCCAACATCCAAGAATGGTTCTTTTCTCTATTGTCAGAAATTATATTTCCCAAAATCACTTCTTGCCTCTACTCTCTGGGTCTGTTTTCTACTGGGTCTGGTATCTTCTACTGAACAAGTAATACCACTGTAACACACAATGATCAATGAGGAAAGATATCTTCTGCTCCACCTCCAAAAGACCACATGTTTTCTCCTTAAATATCTTCTTTTCTTCTTTTAGGAACTCGCTTCAAATCCATCTCCTTACTTCACTAACAAACCAGTGAGTGGTAAATGGTAGTCTTTTTTTTTCTTTTTCTTTTTTTTTCTTTCCCTATTTCTATTTAGGGCAACTTTCCTGAATAATTTCTAATAATTTTGTATTCAGATTCTTTTTTTTAATCATAGTTTTTAGGTAATCTAACAATTCTTATATTATCTCCCCTCTATCTGTTGTTTTTATCAATTGTTTTTCTATCTATTTTTTATCTATCAATTGTTTTTCTAGTGAAATGTTTTAGATTCTCTTCTATTTTTTTCCAGTTTTATTATTTCTTGGTCTCTTTAATATCATTAGATTCCTCTTGTCCAATTCTAGTTTTCAAGAAGTTATTTTATTCCTTAATATTTTGAACCTCTTTTTTTTCAATAAGCTAACTTTTTTTTTTTTTTTTAATAATTTTCTTGGATTGCTTTTATTTTTTTCTTTATTTTTTTTCAATCTCCATTATTCAATTTTTAAAATTCCTTTTTAAGTTCTTCCTATAATTCTTTTTGGGCTTGTGACCATTTGATGTTGAAGAGGTTTGGGGGTTGTGTTCTCATGAGGTTTAATGCAGGGCAGGGAGTTGTGGGAATTCCTTCTGGTGGTGCACAGGTTCTTCGAAAAGGAATTTACAAACCCGAAAAGCTAGACTGGCAAAAAGAAGTTCATTATTGACATTGGGAAGTAAGCCTTTGCTATGCATGAATAGAAAGACAGAATTCCTTGGTGGCAAGGTCCCGACAGAGGGATATAAAGTTTTTAGCAGAAAAATCCTATCCTAGTAGAGAAAGTGAAAAAGGTCTTGTTAGGAAAAAAGAAGAGAGAAGATAAAGAGGGAGTAACTGAAGGAGAATATCATTTCAGCAGGTAAAGGATTGCAGCTTATGCTAAGGGGACAGAGAAGTTCTTTGGCATAGCATGGCATGTTAGGTTCTCTGCAAGAAATGAGGCCCAAGTTGCCTCTTTTTATAATTGAAACCTTGGCTAGAAGCTGGGGGCAGCTCTTTTATGGGGGCTGGGAGCAGTTTGAATAGAAAATCTTGGTATTGAATGAGTGTCTCTGGGCTAATTTCCAACTCAATTGGGTTAGGAATCAACCAGTCCCATCCAAATAACAGAATAAAAATCACTTTATCTTGATTCCCTGGGGTGGGTCTCTCAGGGGAGAGCTTAGCATTCCCTCCAAGGTCAGAGAGAGAGAAAGAAAAAAAATTTCTGGGTTCCCCCCCTCATCAATGTTACTCTTTGGGATAGGAATGTTTGTGGGTTTTTTTGTTTTCTGTTTGTCTTTTTACCTCACTATCTTACTCTGAATAAGAACCTAGTTCTTCTTTTATACCAAAGTAGTTATCTATGGTCAGCTTCTTTTGTCTTTGCTAACTCATTTTTTATTTTGCTGTATTTTATTTTTAGCAGCTTATTGTTATAATCGGGTTTTAATATAACATTGTAGGTAATGTTGCCCAAGGCTTCAAGTCCTCTGAATTCTATTCCAGGAGGAAAACTTACAGGAATGTCATAGCCATGTTTCAAAACTCCCATATTAGGTGAAAATATTGCAAACAACAAGAAAAAAAAATACTGTGGAAATACAGTCAGCATTTCACAAGACCTAGCAACTTCTACTCTAAAAGATTATAGGTCTTTGAACATTATATTTTGAAGAGAATGTTTCTCAATTTTTAAAGTACCTTTAGGGTCATGATTGTGTCTTTAACTATTGGTTTGTCACCTTTTAATTTTATCAAATTTGCCTGTTTTGTCACACTTCAATAAATACTGAAATTTTGTTTTCTCTGTTACTTGTTTTTTAATGTAAGTTCATTGACTAGTCTGGGGACAAGTTAATTGATCAGCTATTTCCTTATTAATTCCTTCTCCAACATTTAGTTTTATTAAAATGTGTCTTAAAATGTTTAAAATTAAATTTTTTTATTAAAATCTTTGAACATCAATATAAACAGCTAAGCTTATTTATCATCCATTTGTATGTAAATTAATTAATTCCAACACAAATTATCTTAACAACTTTTAATCACTCCCCTATATCTTCATCAGGATTGTTTGTTCATTTTCATTCACTTTTCTTGTCAAATGGTTTCCATTCTTCCAGTTCTACTTTTTTTTCATTTTATATTATTTCATTAAAGAACTTTCCAAATTTCTTTGTTTTCCTTACACTTAGTTTTAATTGCATTATAATATTCAATTACATGAATGTACCATAATTTATTTGGCCATTCCTCTCCTGCTGACCATTTTGGTTGTTTTGAATTTATCACAGTTATATGTAATTCTGTTATAAAAAGCTTTAAAAAAAGATAGCACTTGTTTTATTTTCAGTTACATTTTCAGGACAGATTCTTCTCAATAAAATTATTGAACCAAAGGCATGATAACTTTTATAACTTGCTACCAGATTGATCTATAAAAAGTTTTTATTAATATGATATTTTAATACTAATGAATAAATATCTCCATTCCTTCATAGCCTCACTATTTTTTGCTTTTAATATTTCTGGGATTCTTAACTTTCTTTTGTTGGTCATAGATGTGTTGGTAGTCTGGTAAATCTAGGGAATTCTCATAATAATGTTTTTAAATGCACAAAAATAAAACACATAATATATCTATTTTTTGCTGAGGCAATTGGGGTTAAGTGACTTGCCCAGGGTCACATAGCTAGCAAATGTTAAGTGTCTGAGATCACATTTGAACTCAGGTCCTTCTGACTTTAGGGCTGGTGCTCTATCCACTGTGCCATCTAGCTGCCCCAGCACACAGCATTTTAAAGGAAAACAGCTATATTGAAATATACAAATGTATCTCCTATCCAGTCCATATATTCCATGAAATCTATCCTCTGACCCTAGATTACAAACCCTTATTTTAATTATTTTTTGCCAAATTAAGCTCGGAGTGAGATGGTACCTAAAAATTTGGTTTTCTATATTTAAAAGACATTTAGAAAATTTGTCTCCACAAAAGTTCTATTCTGATTCCTCATTATAGACAAGAGGTGACCTTAAATTCTTGAAGGCTATTCTCATAGAACTCTGGTATGTTCTATCATGCTGCACAGTTCTTGAGTAAATAAGGTGTATATTATGTCTTTTGTATGGGAATGATGCTAAGAACAAAGAGGCTTATTTTAAGTACCCTGCCTATTAGGAGATTAATTCTTTAATTATGGCAGTCCATGAAATAAAATGACCTTCAGTTCTATATGGGCTTTTTCCTTTGTAGTGATGTGACTGAGAGTTGTTTCAGAGAACAGTCTGGGAACATTGAAGATATCTTACAATTTCTTAAATATAACTTAATTTGCTTTATTCTTTGTATTCAATTTTTCATTCATCACCAATAACATTATAGAACCTCCTAACTAAGATCCATCATTAAAAATTTTGGGTTAACCATCCACCCAGAAAGGAACAAGGACAACAACAAGCAAATGAAGAATGGCTGTTATTTAGACAATAATCTATAGTTTGATACCTTAGATATTGTATCAATGTACATATATCAAACAGATATACATTCGATTTTGAATTCCAAGCAAATTTCCATAATGGATTATTAAAGGACTTTGAATCACTTAGAAAAAGAAACAATAATGAAAAGTTAGCACGAATTCAATAGAAACAAGTTATGGCAAAGTAACTTTATTTGTTTTCTTATCACATAATTATTATAGGGAGCAGGAGGATTCTGTGAACATATTATATCTGATTTCAGGAAGATAGTTGACATTTGCTCGAAATATTGTTTTGGATAAGATGGAGATATTTTAGACAGAATAGTGCAGTCAACTGGGTTTGCAACCAAGTGACTGCACTGAACAAATGGTAATTAGTGGATTGGATCAGTGTCAACTTGGAGGCAGATTTTTAGTGGAGCCCTCCAGGACTATGTCCTTGGCCCAGTTCTGTTTGACATTTTTATTAATGGCTTGAATGAAGGCAGAATTGGCATGCTTATTAAATATGCAAATAGTGCAAGTCTAAAATGGATGCCTAATATATTATATGATAAAATGGGAATTCTAAAAGTTTAAGACAATCTGGAATGGCAACCTATAACTAACAAAGGTGAAATTTAATATGAATAAATTTAAGTTATAAATACTTACATTGAAAAACACATTTCAGATGATCAAAACCATCTGGCATTAGTTTAAAAAAAATAGAGAGGTGGGTCAATGGAACAGACTAGAAAAAAGGGAATCAGAATAATGGAACTCAATAACCTATTGTTTAAAGTAGAAACATAACTTGCCTAGGAAAAAAATTTTATCTGATTAAAAACAAAAACAAAAAAACTTGCAAAAACTGGAAAGCAATCTGGCAGAAATTAGACTTAGACCAATATCTTACACCACAATCTACAATATATTTTAAATAGATATATAACCTTAATAGTAAAGATCATGCTGTAAAATTAGAAGAGGGGAAGAACATATGCTTCTCTCAGCTAGAAGTAGGAGATATGTCCTTAATCAAACAAAGGAATTATAAGGGGGGGAGAAAGACAATTATAAAAGGTACTAGATAATTTTGATTACGTAGAATGAAAAAGCTTCTGCACAGTCAAAATTAATGCACCAGGATAGAAGGGTATGGGGAAAATGTTCATATTCAATTTCTCAGATAAGTATTTAGAATCCAGAATATATAAACAATTAACATGAACACACTGTACATATGTGTGTGTGTGCTTTTAGTCATTTTGCTTGTGTCCAACTCTTTATGATTCCATTTGTATGGGTTTTTTTGGCAAAGATACTGGAGTGATTTGCCATTTCTTTTTCAGGTCATTTTACAATGAGAAAACTGAGGCAAACAGGGTTAAATGACTTGTCCTGGATCACACAACTAGTAAGGTCCTTTGTTTTTTTATAGCTTTTTATTTACAAGATATATGCATGTATGCGTGGGTAATTTTTCAGCATTGACAGTTGCAAAATCTTTTGTTCCAACTTTTCCTCTCTTTCCTCCCACCTCCCTCCCCCAGATGGAACGTTGACCAATACACATTAAATATGTTAAAGTATAAATTAAATACATTTACATATACATATACATTAAATAAATATATAATGTATACATGTCCATACAGTTATTTTGCTGTACAAAAAGAATTGGACTTTGAAATAGTGTACAATTAGCCTGTGAAGGAAATCAAAAATGCAGACAGACAAAAATAGAGATTTTGGGAATGCTATCTAGTGGGTCACACTCATTTCCTAGAATTCTTTCATTGGGTGTGGCTGGTTCTTTTCATTATTGAACAAATGGAGCTGATTTGGTTCATCTCATTGTTGAAGAGATCCACGTCCATCAGAATTGAACATCATATAGTATTATTGTTGAAGTATATAATGATCACTTGGTCCTGCTCATTTTACTCAGCATCAGTTCATGTCAGTCTCTCCATGCCTTTCTGAAATCATTCTGCTGGTCATTTCTTACAGAGTAATAATGTTCCATAATATTCATATACCACAATTTATTCAGTCATTCTCCAATTGATGGGCATCCACTCAATTTCCAGTTTCTGGCCACTACAAAAAAGGCTGCCACAAACATTCTTGCACATACGGGTCCTTTTCCCTTCTTTAATATCTCTTTGGGATATAAGCCCAGTAGTAGCACTGTTGGGTCAAAGGGTATGCACAGTTTGATAACTTTTTGAGCATAGTTCCAAATTGCTCTCCAGAATGGCTGGATCCATTCACAGTTCCACCAACAATTATCAGTGTCCCAGTTTTCCCACATATCCTCCAACATTCAGCATTATCTTTTCCTGCCATCCTAGTCAATCTGTCAGGTGTGTAGTGGTATCTCAGAGTTGTCTTAATTTACATTTCTCTGATTAATAATGACTTGGAGCATCTTTTCATATGGCTAGAAATAGTTGCAATTTCATCATCTGAAAATTAATTGTTCATATCCTTTGACCATTTATCAACTGGAGAATGGCTTGATTTCTTATAAATTAAAATCAATTCACTATATATTTTAGAAATGAGGCCTTTATCAGAAACTTTCACTATAAAAATGTTTTCCCAGTTTATTGCTTCCCTTCTAATCTCGTCTGCATTAGTTTTGTTTGTATAAAAGCTTTTCAAGGTGATATAATCAAAATTTTCTATTTTGTGATCAATAATGATCTCTAGTTCTTCTTTGGTCACAAATTCCTTCCTGTTCCACAGGTTTGAGAGGTAAACTATCCTATGTTCTTCTAATTTATTTATAATCTCATTCTTTATGCCTAGATCATGAACCCATTTTGACCTTATCTTGGTGTATGGTATTAAGTGTGGATCAATGCCTAGTATCTGCCATACTAATTTCCAATTTTCCCTGCAGTTTTTATCAAACAGTGAATTCTTATCCCAAAAGCTGGGGCCTTTAAGTTTGTCAAACAGCTAGTAAGGTTCTGAGGCCATTTAGGAAGATGAATCTTTCTGACTTCATTTACTGCACCACCTAGCTGTTCCCATTTGTATGTTAGTATGTGTATGTATGTATATCTATGTATATGTGCATAAACATTTTCCAATAGACAGTTGATCCAAGATTATAAACAAACAGTTCAAAAGAATTGCAAATTATTATAAAGCACATAAAAGAATGCTCTAAATCATTAATAATAAGAGAAATGCAGATAAAAATAATGGTCAAGTTTTACTTCATATCTTGCAAATTGGAAAAAATGTCAAAAGATTGGAATTACTGATGTTGGAGGAGTTGTGAGAAGATAGTCATCTTGAAACACTGTTAGTGGAGCTGTTTATAAGCATAACCATTTTGGAAAGCAGTTTGGAATTATGTAAATTAAATGACTGAAATGTCCCCACTGTTGACCTAGAGGATTTCCACTAATTTTTCTTCCAAATGATGACTCTTCAAATAAAGATGATTCTCATATTTCTCCCTAAGCCTTGTCTTTTCCAAGCTAAACATGCCCCATTTCTTTTACCTAGACCAAAAAATCATTCACCAACCTTGTTGCCCTTCACTAGAGATTCTTCAGCTAATCAATGCCCTTCTTAAACTGTGGTTCCCAGTACTGAACATGGTATTTCAGATGAAGTCCGACGAGGGAAGGATATTGGGGAATTGTCACCTCTTTATTTCTGAAAGCAATGACTTTCCATTAGTCCAAGCAATAAACATTTATTAAGCATCAAACCTACCACATGCCAGACTTTGCTAGATACAGGGGATACAGAGACAAAATATCTAACCACAAGAAGCTTATATTCTACTTGGGGAAATTTTCTACATACATATATCCAACACAGATATGCACACACATTCATAAATACACATGTGTATGCACAAATTATATAGGATAAATTATTTATAACACAGAAATATCACATATAGGATATATATATAGAAATTACATGTAAGCCACATATGATCTATAATATATAAATATAACAATATTACATGCATATCTATTATTTACATCAAAATTTATGATTGTTCCACTGCCATGTGAGCTTTGACTGTAAGAATTTATGGAGTGTCTTATCTTTGTATTCTGTAATAGTGCTTTGCATGGGCAACTAGGTGGTGCAGCAGATAGAGCATGGATTGGAGTCAGAAAGACTTGTTTTCAAATTTACCCTCAAACACTTACAAACTGTGTGACCTTCCCTGGGCATTGAATTAGTTTCTTTATATTGGAGGACTTTTAGGAGCATAGATTTGGAATTGGAAGTTATTACAGAGATACTATGGTTTTTTACAGATGAGGAATTTGAGGTACAGAGGAATAAAATGGCTTGCCCCACACATGTAGTGATTAGATCTGGGATTTAAATCTGACCCCAAATCAAGTGCTTTCAGTAGACTTGTCAAGGAGATTGCAGATAAGAGGCTTCATTTGAATAGGGATTGGATTAAAAGAAATTTACTTCAAAACACCAAGATTTAGTGATTTTAAGTGGAACTGAAAGGATGAACTCTAGAGATGTTTCCAACAAAGAAAGAAGAGGGCTTAGTGATAGATCCAATCACAAGGATGAGAAAAAGGAGTAAATTCAGTTACACATTAACTCTGTGGTTACTGTATAAACAGTGCCAGAGAGAAAGCTCACACATGTAGAAACTACACAATGATACTATTCTTTCCTCTGTTCTCCTGCTGATTCAAGCAGTGCAGAGCCTAGGAGGACAGTTTAAAATTCACATTTCCTTCTCTGTGCTTTTTGGAAATGTTGTATCTCTCAATCCTCCCTCCTACTCACTTCCTTCCCCAAGAGGGTTTCCCTGAAAAAAGACATGACCATCTGGATGTTTCATTGCAATACAAACTTTCTTTCAAGATTTCTTCTCTGGAATTCACTTTTAGTTCGTAGAGTATTTCTTTAATCTCTCTATGACTTCCTTAGGTCCTTTTTTTTGGGGGGGGTGATTAGGGGAGTAGCAATATCATGATCATAATTTTTATTTTTTATATTGTGGGAATTATATGGTTCTTCCTCACATGGATTTCTTGGCATTTCTGTGGTTTTATGTTTTCTTTTGTTGTCATTCTGTTGTGTTCAGCTTATGCCATATCCTGTTTGTATTGCAAATACTAAAATAAAGTTCCAAATTCAGGACGACTGGATGGACCTCAGGGTCATCCCTGCTGAAATAATCCCATCCATCCTCTGGTTAGAATGCTGGCTCAGAGAATATAGTTAGGATTGGGAAGGGAAATTGCTCTTGAGATACTAGCCAACAAAGGGGAAACTTCATCTTTCAGGCACATATCTGAGTTGTGTATGACAATAACCTTCTTCACTTCTGCTGTAAGAAGGGAGTTCTGAGAACATTTAGCTGAGCCAATTCTATTTTATAGACTAAAAACTCCAAAGGTTGGGAAGACACAAAAGCAAATTTCAACTTTTTTGAAATTTTACCTCAACTGGGGTATTTCTCCCCCCTTCCCCCCCCGAACTTGTTCATGGTTTTTAGTCTCCCATTCTCCTGTTGCTAATTTATTTTATTTCTCATTCCATTTATATACTTTTCTTAAATTATTTCTTTCATCCCTTATCTGTTTTTCTTCTTTCCGGCCTGCCTTCCTTCCTGCCTTCCCCTTCATTTTCGGAACCCTGACTACTTTTAGGTTATTATAAAATTAGTATTGAATGATATTTATGCTTCATTTCCATAATATTTGCATAGCACCATATTGTATTTAATGTATGTACAAGTCACAGGACTCCTATTCTATTGTAAGTGCCTTGAGGACAGAAACTGTATTTCAGTTTTTACCTTTTTATTGTTATCACTCACTCAAGCTATTCACAGAATGGGTACTTTATAAATGTATGTGGAGTTGGATTGAATCCATTTATATTGGAATAACACTTTATAGATTTAAAATCATTTTCAAACTTTTTTTTTTTGCTATTTAAGGTAGGTTAGAGTTACATTATAGACCATCATGTCCATTTTACAAATGAAGCAACTAAGTACCACAGAGGTCAACATTTTACAGCTAGTTAATGCAAGAGTCAGGACTAGAGCATCTATGATCAGACTCCTTGGCTTATGGTTTTCTCTTCTACACTCATGGAGGTGACTGGGAGTTCTTTACTGGCTGATGCAAATCACACATACACAACTAGTTACACACATGTGCAGTACACATACATATGAATACACTCACACTAAAACTGAGGCTCATATGTGATAGGAGTTGAGGTCCCTTTAAGATTCCTTTCTGATTTCCCAACCCCCATGGCTGACCTTGATTTACAAATCCTGGTCAAAAAGCACCCTTTTGAATATCCGGGTCCAGCCCCCACTATCTGCTCAGGTTTCCCCAACCCCCCACAGTTTCAAACTTATCTGAAAAGCTCATCAGAACCTGGCACCGCCTACAAGCTCCTTTTAGGTATAAAAGAGCCGAGCTGGAGCTCTCTCTTTGCAGGAGCCCTTCCCCCCAAAACATGATATCCTTCCAGCCATGTAAGGGTTCCTGCCTGCCCAGCGGCCACCTTTGGCCCTGGTGTCTTTCTAACTGAGCTTTACTTCCAAATTTCTACAATAAACCTTTTATTTATCAATCTAGATTTTTGACCTGTAAATTCATTTACAGGGTACACTGCGCCTCATGGGATTATCTTACTATCTTTGCGCTGACCAACGGGGTTCCCCTTTCCTTTCTCTCATATACATCATCAACTCATAAAGTCCTGACTTGGTCACAAAAAGACCAAGATATTAGTGCTCCTCTCTCTTCCACATGTTACACTCAAAATTTAGACTGCCTTTTTGTGAGCTTCTTTCTATTCTTAACATTTGGATCCTTTCATCTAAATACCATATTGGGGATTAGAAGGAAATTGAAATGATCTTGCTGTAGCAGGGAGAATCAGTATAGTCACTAACCTGTCCCTCCCAAATCATGGGGATTGGATAATTGCCCTAGTTTGCTATGGCTTTGGCTTAATTCTATCTGTATTTTTGCCTACTTTAGAAAGGAGTAGGTATTCTTAGCTTAGGTTAGAAGTATAATGGAAAATAGCAGATTCATTACACGGGGGAAGAGCAATTTATTAACCAATTACCATTTACCAAACACATTAGCACTGATTAATTTACCAGAATAGCTGAGGCCCTTAGGAAATGGGAAACAGGACAGGTAAAGTTTGATGGAGGAAGGGGAAGAAGTAAAGAGGAAGGTTGAGAAGGAGAAGAGAAAAAGATAAGAAGGGCAGAAATCAAAATGCCCATATTTCACAGTTTCACTTTGTGTTGCTATTTCTAAGATTTGTTCTATGAAATAGTCTGACTGAAGCTGGCACCAAACTTGTAGAATTTAGCTGTCAAATTGAAAAGAAAAATTATTCTGTTTCAGTCATATTTTAAAGTGCTTCATTTTATTTTTTATTAATTTTGCATTAAAACATTCTTTTTACATTTCAATTGATGCAAAATGTATGACTGATTAAATTCAGGCTAATAAATGATAAATTATTTAAAGATGACCTTTTGCAATTCTTATTCTGAAGTCAGCTTTTTAAAATGCCAGCTTTTGAATAAGCAAATTCCAACTTTCTTAAGCAGAATCATTCCTCCAAATAGGCAAAAATCTTTACCCAAATGAGCAATATGTAAAATCTACATTAACTTGAAAACTTTGGCATCATTCATCTGGACAACCTAAATCTTAAAGTGTGTAACCTTGTCTTTGCTTCTTTCTAACAACTTCATTTCTTCTCATTTTTTTTTTTTTTTTTATATAGAGCAAAAAAACCAAGCAGCTTTCCCCTTTCTTCCTCGCCCCTCCTTTCCACCCACCTTCCCAAAACCCAACCCCAAACCCAAACTGGTAAACTTCATGCATGGTTTTATATTCAACATTCTATTTAATTTTGGATATAGTGTAGCTTTTAAAATTAAGGCCAGAATCTAAACTCATAGATCAGAGCCATAAAGGAATTTAGAAGTCATTCTAATCAGCCTTTTTTAGAGATGAGGAAATTGAAACCTAGAGAGATGATCATACAGATAATGTGTCAGAGGTAGGATTTTAATTCAGAACTTGGAGTTGTGAATATCTAAGTACAAATTCTATCTCAGACACTCATTACTTACATAATACTGGGTTAATTATTTAACTTCTCTGATTTTCATCTATAAAATGAGCATAATAATCACACCTTCACAGAGGGTTATTGTAAGGATGAAATAAGACACTTATGTAAATGCATTTGCAAATCTTAAAACCCAAATGAACAGTGAGCTATGATGATGATAATGATGATAACGGTGATGATGAGGAAGTTTCTTCAAAGGAGTTTTCTCTAATAGATCATTAGAATAACGAACTGAGCTTCAATGTCCATTACTTGGATCCTTCTTTCTTCTTTTGGCTTCTCTCTCTCCTGAATCTTCACATTTCTTTGCACTCCCACCTTCCTTTTTTTTTTTTTTTTTTTTTTTTTTTTGGCCCTAACCTGCCTACTGACAGCATATACAGCAGTTATCTCTATTTTTCCTTTGCTGAAGAAGGTGCCTTCATGCTAAGTTTTTTGGTTTTTTTTTAACTTAAAAAAATGTACTCTTAAAATGTATATTTTCTTGGAATAGAAGTGGAGGCCTTTTTTTTGCTCTTTTTTTGTTTGTTTGTTTGTTTGCTTCATAGTTCTCTGGTTTGCTCTCTTAAGAAATCCTCTTTGAAAAATTTAATTTATTCCCAGGAGAAAGACAGTAACAGGAGGATGGGGAAGAGAGAAAAGAAACAAACTTTCCCTTCTCCTTTACTCTGTGATGCCTGAGGCCCATTCATCTCCCATCTTATTGTGAGGCCTCCTTTCAATCTCTTTACTTTGCAAACCTTAAAGAACTACATACATGGGAGCTATTATTATTGTTGCCTAACCTGGAGTTATTTATGATGGGAATTTCAGGTCAAGCAAGAAAGGAGAGTTTTGCTGGTGAGGTATATTCTGAGGGCAGGTTAGACCTTGCAGAAATGATGTTCCTCAAATTATACCATGTAGATGGATATCTATTCTGCTTCAGCCCAAGGCCATTGATCTCCTTCCCTTGACACCTTTACCTCACCCTAAACAGGTGTGCTTTAAATATTTCTGTGCTAAGAATATTTTAAAGAAACATGCTCTTATTTTAAAAATATATAATGCTTTAAGAGGTCTAATTTTTTCCTAATGATAACCTTTCTTATTCTCTGCTTCCTAATCTGTCAAAGGAGGGGGTTGAAGTTAGAGGTTTTTCTTTCAAAAGCTCATTCTGGTACTTTTTTCTTTCTTTCTTTCTTTCTTTCTTTCTTTCTTTCTTTCTTTCTTTCTTTCTTTCTTTCTTTCTTTCTTTCTTTCTTTCTTTCTTTCTTTCTTTCTTTCTTTCTTTCTTTCTTTCTTTCTTTCTTTCTTTCTTTCTTTCTTTCTTTCTTTCTTTCTTTCTTTCTTTCTTTCTTTCTTTCTTTCTTTCTTTCTTTCTTTCTTTCTTTTTTTTTTCCTGAGGCTGGGATTAAGTGACTTGCCCAGGGTCACACAGCTAGGAAGTGTTAAGTGTCTGAGATCACATTTGAACTCGGGTCCTCCTGACTTCAGGGCTGGTGTTATCAGCTGTGCCACCTAGCTGCCCCATACTAACAGTTTTGAATCTCCATTTCAGTACATTTTTTGCAATATTAACTGAGTTACAATTATTGTAACTTCATTGATTGGCCCAGGAATCAGTGCTCCACTACCTTTTAACTAAGTAACATCAATTGGTTTTATGGATATTTCATGAGAGGACATAGCAAAAACAAAAATTAGGAAGCATTTTCCCCAACCCTAGGGGCACTAGGGGCACACTATCCCCTCTACTACCTTGGTCCCTGGGTAAACATAATCACCTCACCAAATTCACTTCCAAATATAGCTGACCTGATTGATAAAGTCTAATACTTCCCTGAAAAACTGTGTCTTGGCTATTCACAAGATCTCAGCTATTTCCAATATTCTTTCATATGAGTGTAAGAGAGAGGAGATACAATAGGGACAGAAAAACATCTAGACCATGCATTCACCATCCCCATGTTGGGCTGGGTGGGAAGGCATGAGGTTTCCCTCGTCAGCCAGAGATTTAACAGCATGTCTTCCCTCATAGACATAAGGAAAGAAAAAAAAAATTAAGTGACTTTTTTTTTTTTTTTTTTTTTAATCACTTTTGTATGCACACCCAGTTCTGACTCAGCAGTTAGTCAGGCTTTTCTTTGCCATACAGTAAGCATACAGGAAATAGTGGCCAAATACCTAAGTATGATCTAACATGAGAACAGGACTTTATTACCCCATGGCTGAGAGCAGGTTTATCCAGCCTCCATATGAGGCATTGTAGTATACAAAATAGCACATGCTCAAAGGATGAGAGTTAAATTAACCTGTCCCCATAATCATTATCACTACCATGTCTCCTTCCCTCCCTTCCTCCTTCCTTCTTTCTTTCTTCCCTCCTTTCCTCCCTTCTTTCCTTTCCCTTTCTTCTTCCCTCCCTCCCTCTTTTTCTCTCTCCTTCCTTTTATCTCTTCCTCTGTCTCTCTCTCCCTCCTTCCCTTCCTCCTTCCCTCTCTTTTTCTCTCTCTTTCTCTTTCTTTTTCCTCCCTCCCTCCCTCCCTTCCTTCCTCCCTTCCTTCTAAAATAGTAGGAAATAATCATGTCGAGGCATTAAGTAACATGACATGATAACATTATAAACTACTGATATTAAACTGAGTATAGAGAAATCATGGTTCCTTCCACCATGTCTGTTCCTTCTAGCTCCTAATTGTCTTCTATTGTTCTATTCCAGCACACCTCTCACACTGGCATTTTTTTTTACATCCTGGTGCCCCAGGGGCACAGTGGTCATAATAGAAATGTGGCAAATAGAGTCTGTCGCACACTCCTAAGAGTGTTTGGCCTCGAAAGGAAACATGTAGAAGAGAAACTCAGTTGTCCTCAATCATGTACCAGGATATCCAGGGAAAACAGTGAGTGGGAATATATTGGATTTGGTTTCAGGAAGCTCTGAGTTCAAATCCTACTTCTGACACTTAGTTGTGTGGTCACAGTCTCTCTGAACCTCAGTTTCCTCATCTGTAAAGGGGTGTTTAATAATCTCTACCACACCTATCTCATGGGTTATTGTGAGGTCCGAAGAGATTCTGTATTGGAAGTATTTGGCAAACTGTAAAAAGCTGTGCATGTCTTAATTGTTATTTTAATTATAGATCGAAAAAAGATTAAAATCAAGCAAAGACTCCATCTCCTTTCCCAGCCCAACACCTCATATCACGTTTTATACATTGGAAGTATTCAATAAATATTTGTTATACATTGAGTCATAGAGAACTGGAGAAAGGGCCTATTTCTCTGAGGCAAGATGGGATCAGAATCCTGAAAATGAATCTCATTCAATAGCAGAACAAACACATAACACAGAGAGATCCAACTGAGTAGTTCATTCAGCTTTGGCAACAGTACAAGGTCATTTAACTGGGGCTTCTTGAAAACGGTTCTACTGGACTCCCCGTTGACATGCTGCCATCTGGTGGCGCAGGGCCGGCTTTCAAGTCTGGCTCTCAGAGCGGCGAACATATGCTTGTCTCCGTTTCCTGCTGATTTTTCTGACGCATGTCCAAATATCCAGGAGAGGGAGGCAGCTAGGACTAGATTTCTGCAAAATTGTGAAATAGGAGAAGTTTGTTTCTGGCACTTTCCCAGCTCCTCTCTCAGCCGTCTTCTCCCCCAGCCCGTCTCCCCTTTATAGTTGTCTCTCTCTTGCATCCCATTCCCACAATGCCTCTGAAATACCCTTTTAAGTTGTTACCTCTTATGGATCGGTTCTTCAAGACTATTGTACTGAGTCTTTCTTTCTTCTTTCTTTCTTCCTCCTTTCTTTCTTTCTTTCTTTCTTTCTTCTTTCTTTTCTTTCTTTTCTTTCTTCTTTCTTCTTCTTTCTTTCTTTCTTTCTTTCTTTCTTCTTTCTTTCTTTCTTAAATTAATTAATTAGCTTTGTGCTTTGTTTCAATAAATAAATCAGCACTAGCAGATCTTTCTATACCAATCCTTTTATTTATGCAAACGTTTTCTGGACAAAACTCTGTCTAAAATCACTATAGCCACAACTAAGGGGAGTCCCAAAAGAGCAAAACACAAGCAGTGTTGCTTAGCAGAAAGAAAACTGGATTTGGAATCAGGAAGGACCTGGATTCCACCCAAAACTGTGAGACTCTGGACAAGTTACTTCAACTATCTGATTTCAATTTCCTCATCTAAAAAATGGGATAGTACCACCCACTAAGGAAAGCACATGGTAAATCTTAAAAATCTAAATAAATAAAAAAATCCATGTAAATATGAGTTATTCTTAGGAATATTAATACTTCCCCAAATTATTTTATCTGGTGAGTGAGAGATGAAGAGTTAATGGTCTAGAAAATGTTGACATAGGTTCAGTTATAATTCTGTAAATAAGCATATGCATGAGTACCAAATAGAAGATGCTAGTCACAGGGGTTCTCAAACTACGGCCCGCGGGCCAGATGTAGTCACTGAGGACATTTATGCCGCCCGCCGGGTTATGGCAAATGGACTGAGGGGAGGAGACAGAGTGTGAGATTTTGTTTTTATGTAGTCAGGCCCTCCAACAGTCTGAGGGACAGTGAACTGGCCTCTGTTTAAAAAGTCTGAGGACCACTGTAAGAGCTTCACACAGTGTGACATCATTAAAGGCTTAGATTGAGAAAGGAATTAAAACTTGTGGTTGGTGCAAACTATAAAAGCCAGGACTACATCCAGAACCCTGTGCCCAGAGGATAACCAAAGAGCTTGTGAATTGTTGTCAGTGCCTCACAACTATAGCAGTCCCACAAAGGAAATTCCTCTGTTGTCAGCAAGAAGTTATATAGTACAATAGCTACAAAATAGCTTTTTCATGATGGTGATTGAACCTAGTGTCTCCCACCATCTCCCCCTATTCCAGCCAGCTGAGCCAGAGAGTAATGTGCAGAACTGTCTGTCTTTCAGTGAGATCTTGTTAGGGAGTTCATGTCTGGTGGTGTAGCAAAGTCTTCCTCTATTTGTATTCTAAGTGTTTATGTGTCCTTTTGAGTCATCAATGTGGATACTTTCAGGAGAAATGGATCTCCTCTTTTGTCTTTCTTTGGGAGAGTGGAATTACCTTGTAAGCATTTGTGTAAAGCTACTTTGTTCTTGTCATATGTTAAATGGAGCAATAAAGGACACCTCATAATTACTCTGTCATACAAGAGCCAATTGGACCCAGTATGGAGTTAGGTTTCATCAATAGAAGTCTACTAATCCAAACAGCTCAAATGAAATCCTCACATTGCTCATACTACTTACTGCACATGCATCCTTTTTCAAAGGGCATTCATTCTCCTAGAACAGAACGCAGTAAATAATAGCTCACAGGACAAATTCAGTCTGCCACCTGTTTTTGTTTAGCCAGCAAGCTGAGAATGGTTTTTACATTTTAAAATAAAGTTTTTTTGGAATATAGGAGCTTATTCATTTACATATTGTCTCTATACCATACTTATTTCTGTACCAAGATATTTAAAAATTACCAGTTCATACCTATCATATCAAAAAAAGAAAAGAAGAAAAAAATTATTATGATTTTTTTGATCTGAGAATTGAGATTGAAATTTTTTTGAAGAAAAAGAACTACTATCAACCACTATTATGGAACACTGAATGACTTTGAGCAGAAGCATTTACTGAAGACTTGATATTATTTCTTAATGAATTAAACCTGAGCAACAAGGCAAAACATCACTTATATGTGAAACACTGCAATAAAATCAATTCAATGACAACTAAGATTATTTACATCACACATAATAACAAGTTGCTTCTTACACTTCCTGTGTTGTCAAAAGTTAACTTGAAGTGAGATCTTCATTCTTACACAAATTTGTGATAGATATATATTCTGAGCTCAAATTACAGACCCAGCAGTGTTTTTTGGACCTTAATGAAAGTGCAAAAGAAATGTTGATATTTTAAATTCTGCTTCAGTTGAGAAGAACTGTTCTGTTGAGAGGCTTGTATTTAACATTCATTTGGGAGTGATTAATCTGCAATGTAATGACATGTTTAAAGCAGACTAATAGAATTTTATAAATACTTCCTAAATACTGAATATGCTCAATTAAAATCATATGCTCTGTACTGATATCAATATTTGAAACTGCTTATTTTTGTGAAAAGGCATTTTCAAAGATGAAATACATAAGATCTCATTACAAATTAGTATTATGCAGGTGAACATTTACAACTGATTTCAATGGTAAGGACCACAAACTTTGAACCCTAATTAAATACCATCCTCCAAAAAGGAATTTCATTTTTCCATTAATAGACCTGCCTTACACAGATTATATTTTGTTGTTGTTGTTACTGTGTTTTGAATTTTTTCAATAAAATGTTTATAGAAAGTTTTTTTCTCTCATTATATAGGTACTTACCTCGATTTTGCCTCTCAGCCTGCAAAGCCTAAAATATTTATTTTTTGGCCTATCAATTTCTGTCATAGAATATAGATATATGGAATGTAGCATGGTACTCAAGTCATTTCACATCAGTTTCTCTTTATTGGTGAAGAATGATTATTTGATACTCTGAACTTGTATGAGGGCCAGAGTGGGAGAGAGCTTGGGAGAGGAAAGATTTTAGTTTTTTGCCTTTGAGAGAGGACACACAGGGTTCTGGGCTCTCTTCAGGATAAGGAAAATTGAAGGGAAAGAAAGACTCTAGGAAGAAGCCTACATGCTCAAGGAATTTGTACCTCTACATGTTGGTTTCTTGTAGTCTTTCTCTTCTAGAAGACCCTGAAAAGACCCTGGAGCCATATGTGTCCTTTCTCCATATCTACATGGAGCAACTAAAAATCATTCTCTATCAATAAGAAGTCTTATACAAGTGAGACTGAACCCTGTATTACAGAAGAGATACAGATACTTGTACTTAGACACCAAAATTAAGGTGCCAACTAGCTCACACAATAGATCCAAAGAGTAGCATATTAATATTAGGGGCAAGATGTTCCCTGGTTCCTGTGATTCTGCACTCCAATTCATATCCTAACTGTGGAATACATAAATTTAAATTGCATTTAAATTGTAAATAAGTAACCACATAAAGTCACCAATATCTAGGCATGATTGCACTTGATACTCTTAGATTTCTGCCTTGAGGAGAAATGCCAATTGCTAAGTAACAATTTTTTTGTAAAATGTGAGAATTGCAATATGTCAATGGTTCTTATCATGTTTTGCACTGTGCATTTCTTTCAATAACAACCACCAAAAAATAGTTGTGAACTTTCAGGGCAATTTAACATGTTATTTATACTATTTTTTTCAATTTATTTATCAAATATTCACAGTTAATAATAATGGTAAATTTTGATCCCCAAAGCTTCAAATTAAAATTGACATATTATTATAATATAAAATTTCATTTTACCTACAACAGGTATGAAACTCTAAATATAAAATTATAAAATCCCAATTATATCATAATTACAAATATTTTATGAGAAATTTTGTAAAGATTAAAAGAAGTAATCCATGATTAACTTATATGTTTTTTATTATCTATAAGATTTCATATTAAATTTCTTTTTGTTCCAAATTCTATTGAGTATAAATAACATTTTTAATTACAATTCGGAGGGTATCTAATATAATATGATAATCACTTGTAAACTTGATGAACTTTTTTATTTGAATAAAGGTTTGCAATCTTTGACTAAACAATAGATTAACACAGACTTAAATCTGGTTCTAAAATGAATTTATTTCTCTATTTGGATTTACAACAAGAATGAAATTAAAATGCTTACTTACACACACATATCTGGTGGAAAATGATATAAGAATTTTATATATTCTCTTGATGAGAGTTTTTATTTTTTACCACCTAACCAACTGACAAAAATGAATTGCTTATTTTTATATAAAATAATGTATTTACTTTTCTTCTAATGACAAGAACTCTATTAAATGATAAATACATTTAAACTTAAATTGTATATATTATATGAAAACTAACTTTTGTAAGGAAAGAATTTCCTCAGATATGACTTTCTTCTTTCTTACTACAGGTACACCAGCTTTACTCTCACATAAACTCTACTGAACTCCACTGCTCACTGTCAGTTCATCAAAACAAAACAAAACAAAAAAACCCCCGAAGGATACTAACATAAGCCAAGGAGAAGTTGAAATGAGAAAACAGTCTTAAAACTGCAGTGAGAGGCAATATAAAGATTGTTTCTACAGAAATTTGAAAATGATCCATCATGGTTTCAAGATGGTTTGTAATGTGAATGCTCAATGATTATGGTTTTCAAAAAGCCTGATATTTGTGCTACAGAAACATAAATGTTCATAACATCTTGATCATGTGATTATATTGTTGATTAATAATGATGATTACAATGTTCAAAACACAAATGAGTGTATGTAATGTGCCTATAGGAAGTTGGTTTGTGCTGAATATCAAACCTTTGTGGCAGTTTGGCAACAATTTGATGACAGGTTGAAAAACTGCTAGAACATGCTAGACTTGATCAGAAGTAGTTAAAATTGGATACAATAACTACACAAGCATTAAAACAATTGTAAGCGTGATTGTGGTGGTTTTAACCTGATGAAGAAATAAGCTCATAATGCTTCAAACATGCATATGCTGGGTGTCACAGAGAAAAAAATATATTTGTAGCATAATTAGGCAATTATTCACTATTTAAGGAACCATTGAGGAATTTTTAGATAATTGTGTTGTGGACTATTGTCTCAAACACATGAGGGGTTCACAAGCCATTGAACTGGATGATTTCTAAATTATTTTCCAACTCTGTAATTATCTGTGATAGGAATGCTGTGGACATAATTTACCTAGATTTTAGCAAAATATTTGATAAATGTTATTGTTTTGGGGAAGATGGAAGAATTAAAAACTAGATGATAATAAAACGACCTGAACTCAGAACTGGATGTTTCTTTTTTTTTTTTTTTTTTTTTTGAGGCTGGGATTAAGTGACTTGCCCAGGGTCACACAGCTAGGAATATTAAGTGTCTGAGACCAGATTTGAACTCCGGTCCTCCTGAGTTCAAGACTGGCGCCCTATCCACTGCGCCACCTAGCTGTCCCCCAGAACTGGATGTTTCAATGTCCATATGACAAGAGATTTCTAATAGAGGGTCCCAGAGAACTGTGCTGAGTCCTATGCTGTCTAGCATTTTTATCAATGTTTTTGTAAATGCATACATAGAACACGCATAAAATATGCAAATGACAAATCTGGGAGAGATAGTTAGAGCATTGGTTTGAATCCAATAAGATGAACTTCAATAAAGATAAATATAAATTCTTGCATTTAGTCTCAACAAATACTAATGTTTTAGTATTTTACTAAATACTTTTACAAGTATTATGTATAGATATACCTCTACATCCTTGCCCTATTCTCTTATTATACTTTCTCTCTAATTGATTTCATCAGCTCCTATGAGTTCAATTATGATTCCTACGCAGAAGACTCAGATATCTACTATAGGGGTTAAGAATGTCATGTTTCCACAATACTCTAGCCCTTGTACAAATAAAGATATGGGGAAGACCCTTGGTTAGATATCAGTTTGTGTGAAAACCATCTGTGTTTTAGTAGAATATAAATTTACTATGAATTAGCAATGTGATACAGTAGACAACAAAGTTAATGCCATTTTGGACTGCATTAAGAGTGGTAAAATTTCCAAGAATAAGGAGATGATAACTCCTCTGTATTCAGCCTTCATCAGATATCCTCTGGGATATTAACTTTATCATAGTTAGGAGATTATCCAGAGGGGGACAGCCAGGATGATGAAAGGCCTTGATTTCATTTCATGAATTGATATGAATTGATAGAAGAAAATAAGGATGGTTGGCTTGAAGAAGAGAAGATCCAAGGGGGAAATGATAACTATGCTTAAATACTTAATGAGTTTTTATGTCTAAAAAAGGGATTAGGTTTGATCTGTTTGGCCTCCTTAGTATAGAACTAGGAGCAAAAGATGAAAATTGTAAAGAGACAAATTTAGGTTTGATGTCAGGAAGGAAACTTCCTTTTTTTTTTTTAATTTTTTATTATATATATATATTTTTATAATATTTTCCCTTGTATTCATTTTTCCAAATTACCCCCCTCCCTCTATTCCCTCCCCCCAATGACAGGCAATCCCATACATTTTACATGTGTTACAATATAGTCTAGGTGTACCTACATGTGTGTGAATATCATTTTCTTGTTGCACAATAAACATTAGAATCCGAAGGTACATGCAACCTGGGCAGACAGATATTAGTGCTAACAATTTATATTCACTTCCCAGTGTTTCTTCTCTGGGTGTAGCTACCTCTGTCCATCATTGATCAACTGGAAGTGAGTTGGATCTTCTTTATGTTGAAGATTTCCACTTCCATCAGAATACATCCTCATACAGTATTGTTGTTGAAGTGTACAGTGATCTTCTGGTTCTGCTCATTTCACTCAGCATCAGTTGATTTAAGTCTCTCCAGGCCTCTCTGTATTCCTCCTGCTGGTCATTTCTTACAGAGCAATAATATTCCATAACCTTCATATACCACAATTTACCCAACCATTCTCCAACTGATGGACATCCATTCATCTTCCAGTTTCTAGCTACAACAAAAAGAGCTGCCACAAACATTTTGGCACATATATGTCTCTTTCCGCTCTTTAGTATTTCTTTGGGATATAATCCCAGTAGTAGCGCTGCTGGGTCAAAGGGTATGCACAGTTTGATAACTTTTTGGGCATAATTCCAGATTGCTCTCCAGAATGGCTGGATTCTTTCACAACTCCACCAGCAATGTATTAGTGTCCCAATTTCCCCACATCCCCTCCAACATTTATCATTATTTGTTCCTGTCATCTTAGCCAATCTGACAGGTGTGTAGTGGTATCTCAGAGTGGTCTTAATTTGCATTTCTCTGATCAGTAGTGATTTGGAACACTCTTTCATGTGAGTGTATATAGTTTCAATTTCTTCCTCTGAGAATTGTCTGTTCATATCCTTTGACCATTTATCAATTGGAGAATGGTTCGGTTTCTTATAAATTATGGTCAGTTCTCTATATATTATGGAAATGAGACCTTTGTCAGAACCTTTGTTTTTAAAAATATTTTCCCAATTTGTTACTTCCCTTCTAATCTTGTTTGCATTAGTATTATTTGTACAGAAACTTTTTAGTTTGATGTAATCAAAATCTTCTATTTTGTGATCAATAATGATCTCTAGTTCTCCTCTGGTCATAAATTCCAGGAAGGAAACTTCTTAGCAATGAGCTTTAAAAAAATGCAGTTGGATTTCCTAGGAAAATGGTGATCTTCCCATCTTTGGAGGTCTTTGGAGATCTGTCTTTAAGTAGATGCTGAACAACTACTTGTCAGTTATGCTATAGTAGAGATTTCTCCTAGGTATGGAAACCTAGATAGCTGCTGAAGTAACTTCCAAGTCTCAAATTTTATGATTTGATTCTATTTATAGGAAGCCAAACAAAGGTTTTTGATCTTATATAAAACTAATCACTGAACTAGTATTGATGTTTCTGTGCAATAAATTTTGAATTATAAGGTAGGGAGAATACCTGGATATTATATGCAATTCATCTAAATTTTATTCAATAAACTATTATTTTCAATTCAATTCAATAAACTATGGTCTTTATTTCTCTCCACATTACATTCCTGATTCTCTGGACTTTCTCTACAATGCCCCAGAAACTTCTTCATTTTGGAGGCTCTCTCAGCTCCTGGACTTTGCAAGTTGTAAATACCCTTAGGACTCTTCCTCTTATTGGCTGGTTTTTCTTAGAAACTCCATTTTAAGGAGAAAACCCAGGCTAGCTATGTCTTCATTTCTCTCCAGGCAACAGTGTTAACTCTTCTGATGTAAAATGTATGGGATTGCCTCTGTCATCAAGGGGAGGGAGTAGAGGGAGGGAGGGGATAATGTGGAAAAATGAATACAAGGGATAATGTTATAAAAAAAATTTACTCATGCATATGTACTGTCAAAAAATTTATGAATAAAATTAAAAAAAAAACCTCTTCTGGACTTTTTCTACCATATTTGTTTTCCTTAGTCCATTGTCTAAACACAGTAAATACTTAATAAAGGTTTGTTGACTATGTGCAAGACTTGGTTGTCTTGCCTAAGAACTAATCCCCAGTGGCCAACCTTCCTGTTTAGATTTTGATGTTTTTAAAAAAGCATTTGACAATGACTAATATGGAAATGTTTTACATAATTGCACATATAACCTATATCTGATTGCTTACCATCTCAGGGAGGGAGAAGAGAGGAGGATGGAAAGGTATAGTGTTTAGAACTCAAAACTTTAAATAAAAATGTTTTAAAAAATTAATAATTTAAAAAATAATAAACATATGACTTTGTAGAGCAAAATTCATCCTTTAAAGCAAAAGTTCATAATCTGGGATCTATGGATCCAAATTTCTGAGGGTCTGTGAACTTGGAAGGGAAAAAAAATATGTCTATATTTTCATTAGCTTCTAACTGGAAACAGCATTTTCTTCAATTTATGAATTTTAAAAAATATAATACTCTGTGAAGGAGTCCATAAGATTCTTCACCGGACCATGAAAGGGATCTATGATACACAAAAAGTTTAATAGCTACTGATTTAAAGGTTCTCTTACAACATGATGGGTTTAATCCATATGTAGGAAGAGTGCAGTAAGTAGTAACTGACTATTGCCTCCCATCTCCAATATTAACTTATAATTGTGGCTAAATAACCACCTTTCTACATTTCAGTTTGTGAATCTATAAAATGGAAATAATATCTGTACTATCTCAAAAGTGTATTGTGAAACTTAAAAACATTGTACAAAATGTTTTGTTAACTTTGAAAGATTTTGAAATGTCAGTTATATTTGCCAATCTCTGGTTGGATCCAAATAAAACAGGTTTGAAGCAGGGAATTTAGAAGAATATAACACAACAATATTTCTTTAAACACATTAGTCAGTCAACGAGCATTTAAGTGTTTATTATGTGCCAGGAACTATACTAAGCAATGGGGGTACAAAGAAGGGTAAAAGATAATCCCTGCTTTTCAAATGCTCACAGATTAATGAGAGATATAACATTTACTCAATTGTAGACAATCTACAGGAAGATGGAAATTAACAAAAGACAGTAGGCACTAGAATTAGAGATCAAGAAAGATTTCCTGTTGGAGGCTTAAGGTGACCTTGCCTAAGTTTCTGAGTGCCTAAATTAACACCCTATGACTTATCTAGTAAGTCAAAGGCTGGTTATTGGGAATTACTTCAACAAGCTGATGACACATGAAACAATGTGGAAATAAGATTTAAGATAAGAAAAAAACTATTAAACAAGATTTTCTTTCTTTTTGTCTTTGTACCTCTATCCCCCTGTCTCTGTCTCTCTCTGTCTTTTCCCACTCTCCAAGTAAGCATATATGTATATGTATATAATACTTCTCCATTATATTTTTAAAAAGTTTGAATTCTAAATTTTTTTTCCTTCCTTCCTCTGTGATGTGTTGAAAAGGCAAACAATATGACATCATTTATACATGGTAAGATATGGAAAACATATTTCCTATTAGCCATAGTTCAAATTTTCATTTTCATTTTTATTTTCATGATTACTGCTTTGCAACAGTTTGAAATCTGGTACTATTAGTAATATATATTTAAAAATAATTTCCATGAACCTTGTACTTTGATGATTCATTGTGACTAATGGAGGGCTATGAATACTCCTAAGGTATGTCAGATCCTACTAAGCTGAAATGGTTTCAAGGAGGAACACAGCAACATACTGTCATTTGAGAACTAACCTGGCAAAATTTGGTAAAGTTGGCTATTAGGTGATGGATTTTTTTTATTTTAGCAATTCATGAATAATTCTGCTAAAGCATGGAAAGAATATAATCTGTAATGGTGGAGGGAATACTTACAATAATGAAATCATGGATGTTTTAAATTATTGAAGCATTCCATAATAAAAAATCCTTTTATATTTTAAGTGGATAGAGTAGTGCAGTGGCATAAAACTCAAATAAAAATTAGGGGCCCCTAATCCATAGACACTTATTTCTGTGGGCCACATATTGACTTAGTTTTAAAATGTGATAATGTCTATGCTGTATTGTTTTTTAATATGGAAATATTAATTACATTTACATTTAAAATTACATTTTAATTGGCTTCAGCTGCACTCAAAAGAGTGTTGTTGTTAGAGTAATAAATAAAGCTGAACTTGGAATCAGGAAAATCTGAGTTCAAATCCTGCCTCAAGCAACTGTGTGATCCTAGGCAAGTCACATGATCTCTCCCAAGCTCAGTTTCTATATCTGTAAAAAGAATAGTTTTTACCTGCCAATGCTGTTGTGGAGATCAAATGAGATAATTCCTGTGAAGTGCAATTCTTGGTTCTCAGTAATGCCTGCCATCTTCTTTTTAAGAGGCGATCACAGATAATAAGAATTAATATTTAAGAGTTGACTCTTATTGCTGTATGAATAGCAATGCTTCAGGGTGCAACAACATGTATCAACATTCTGTCTAGGTATGATGCATAAATAAGCTAAGACCTGTGGATCAAGCCAACATTTTGTAAAAATCAGTTTAGTGTGACTCTTCTTAGCTGAGTTGGTCTATGCCACTATCAGGTCTATTTCCAAAGATGATTAGATAAAAAGGAAAAGAACTTATATGTTCTAAAATATTTGTAGCTGTTCTCTTTATGGTAGCAAAGAACTGAAAATTATGGGAATATCCATCAATTGAGAAATGTCTGAACAAATCGTGGTATATAATTGTATTTTTTTTCCTTTCTTTTCTTTTTCCTTTTTTCTTTTTTTCTTTTTTAATCTCTCCCATGGTTTTTCCCCTTTGCTCTCATTTTTCTGTCCCAATATGATTCATAAAGCAATGTGTATTAAAAAGAAACAAATTTACTACCACAAAAAAGCAAGGCTAATTTCCTATGGGGATATTATTAGAAGAAAAGGAAAAGAATCATTTGTACAAAAATATCTATTGAAAGATTTTTTAAAATGTAAAAAACTCAGTATATAATTGTGATAGAATATCATTGTACTATAAGAAATGATGAGCTCAATGATCTTAGAAAAACATGGATAGTCTTGCATGAGATAATGAAAAGTAAAATGAACAGGACCAAGAGAATGTTATATACAGTAGCAACAATATTGTTTTAAGAATAACTTTGAGCAAATAAGTTATTTTGATTATTATACATACCTAAATTAACCACAAAGGACATATGAAGGAAGATGTTATTTGAATCCAAAGAAAGAACTGATAAACATAGTATATATAGACTGATTTTACATATGTGCACATACACATACATATATAAACACATCTCCCATGGAAGGTATGGAAAAAGAACTGAATTTTTATGTTATGGCCTGATGTTGGGGCTATTTCTGCCTGATCTGAGGAGGATTGCATGAATCAGGTGAAATGCTAAGCTAGGAGAATTAATATTATTTAGTTTATTTTAAGATTTTGATTAATTTTATATTCTATGCTTTATAAGTGAGTTATGAATTTGTAAAGGGTCACAGATAGTGGGGAATTCAGATATAAGACCTTCCAACCCATCAAGGGGACCTGCTGACATCTGGTTTGGCTTCCTATCACCTCAGCCTTTCTGAGAAGTTAGGGGGCATGACAATCTGTGTTGTAATTAAAGCAGAGTTATACTAAAGTGGCAAGGAGACATTTGCGCACAATAGCAAGTTGTTTATGTGGTCCTGCATGCACAGTACATAGTGCATGCACAGTGTGCTATAGATATGTAAGGGTATTAGGGTATATAAGCCTGAGAGAATTTTGAATAAATGAACTCCTGTTTTGACCATCTTTGAGAGTTCTGCCCCTTCACTCCTCACCTATGATCAGGATTCGGGCTGGTACCAAAATCCTCCAGTGAGCAGTCCGGACATGGATCCATATAGCTAGGGAAGTAATAAAGGTCAAGAGCTTGTAAGATGGTAGGATAACATCCTTAGATTTGATTGACTAATGCCGAAAATATAAACCCTAGATCAATGTAATAAGATAATAGCATTTAGAAAGGAGAGTGAGCTAGCCAACCTTTTGAGAATCAGAGAAAGCTTCTTAGTTATCCAGACATCACCTTTTAGAGATAGGTAGTACATGTGGCAAGCAGGATGAACATTTGATGGCATCTGGACCTCACTATCGAATAGGGCCAAATATTAATCATAGTGCTGCTCACCTGCTACAGAAACATCATGAAAATTCCCAAAACTTCTTTTTATTTGTGGTCACCTCTTAATAGGAACATAGCAGGCATTAGTGAGAACCAAGGCTTGCTAGAAATATTTTTTCTGGAGTTAGCAAATCAGCTATTTCTATGATCATAATTATGATACCCCTATTGATATACTATTGGAGACAGATAGGTCTTATGGGAATACATTCAAACATATATCAAAAGGGGAGTATATTTTATCTTTTTTGGCACCTAGTAGGGGGTCATTCTCTTGTTCTGCAAAGGAAAACAAACAGCATTCTTCACAAAATTTTGCTATTGTTCAATTGTTTCAGTCATGTCTGACTTTGTGATTCTTTGTGACTTTATGTGGAATTTCTTGGCAAAAGTGGTTTGCTATTTCCTTCTTCACTTCATTTTGCAAATGAGGAAACTGAGGCAAACAGGATTAAGTGGCTTACCCAGAGTCATACAACTAGTAATTGTCTGAGACCTGATTTGAACTCAGAATTCTCTGACTCCAGGCCTTATTTGGCCTGGAGTTATCTACTGTATTACCTACCCATCTTGACAAATTATTAAGGTCTGAATGATATCACTAACTACAACTGCCACTTCCTGTGCTACTGATTTTAGGCTAAAGGTTTAGAGGAAAGAACTGTATCAAGTTGAAGTTGTGGGAAATCTCCAGTCTTTTTAGAATTAGCAATGAGAATGAATGGAAAATATTTTGGTCATGAGACTCAGATATATACTCTTTGGGTTGCCTAATGTCTTCTAGAATTTAATTTAAAAAATTGTTTGGTGGCTCCTCTTCACATACTAGGGCCTGTTTAGATACTATTTTGATTTTTTCTAGTCTGACCAAGGGTTTATCCAAAGTTTTTTGAAGTGCTCAATTGACTCCTGCACTAAATCTATGGATTATTTTCATCAGTGAGATAATCTTTCTAAAATTTGGGAAGAGGAAAATGTTTATAAATCTAAGGCATATAGAAACGACAAGGGCTTGGGTTTCATCAGCATTATATTTCGCACTTTTAAAATAATAAAATTTAAAAAATATTTTTACTTTTTCCCTGACAGCATGTAAAAGGAATTTTAAACTTTTTGAATTTTAAATTCTGTCCCTTACTCTCTTCCTCCCTCCCTGAGATTATAAACAACCTAATATGGGTTATACATGAGATTACCTGGCAGTCTAGGGTATGAGACACTGAGGTCCTTTCTCGAACTAAACTGCCAAGCGTTCGAACTCTACTGCAGAGAGCCCAACTCTGTGTTGGGCTGGCTACATTGCTTGAATATCAAAGGTACTCTTGTCAAGAAGACAATTTTATGAAGAAATCACACAGGGCAAATGCTCACAAAAGTGATCAGGAAAAGCTATCCAAGGACACTCTGAAGGTCTCTCTTAAGAACTTTAGAATTGATTCTGACAGGGGAGACACTGGTACAGGATTGCCCAGTATGGCATGTACTCATTAGAGAAGGTGCTGTGTTCTATGAGCAAAGCAGAATTGAATTAGCTCATAAGAAACATGAGATTCACAAAGTTAGAGCAACCACATCAAATGTTCATAGAGATTATTTGTGACCAACCTGGGTGTTGATCTGATCACTTAGGGGGATACCCCTTCCAATTGCATACAACTCTCACCAATTGACTTCAGTGGAAATACATTAATTATACTTTAGTAATTTGGAAGTTGCTTGATATCAAGGCTGTACTGGAGATCTGACAGCATCTTCTGGAGGCAGCAATGCACCTTGTCAAACAAAGTCTTAATCCACAAGAACTTGGTTTACTTAAAAGAGCTTCTCAAGTTACAGTGCAATAAGTGAACAATGAGACCAAGTGATTATTGCTACAAATTCTGCTATCTATGGTAGAAAAGACACAGGTGGAACCGCAGTTATGTTCAGCAGAGATTAATAAGTAGGAAAGTTCTTGACCATAGTTCTTTTTGGGTCGATTGTAGTGAAACAAACTTTTCCCCTCAATAGTATTTTATTTTTCTAAATATCTGTAAAGCTAATTTTCAACATTCATTTTTGTAAGATTTTGTATTTCAAATTTTTTCTACCTTCCATCTTTAAGCAAGCAATCTAATATAAGTTATAGATGTACAATCCTTTTTAACACATTTCCATATTTGTGGGACCAAAGCTTATTGAGGAAGTGTTGCAAGAGTATCTTGATATAATTTTAGTCAAACATGTTGGGGAAGTGAGGACCAAAAATTTAATCCAACTGTGCTACTGGTTCAATATTTTTAATTAGTGACTTGTGTGGCTTCTCACCTCTTGCCAGAGAGCTGTTGGAATACGAGTAAAGAAAGAGTTATGCATTTATAAAAATAGCCAATGTTTAAAAAGTACAAAGAAGAAAGCAGAAGTAAATTCAAAAGGGGACATATATGCATAGGGCAATTTTGTTTCTGTTCTGTTAAATTAATATATATTTTAGAAACTGTAATTAGTTAATTTCACATGTAACCCTCTTTTCTGTTAAAATGTTTATGTGGTTTGATGTTTGTTAAGTTCATAATAAAAATAATGACTTGAATGCAAGCATAGATGATATGATTAATAAAATTGCAAATGACTTAACAGCTGGGAGGGATATCTGATACATTAGAAAAGAGAATTGGGAAACAAAAAGATTTCAATTTACTAGAATGATAGTCTAACTTTGATGAGATGAAATTGAATATGGATAGACATAAGGTAACCTGGGCTCAATCATATCCAGGGTGATGTTTGAGGTAATTATCTATTTTACTGAGTAGCTTACAAGCCCACATGTATACTTTTACCAAATCTAACCAGATGACCATGAATTCAAAGCAAGGACATGTAAAGAAGTAGAAAAACCAGATAAAAACAGGGAATTTAATTATGTTTTAAAACACTTTTGAACCCATCATCAAATAACTGCCTTTATCTAGGTTTCCAGATAACTGCTCTGTATCTTCAACTCTGTGTGGAGGAGGTTACATTAATCACTTATGGGAAGCTTCTAAAGAATTTATCACAGTTCTAGGGAATGCTGACATTCTCTGAAAGGAAACTGAATGATCTCTGAAATTTTTGAAGAGGGCTGCTTCTCTGCATGGAAACCAAATAGGTAACAGAACTCAGAAGAGAAATGCCAAATTTTTGTTGTCTTTTTCTATCTGACCCCTTCACTTTTCCAATTCCAAATCTCTTTCTTTATGACACTGGGTGGCTAGTTCCTGAGGATACTTAAAGAAAATTATGGCAACCATCTCAATAATTATTTGAGTACATTATGATATTGATGATAACCATATATGCATGTATAGTGTTTTAAGGTTTATAAAATATTTTCCTCATAATAATACTTTAAGCTAAGTAGAATAAGAATAAGTATCCCCATTTTGCATGACTAAGATTCTGGGAGATGAATCCACTTTCCCTGGATCACATAACTTATGAGTGTTGAAACCAGAATTAGATGACCTTTTTTTTTGTCTATTTATATGATAAATATGTTTTGGTGATTTATATTTTAGTGATTTATATTTATTGGACTTTGTGTTGAACTAAATGCCTTGCATGGTTCCTTTAAATTATAATTTTTATTTTTCTAGAGGTTTACTGGAATATGCCCAGAGTATACTGACTAATATATAATAACTGACTCTCCAGGGGAAAACATACAAATGACACATTTTTTATTATAGTTTTTTATTTACATATACATATACATGGGTAATTTTTCAGCATTGACCCTTGTAAAATCTTTTGTTCCAACTTTTCCCCTCCTTTCTCCTCCCTCCTCCCTCAGATGGCAGGTAGACCAATACATGTTAAATATGTTAAAATATATGTTAAATACAATATATGTATACATACACACATACATGTGTGACACATTTTAAAATTTAATATGCATTATTAAAATATTCTCTATCACCTTCTTTAAGTGTAGACAATCAACAAAACAATAAACCAAATCTTATCTATTTATAGCATTTGTCAGTTTTCAAAGTATAAATGCTCATAATGAAAATTTAGCAGTTGGCTTTCACAAACTAGTTTGAGCTGGCTCCAGAACATCCCTGAATGTTTCCCATGAGGCATGGAAAATACTCATAGCTCCATTGCTAACTTCTGATAAGATATGGCTCAACATTAAAGAACTTAATGCTTTTGGATAACTTAAGAAACGCTGGGTGGTCCCCTGATACCCTCTGCTTTTCCCCTACTTCTTCCATATACTTCCTTTTTTGTCTTCCTAGAGAGACAAAGACTTGTAAAACTTCTCCATGGAGGGATAAGGGAAGACTAGTACCATCCCCTAACTCAATAGAAATGACAAACTGCCCATATATGGCAGGCAATGCATACTCTGGACTAGGTGAGCTTAATACCGGATCTCAAAACTAAATCTCTAGATGCCTCTTCTACATTCTGTTTCTTTCTTAAGCATAGCACAATCCCAAGATGAACAGTCTTAGAGGCAACCTTGTGAGTCTCAGATGCTGGAAATTTCTGAATCATCATCATTTTTCTGGCTGTACTTCAAGGGAAGTGCCTAACAACAACAACAACAGCACTTTAAATTAGAGAATATAATCACTTGTAGGAGGATGGATTGGCTTGCCAGAAGAATTGGGCTTGGGTAGAATTATATGGAGAATAAAACTGAGGTGAGGGTAAAATGTCAAATCAGTGGTCTTAACAAACTATTTAATTTCATTGTTCTAAATATCAGCCTTTCCAAAGAGTAGTTATAAAGTTATAAAATATGCTACTTGTTTTAATTTCTTTAATCAAGGATTTATGCCAAATGAATTCAGTCTTTTGGATTTTTTAAAAAACATTTATTTTTGCATAGGAGAAATAAATAGCTGTCCTATGTTTTATTTATATCATAAGTTGAGTTTTTTTCTCTTATTTTCTCCTTTGGTAATATGATTATCCCAGGCATGAAAGAAAGCTAAGTTTTAAGTGACTTTCCTTAGGGCTCCAATGTAGTGATGCACAGAGCCAAAGAGCCTGAATCCCTTCTATGGAGCCAGGCTTCTATCTGGCATAGAAGTCATGCATCCAGAATTGAAATGGGCTTCTTAACAGGGGATGTGCTTCTGGAAGGGAGAGAAAAAAGTGCCTCAGCTCTCTTGGGCTCATTAATGGTTCTTATTGTTACACCAACATTTTATGGAAATGGGGATATTTGGCTAGGTGAGCTCCAATGTTCCTTCTAGCTTTTATTTGAGCAATCTCAAAAAAAATAGTTGGTTTTCAAACTACTCTGGCAATCTATGCCGAAAACATCTCAAGAGATACCTGATATGTTTGAAAAATGACAATGTTTTATATAGATTATCACTTAATGACATGAAAGTATGTCAATGCAAATGGCATTCAATTTTGAGTCAGTAGACCAGAGTTTGCATTTCTATTTTGCTTTTTACTGTCCACGTTTGTAATTTAACTTTGGTGATATTCAGTGTTCTCACTGTAAAAAAAAGAGGGTTGAAGTTGTTGATTTAATGACAGCACCATCCTTATTATCAGCCTATATTACAACATATTTCTGGTAGTGTGATCATTTTGCCAGTAGAGGGTGACATGATGCCATAGCTTTGGAACAGTAGCACCATTCCATCCTTTGAAAGGCAGTGACAGGCACATTGATCTGCCACAACCCAGACTAGCTGAAGCCAAATATTGAATCCTGTTCTTCTTTCCAGGGTAGTTCAAACACAAAATGGGCTGAGATGCAAAACTTGAGTGACTTCATATTTTTGAAGATAATGAAAAACTTAAAAACTTTGCAATATTAGTTATAATTCATATGCTCCAGCATTATAAGTTCAATTGACCTCTATATGACACTCCTATTAACTTTTATCAGAATATGGAAGCTGGCTATATGTAGGGGATGATCTAGTAAACAATGTTGCCATGATACATTCCATTTAAAATAGATAACTGAGGTTTCTAGAAGGGCCATAATATTGCATCCTTAAATCTGAACCCATCAACACCATTAACAAGCATTTACTAAGTATTTATTTAATACTAAATAAATAGTAAGTAAAGCACCAGATGTGATTTTATAATTTTATTAGCTATTGTTTTCAAGAAAAAATAAGATTTAAAGTTGAGGCACTATTAGTAATGCAGTGGTTTTTATCAAGGAGAATAAAATTTTATGGTCTCTTATTTAGGGAATGCCAACCAAAGACTTAAGACTTTCTTGTGTATCTTTCCAAACAATTCAACAAGAGTCACTTTACTATTGGGGGAGTTGGTAGTGATGGTAAACAAATTTTATAAATTAATGGAGGAGTAGGAACAATTAAGTCATGTCCAAAATCCCTTTTTCTTATCCTTTATCCAAAATGCAGTTATTTTGCTTATTAACCCCAGTTCATCTTAGTTCTAGTTTAAGTTGCTCTTGCCTGGCTCCCAGGGAAGTTTCAGGGCTCTTTCTACCTAGAACTTGCTTTTAGTCTACTCCATTTCCCCTGTCAAGATTGAATTCCTCTCCTTAAGCAGCAAGAATATTCCATCACTTCTATTATAAGTCTTGGATAAACTATCCATGAAGAATCTAGGGATATCTAATACCCCAATCTCAATTGGTACTCCATTTTCATAAAACTCAAACCCTTTTCACTTTTTCCTTTTCTTTCTCTTACCTGAAAAAATTGATTTTGATGCATTCTTAGGTGGGATCCAAAAATATTTTGTTTTCTGGGAGAGACAGAGATGTACTTCTTATTTATCAGTTTACAGTTAGCCAATTAAGCTATTCTCACAGTAAGCCAATTAATTCGACAATTAAGCTATCCTTATTTAATGAGTAGAGATAGACAAAAAGCAGCTAGGTGATGGAATAGATAGAGTAGTGTGTCTTGAATCGGGAAGATTTGAGTTCACATCCTGCCTCAGTCACTTAGCTATGTGAACCTGAATATGTCCTTTAACATCTCTACGCCTCAGCTTCCTCATCTGTAAAATGGGGACATTAATGCCTACTATACAGTGTAGTTATGAGAATCAATGGTGATATTGTATCTTTGAAAAACTTAAAGTGCTATATAAATATCATCATTATCTCAATATCATCATGTAAAAGATCAGGTATAGTGGGCATGTGTAGCAATAGGGTGCTGCAAAACTTAACAGAAAACTATGGATCATTCATTTTGAACAATAATAGCTTGTAAACTTCAAGCCACAGTTTTCACTTTAAATCTATACCCAGATAATAGACATTTTTAAAAAAGTAACCACTAGGAGGTCAATTGTGGTCACTACTGCCCAGAATTGAAATGGAAACTCTCTTTTCTTCCATTTTCTCAGTTTGAAAAGGCAAAGTCTGTATCTGCTTCCAGCTCTCTAAGCAAAACTGATTTATTAAAAAAAATAAAAAAATTTAAAAATAGAATTTCTAATTCATGCATGAGAATGTTAATGAGATAATGAAAATGGGGTAATGGGACAAGGCCATTGGGCTAGGATATTTAGGATTTCAGAGCTCCTCCCTGGGCATTGATTTCTCCCTGGACAGTACTCAGTTTTATTCTCATGTTGTCTGAGTAAGTAATGAGTTGATACTCACACTGTGATGTTGTGGAAGGAATGCTGGATTTGGAGATAGAGGATTTGGGTTTGAACTCCCTGTCAGCTGCATGCAATGTGACTCTGGAAAAGTCACTTGGGCTTCAGTTTTGTTTTTTATCTGTAAAATGAAAAGGTGTACTATGTAACCTCTAAGCTCTCTTCTAATTCTAAAATTATGTCATGATATTAAAGATCAAAGATTAAAGAATAATTAAATTAATTAATTAAATATTAAATATTGAAAATATTAAGTTACTTTTAAATTAAGAATAGCTGTACTGATTTGGTCACGAGTATGCCTTCCTTTGTGTAAAGATTATGCTCCTGAAAAGACCCATATAAATTGGGTTTGGTTGCACAGAAAAGCCAATGAATTCTCTCAGGAGAGTGTTAATTGGTTACTGCTGGTGCTGCTATTTACTATTGTTTTTCAGCATTTATGGAGAACTGTCATTGGGTTGGGCTTGATATTAGCTGGCATCAGCCTTGGCTGCCCAGGGTTTCCAAGTCTGCATCCAACAAACACATAGTTATTCTTGGGACACAGATATTCCATCAACCCTGTTCTCCCCCTTACATTCTGGATCTAAGAAGCAACTGAGTACTTTCCAAATGCTAAAATGTTAAATTACAGACTTTCTTCCAAGGGCCTGTACTGTTTCTGATTTCAGAAGAGAGTAAACTAACTTCCCAAGAGGTGTTCATCCTCTTAATGTGCCAGCACAGCCAATTGAAAGGTGAAAAATGTAATCAACAAGTTGTTTTGTCTGTACAACGAATTTGATAAATCTTTTTTTTTTTCAAACTAAGTTGGCTGAATTTGTTATTATGCTGATTGAGATGACCAGATGTTTTGGCAGCTTATTTAAATTTGACCCAAGAGACTAAATAATTGGCCAGAGATACAGTGTCTAGATAGAACTGGCCCAAGAATTGAGAATCCTCTGCTTTGTGCTGCTTTAACAGGCCACCTAAAAGGGTAAGCACTCAGAGTTACTGAGATATCATAAACTTTGTAATGGCCTTTCATTTAGTGGATTTTTAGAGCCTTTTTAGATTCTTGGTATCTATGTAATTTTATGAATATATCAAAGGAAAATCTGCATTCTTAGAAATCTTTAAAAGGTATTTATTAGGTTGAATGTAGATACTATAAATGAAGTGAGAAAATGCAATAGTTATGTGGAGAATAGAAGCAATTATCAGGAAGCATAGAATATATTAAATTTATAATCATGAAGCTTGGAATTCAAATCCCAGGGCTGCTATTTAGAGCTTGGAGGGGTCTTCTTAGAGGCCTTCTAGCTTAGCACTCCCATTCCCCTATTTTACAGGTGTGGTCAATGAGGCTTAGGAAGGGAGATGAAGTGATTTCAACAAAGTCACACAAGGAATGAGTAACAGTGATCAGATTTAAACCTACATTCTTTGAATCCAAATTTAGTATGTTCCACTGCAATAGACTCAAGTAAGTCACTTAATGTCTCAGGCTTCAATTTTCTCATCTGTAAGAATCGCTAAAGCATAACCCAGCTTTAAAGTCTGAAAATAAATTCAAACCAAATGACCCTTTTGAGTTATCTATTTTAAGTGAAAATGATTAGGGACTGAATTATTGAGAGAATTCCTTTGATTATCTGGGGCTTTGAGTAAGAGAAACAGCTATAATCTGTGTTCCTGCTGCAGCCACATGTATACCAATGTTTATTTTTTCTGACAATTTTAAGGAGACATACAATTCTTAGGAAGGTTAAGATTATGCAGGAAATGTCATATTTTAGCTTATGGTTTATTCTTAAAAGTGAAAGTAGACTATTTTTTTTCTTTAAATAAATTTTTGTTTTTATTGATCCTTTTTCTTTAATCACATTCATTAATAAATATATCCTTTCTTACCCTCTCAGTAAGCTATTGCTTGTGTAACCTTCTGTATGGGGTACAGCAATACCAGGATACAAAACAATAGATGTTTCTTTTAAAAAACTCTATAAAGTATGTGTGTGTGTGTGTGTGTGTGTGTGTGTGTGTGTGTGTGTGTGTGTATTTCTAGGATTTGTTCATCGAGAATTTTGGGGAAAAGAGAAAAAGATATGCAGAATTTGAGAAAGACAGATACATGCTTCAACTTGAATAAAAGAAGTATGCAGAACAATTTGTTTCCTCCCCGATACTTTCATCTAGCAGGACTGAGACCTGATGACCATAGAGATATAACTGCTAGTATCGATTCAACATCAGTGAACTATATCCATTTGGCAAGACTTCTCCCAGAAGTTATTCCTTCTCTGCCCATTTCTCCTACCCAAAGACTTACTGAAGAGAAAGTACTGATTAACTGCTCCTCTCCAGTGTCCCAACCAGGAAGTTCTTTTCTGATTCCCTGAAGTCAGATGAATCTCTGATAGTTGTATTTTCACTGTAAAGATCAGCTCCAGTGCCGCCCCTCTGCTCCCTTCTCTCCCAATGAGTTTTCTGTTACCTCTCTCAATTTTTAAAATTATATTTCATCCTTTTTGATGGGGTTAGTGGCGGGAAGTAAAACTGCTTCGGAATGAACACAATAGATTCATTCACTCAATGCACAGTTTGGATCCCAGCCTCTGGAGCTAAACATGCCAGGGAAAGGATGAATTTCTCTCATCTAGATACAGGATCTACAAGGTTCTAACCTGCCCTATAATGATAAATGGGAAAGGAAAATAAGGATCCGAGAGAGTGTTATAACTAAGTTTTTATTCACCCCAGATGAAATGAGTCCAATAGTACAATAAAAAAGAGAAAGGCAAAAGGATTACAATGCATGGTTTCCCCCGACTTCTCCTATTATTGCCACTTGACCTTCTCCCTTCAATTACAAGTAAAGCACTTCAGCTTCATTACAGTTATAACAAAGATTAAAATATAAATTCAACAAGACTAGTTAATATATCAATCCTATTTGACAATATTTGAAGCATTCTATCTTCAGTCCCCTATTTCTGCAAGGAAGAGAGGAAGTTTCATTTTCTTAACTCTTACCTGGAGCTTTGCTTGGTCATTACAATCATGTAACATTCAGATTTTATTTGTTATTTAAATTTACATTGTTGTTTTCATTATATATACTGGTTTTCTAATTCTACTTATATCATTTTTCATCAATTCACATATTCAGACATACTTATCTGAATTTTTCATGTTCTTATGGTACAGTTATATTCAATTGCCTTTATATGATACAACTTTTTCTATTTCCTTTTTTTTTTTTCTAATTTTTTGTTACTAGGAAAAATGCTCCTGTGAATATTTCACTGTACATAAAACTCATTCTGTTTTTTATCTTCTTGCCTAACACTGAATCCATGGATATTTTAATAATTTTTAAACTTTAGTTTGCCTCATTTTCTTTAACTATAAAATGGAGACAATAATGGCATTCCTCCTGCAGGATTGTTGTCAAGATCAAATGAGATAATATTTGTAAAACTTTACACTACTTAGCACACAGTAGGTGCTATATAAATGTTCATTGCTATTGCTGTTGTCATTATTATCATAATTATTATCATTGCATTGTAATTGAGGACTAATCAACAAGAGCCCAGTCCTTAGAGCATGAAGACATATTTTCTGCCTGTTTTTAATGCAACCACCTGAAAATTTTGGGAAATCAGTTTCTAACTAAGTTTCTAACTAAGAGTGATTCAGGGGTCCAGACAAAAAGGTCTTCTAATTGATTGTGGAGCCAGAAAGTATAAAGATTTGGGAACTGCTAAACTAAAATTCAGTGTGCTTGCAAAAGGTTTGATCTGCCCATTTCTCATTCTTTCCTTCACAACTGAGATGAAACAGGACTGCTTTGAGATGGTTTTGAGAGTTGGATGGGGGAAAATATTAATCTTGTCTTCTACCACTGCTATGGTGTTTGTGACAAAGCCTCTGTTTCTTTGTGGTTATTCTTTCTTGATATTGGAACAATGTGTGCTCCAAGGTGAACTTATCTAAGCATCAACCTTGTGAATTTAGGAGATTGAACAACTAACATATGCAGCAGAACCAAGTAGAAATAACACCAAAAATAGCAGAAGCCAGAAGCATTGGGAGGTGACTGAGCAGCAAGCCTTGAGATGGATGTTTCCAGGTAGTGATCTTGAAGGCACTGCAAAGTCTGCATACATTGTAGGGTGATGGTTGCACATCTTTTCCTAGTAGACCTAGGCCTAGAAGGAGCCAGCACAATAGGCTATTGACAGTGGAAATCTTCCCTTTTTTTGGCACCAAATTAGAAGGAAAGGAGAAATAACCAGTGGCAGTGGAATATTGGGCCAAATGGAGAAAAGTGCTGACCCAGGATTATAAGAGCAGCCTGACCCAGAAGTAATTGATCAACATGGCAGGAGTACATCTAAGGAGTACCTTAAGAGGACTCCTGGAAGGGAGGAAACTGCCAGAAGCATGAATTAAGAGGTTTCTCTTGCTTATATATGCTATTTATATGCTTTATTACCACTTATTACTAATACAGTGGTATTAGTACCGTTTACTACCACTTACTACCACTATTCCTAGGAACCTTGTATATACAAGGAGAAAACATCCTCCATATTTGGGGGATAAGTTTCGTAATAACTTTTTTAGTACCTTCTCAGTAAATCTCTTTTCTAAAAGATACTGAATTCAGTTGATTGATAACAGAGAGCATAGTGGTGGTGGTTCAGGAGATATAAAATTATAAATAACAACCCTCTAAAATCCTGAGAAAAGTAATAGTCAGATACTGTTTTGAGATATCTTCCTGATCCAAATGGAAGGTGAGAGGAGCCCTATAGTAGTTGCTACATTATCACATTTCCTTATTGCTTTACAGAAGGGTTGGACTGTTTCATAAAATTACTAAAATTATGATACAGGAGTTGGCAAACTATTGTCAAAGCAGACAAAAACAGGTAGAAGGCCACATTTGATCTATAGGCCTTATTTTGGGGATGATGATGCTTGATATGCTTATCTTTCCTTATGCTCTCCATTATTTACTATTTCCATCTTTTGTTACCTTTTCTAATTTGAAAGGTACAACCTTGGAATCATTTTGATTTGTATTTTTGTTATTAGTAATTTGAAACAATAATTCCTATGTTATAAATAGTTTATCATTCTACATTTAGAATTATTTATAATATATTTTCACTACTTATCCACTGGAGAATGTCTTGGTCTTATATATCTATGTTAACTTTTTTATGCCTTGGTTATCAGGCTTTTATCAAAGGTATTTGAGATAAAGATTTTTCTTAATCAATAGTTTTCCTTCCTATACCAGCTACATTAATTTTCCTTATAAAAGCCATATGTATGTATATACATATGCATTTATATAAAATAAAAATTACATCTTTCATCTTTTGTGATCTCTATTCTTTGTTTAATTAAGATTTCTTACCCTACCTAGTTACTTAAACTTTCTTTTTCTTTCTTTCTTTCTTTCTTTCTTTCTTTCTTTCTTTCTTTCTTTCTTTCTTTCTTTCTTTCTTTCTTTCTTTCTTTCTTTCTCTCTCTCTTTCTCTCTCTCTTTCTCTCTTCCTTCCTTCCTTTATCTCTCTCTCTCTTTCTTTCTTTCTTTCTTTCTTTCTTTCTTTCTTTCTTTCTTTCTTTCTTTCTTTCTTTCTTTCTTTCTTTCTTTCTTTCTTTCTTTCTTTCTTTCTCTTTCTCTCTCTTTCCCTCTTCCTTCCTTCCTTCCTTCCATTCTCTCTCTCTCTCTCTCTTTCTTTCTTTTGCTTGACCTTTTCTATCTAGATTGGAAATACATCTTGCATTTATTGTGGTATATTATGTAAAGTGTTAGTCTAAAACTAACTTCTACCATACTGCTTTTCAGTTTTCCCTGCACTTTTTATAAGATATAGGAGTTCTTCCCTAAATAATTTACATTCTAGGATTTATTGAATACTGGGCGATTGAATTTCATTGTTTTTTATTTTTTCTGATTCATTCTATTGACTTATTATTATAATAGAAAAATATTTCTATTTCTTAGCCAATACTAACTAGTTTTGATGATTACTAATTTATAATAGAAGGAAGGAAGGGCAATAAGCAATTATGTAATAGCAACTATGTGCCAACCATCATACTAAGTGCTTTTACTAATACTCTCTTATTTGATCCTCACAACAATTCTATGAAGTAAGTGCTATTATAATCCAATTTTACGATTGAAAATACTGAGGTAGACAGGGATTAAATGATTTACTGAGGATCACAAAGATAGTAAATATTTGAGGCCAGAGTTGACTTTAGGTCTTCCTGATCCCAGGCCCAGCATTTTAATTACTGTGCCATCAGTTGTGAAATTATGATTTGAGGTATAGAAGCATTACTATCTATATCCAATTTTACTTTAAAAATAAGTTTTATTAAAAGTTATTATTTTTAAAAAACTCTGAAAAATAAAAATCAGAGAAAAATTGCAAAAAGGAAAAAAATGGTCATCAGGATGGTTTCAGAAAGGCCTGGAGATTGTGATGCTAAATGAAGTGAGTAGAACCAAGAGAACATAGTATACAGCAACAATAAAAGTATATGATGATCAATTGTGATGGACTTGGCTCTTTTCAACAATGAGGTGATTTAGGCCAATTCTAATAGACTTGTGATGAAGAGACCATCTGCAGCCAGATGGAATATAGGGAGTGAATGTGGATCACAACATAGCATTTCCACCTATTTTGTTGGAGTTGTTGTTTGCTTGCTTTTTTTTTTCTTTCTCATTATTTTTCCATTTTGATATGATTTTTTCTCGTGCAGCATGATAAACATGGAAATATATTTAAAAGAATTGCACATGTTTAATCTATATTGGATTGCTTGCTGTCTAGGGAAGGGGGTGGGGGAAGAGAGGGAAAAATTTGAAATACAAGGTTTTGCAAAGATGAATATTGAAAACTATTTTTATATGTTTTTTGAAAATAAATAACTATACTTGAAAATAAAAAAATGATTTAAAAAACTTGTTTTTATATCACTTAGATTTACTCCTACATATTTCCCTTTTTCTTTTCCCCAAAATTATGCATTATAACAAAGAATTTAAAGGAGAAGGGAAAAAAATTCAGCAAAGCCAATAAATACATCAAATAATTTTTCTTCTTTATACAATATTTAATAGCCCTCTAACCCCAGCCACTATAAAAGAGAAGGAAGAGGTCAGACTTGTTTTTATAATGTTACAATATTCAATGTTGGTTGTTTTGTGGTTGTTCTTTCCACTTGTATGGAAAGTAGTCATTTGTTTTCCTGGCTCTTCTTGCTTAACTTTGCTTTAGTTAATATGTCTCCCTGTTTCTTTGTATCCAGCATGGTTCTTTAAGCAGTTATATTCCATTACATACATGTACCACAATTTGTTTAGCCATTCAATCAAGGCATTCCTTTTCAACAAATATCTTTAAAGTACTTTCTATGTGCAAATCAAAATGTTAAGCACTGAAAGTGATAAAAGGTTTCTTTTCTTTTCCACACTTTGATGTGAAGGAATTATAGTTGTCCATATCTAAGATTGAAATTCATGAAAATTAACATTGTCTTGTGAAGGTTTAGTCAGGATGCCTAGCTGCTAAAATTATTTTTTCTCTCTATCTCATGAGATAGAGTGTCCATTCTTTAAAGTTCATTTCACAATTAAGGTCTTATAATTTATCTTCTTTTTGCATTCCTCTTTCCTCCTTTCTCTTTTTATTCTTCATTCATCATTGAAAAAAATATTTCCAAGTATGTATTAACCCTGCCCTTTGTAAAGGGCAGATGAGTCACTCAGTATTTGGAGGCTTAGAGTGAGGAATATTTATCTTCCTGAGCCCAAATACAGCCTCAGACACTTATTAGATGTGTGATCCTGAGCAAGTCATTTAATCCTCTTTGCCTCAGTTTCCTCATCTATAAAATAAACCAAAGAAGGAAATGGCAAACCATTCTAGTATCTTTGCCAAGAAAATCCCAAATGGGGACACAAAGAGTCAGTCATGACTGAAAACAGCTAAGCAACAACAAACAAGAGATCATAGCCTCTTTCTTGAAGAATGCTTATTCAGTAAGGTTGAACCTATTACTTTCAAAAGATGATAGATTTAGTCATTCAATCACTCAGCAGTGAATCAATAAGCATTTATTAAGCACATATTATGTTCTAGGCAAAGTGCTAAACTCTGGAAATTTAAAAAAAAAAAAAAGGAAAAAACCAAGATGTGATTTTGTGTGTGTGTGTGTGTGTGTGTGTGTGTGTGTGTGTGTGTGTGTATAGAGAAACAGGGAGATAGAGACAGAGACAGACAGAGACAGAAAAGGAGAGATAAAAGGTAATCTGAGATAAGAAAACACCAGCCTCCAGAGGCATGAGAAAGCCTTCTACAGATGGTGAGATTTGAAGTGAGTCTTGAAGGAAGCTGGCGACATTAAGAGGCAGAAATGAGGACACAACATTCCAAGTATGAGGGACAGCTGATACATAGGTATGAAGTTATTGTAGAGACAGCAAATCAGTCAATGTAGCTAGATTATTAGAACAGGAAGGGAGTTTTCATTACACCCAGTATACTTAGTAATTACTCTACTCGATTAGCATAGAAATAATAGAACCAAGAAATTTTTTAATCATAAAAATCTTCATGTAAATATTATTTTTCTTTCATATGCTCCATAGGCAGATTGACTCCACAAGTTTTCCATTTGCCAGCTAAGATAAGAGTATATTCTTGTTAACAGTACCAGTGATGCTAGTGATTCCTTGTTATCTTTAAAAAGCTGACTTACAGCATGAGACTTACCTCACCTGTTATTAGTGAAAACTCCGAGGAAAGGTAGCCTGAACCAGGCTTCAAACCAGACTCTGACACTGGATTTGATAACACTAGTGAAATTAATTTTTTTTCTTTTTTCAAAAGCAAGGGAGGTTTGGGGCATAATCCAAAGAGTGCAGATGATCCTATGTTAGTATTTTCTCCAGTGTACATTGTTTACATTGGAAGAATTATAAACAAAGCAGATGATAGACAGGTACAGATGTGCTGCGAATGTAGCATTAGGTGCCAGATGTTAACCAGAAATTAGGAATGATCTGTAGACACTATCATTTCTTAGAATCATAAAATCATTGTATTTTTAAAATAGGAAGGATCTTAGAGATTATTTCATTCAAATCTCTTTTACATATGAATGATTTGAAAGTAAGGAAATTTATCTAGTTAATTAGCAGGTTAAAAGGTAACCCTTTTGAGAGATTTCTTCTTAATTAATTGTTTTTCTGGAATGTTTTGGGTTGGGCATAATTTCAAACTTAAGTCTACCTGATTCCAGACCCAGACTACACCACTTATAAATTATAACATAAGGTCTAAAAGTGCTATTGAGTGTACCTAATTTTCATTTAAAAAAATTTTTTTTTTTTTTTTTTTTTGAGAAACACTTCCATACCTCCTTAGTTCTGGGTTGGTTTAAGGTTTTGAATGATGAAAGGATCATATATATGAAAAAATGAAAGGATATATAAAATGATCATTATATATATATACACACACATATATATATATACACACATATATACATATATGTATGTATGTATATATATATAAATATATATATATATATGAAAAGATCATACTTTAATAGCAAGAAGGGATATTCAAGGCCATCCAGTTAAGATACCTTATTTCACAGATAAGGAAAATTAAACCCAGAACAATGAGATAACTTCTACAAAGTCATACTTGTTAAAGTATTTGAAAACAACTTCTTTGACTCCACATCGGGCACTCTTTTGACTGACAAACTCTGCTTCTACAGAGTCTTAAGATTTCTTAGGATATTTATTTTTAAGAGCAATTGAATTGCTCTATAAAGTTTTGCTAATCAAAAGCTAAATATATTCAAATTCTAAAATACACAGGTCTGTGTTTTAAATGAAGACCTTCGCCTGGAGGAGATGCTAAATTTTTACAGAAAAGAACAAAAAACAAACAAACAAAAAACTTCCAATAGGGCTTATTTCTTACAAATGCTAGGGAGAGGTTTCAAGCATCAGACATTGTGTGATTTTCAACTATTGTCTAAGACTCAGCACCGCAAGACTGGCAATCTATTGTTTTTTTTTTTTTTTTGTTTTGTTTTTTTTTCTTTTTGGCCAGTGGAACTTAAGAAGGCATGGAGGAAGTTGGCATCTGTGTCAGTGGTGACGATACTCATTCTGAAGAAATTATACATCTTTTAAATAGTTAAAGCAGCAAGTGCTTCAAATTCATACATAACCCCGAAGTGATTGTGTTCCCTTTTCTGTATTGCAACAGAATGAAACTGGCTCACCCACCATATGAAATAGAGCAACAGCAATGTTACTCTCTATCTTCCCACCCCATACTCCCACAGTAGCTTAGCTAGTACGTTGTCATGGTTTATGACCCCTATTTTCTAGGCAGGGAAACTGAAGTGCAGAATAGTCATGTGACTTGAACAAGATTCATGCTTTTGGCAAAATCTCCATAAGAGAATGCCACAACATCTAGGTTAAAGCTAGTTTTATTTTTAATGTTTGTTTCTCTAGTGTTCCTCTAGATTTTTGAAAATGTGTGTGATTGACTGAATTTTCATTATTTATTCCAATCACAGGTGTTGTGAAGACAGTCTTTTCCTCCCATCTTTTCAATTTAATGTTTTATCCCCTTAGAAACTGCTGTGTGAAAGAATAGAATAAATATTAATCCAAACATAGAGTTTTAAATTTAAAGCTGGGAAAGAAATAATTTAGTCTAATGTCCCTATTTTACTGAAGGGACAAAATTCTACAGAATGGAAGTGACTTGCCCAAAATCAAAATCAAACTGAGGGCTGATACCCTGGTGCTTTGTTTCTGAATTAGGTGTATTTTGGACTTCAACTCTATGACATACTCAGTGTCTTCAGTTATGTAAATTATATTTCTGTCTTCTCAAAAAAAATCACAAAAATCTGTGAAAATAGCAGTATTTTTATGTGTGTGTATGTGTATAAATAAAATTTTCATAATTAAAACTTCTTTGCCACTTTGGTCAAGTCTTGTTATATATTCTTGTTACAGAAAAGCTCAGAAGCTAGAGAAGTTTGGCATGGTCTCTCCTCAGGACTAATTCTCATCAACATTTCCATTTTAGCCTGTTATGGAAACAAAAATCAATGACTTGAATGAAAGCTAATACATTTTTTTCCCCTAGAACTTAAGATGTAGTTTTCTCACTGGGTAGATTATAGAGAAACACCCAAATTGATGATTTAATAAATAAAATACCTACACATAATAAAGTCTTTTGGGAAGATTAAATTGAATGATTTCTACTGTTGTTATTTTAATTCTGTTTATTTGATTTATCATTTATTCTAATTATGCAGGATTCTGTAGTTGACCTTAGGAGAAGGGACTGGCAAGGTGGTAAATTTTCGATCTTTAGTTGGCATTCTTCAAAACTTCTGGTTCTAGAATTTTGCAAATGTGTCCTTGTGCTCTATTATCCTTTGACTGGGTTCTGCATCCTTCCTCCCCACCCCCAAGTAAAAGCAGGTGTTACATTGGGAAGCAGATTCCCTGATCTCCTTTTGGTGAGAGCTTGCTTAGACCAGAGAGAACTTTCTCACTATGTGTTTATGGGAATGTGTTCTGAAGGCACTATAGAGACACAGTCACTAGAGGCTGGGAAGTGTCTTTGTGGTTCCAACAGCTGTAAAAGGTTTGAGTCCCCTTGGCAGATGTTTGCTGTCCTTGCCACTTCATTAATGTTGGAAACAAAACTCCTGACTATACTAAAGTTCTTCCTGCATGATTGATACCTAGAGTGTGCTTCACAAGATAGAAACCTTATTACTGCTTAAAAAGAAAGAGAGGAGAAGGGATGTTGAAAAGGAAGGAGAGGGAGACAAGGGAGGAGAGAGGTAAGAATAAGCTGCTCTTGCTGAGAAGACAAAAGAGGAGTTGGAAAAAAAGATTCCAAAGCAGATCTAATAATAATGAAAACAACTCAATTCTACTTGGGAAAAGATGATAACTTGAGCCCCACTTTATGAACTATTTCTCTATCCCCTGATCAGAAGCCCAGGAGCAGACTCAGAATGCCTTATTACTCAGCCTCCTTCCCTTGGTTAATTTAGAATGAAGTTACCAGATTTTAGATAAACCAATGCAGGGGCAGGGGCAAAAGCTGGTAAATACTGTTTCCTTGGGGAAAAGGAATAGAGGAGAGAAGCAAGAACAAAGAATGGGGGAGAATTTTGAGTAAGATTGGACAGCACCTTCCCCCTTGTCATGTGTATACAACCTTCCTTCCAATTCTTTCTAACCACACCCCAACCCCCACCCCCATACAAACAAAGAGACAGCAATTTCTAGATAGAATAAAATTTCAGCTTCTGCTCTGAAGAAGACAAAAGGAGGAGGAAGAGAAAGAAGAAAGGAGACAGAAGAAAGGAAGAGTAAATATAATGTAAAGGAAAGAGGAGAAGGAAAAAAAAGTCAGGAGAAGGTTGAGAGTTAAGTAAATAAGACAGGAGGTGGGCAGAGGAAGAATGTTGTAGAAAGAGAAGGAAAGAGGAAGAAGGGAAAAAGAAGGGAGTTAAGCAGGAGGAAAGAAAAGGAAGTAGAAAATGAAGGGAAGAGGAAGAAAAGGAAATGAAAGAAAAGGGAAAAGACAAGAAAGGGAAGAAAAGCAGAAGAAATGAGACAAGGAAGTAGGAAAATAAAGGAGACATGAGAGAGAAGGAAGAGAAACAGAAATAGTGGAAATGGAATAAGAGGAAAATGAAGACTGTAAGAGGTGATGGGGAAATTAATGAGAAAGGAGGAAAAAAGAAAATAGATGAAAAATGAAAAAAGAAGAAAAGCAGTGAAGAGGAAAGTTAAAGAGAAGAGAGGAGGGAAGAGAGGGAAAAAGTAGAAAAAGGAAGGAGGGAGGGGAAGAAAGAAGAAGAGATAGAGTAATGGAAAAATAGAATGGAAAATAAATATTAAGGTCCAGGGAGGAAATGAATTTTGATAATGCTGGGCTTCTGCAGGGGTATCTTTAGTTGAATAAAAAAATTGAAACTTTGATTTGATATTGAGGCAATATGTTTGGAAATCTAAGTTTAACCAGGAAATCTAGTTCCGGTCCTGGTTTGGACTCAGATTTTCTTTTAGGTCCCCAACCCACGGCAGTCCTGGAAATAGATGAAACAAAAGATACAGATGAGAAATTTCTGTTTGGATTTTTTTTTTTCCTTTTTCTTTCTGAAAGCAGAGATAGAAATCCCTCACTTTGGATTATTCGTGGGATGTAGACAGTGAAGCAAGAGAATTTTAACTTGTTGCTCGGTCCAGTTGCTCACCTATACCTCTAACTAAACACCCGCGAGCTATCTAGGCGGGTCCTGTTTGGTGGTCAGTAGTTTTAAATCGCTACTGCGAGCTAAGACTTATCCCTGCGGTTCTTCACTGTTCCCTCTGCTGAAAAACTCTCGGGAAGAGTCACGTCCAAGGTTCCAAGTAGCAGGTGCCCTAGACCCAGAAATTGGATTGGCTTAAAATGGAAGAAAAGGTCTGGGGCCTCAGTCCAAGAAGCTTCACCACCTCCCTAGGGAAGACAGTATGTGAAGATTTTTACTATTTAAGAATACAGATTAACTCCAGCTTTTGTTTGTTTGTTTGTACTTTGCGTTCGGCAGCATTTATTGGAGCAAATGTTGGGAAATAATTATTGCAAACAGGAAACAAAAACAAAATGAAACATACCACCCTTCAAATCCCACAAAAGCATTAGCATTTATATTTTAAATGGACCGCTCAGTTTTCTTTTTTCTTCCCTATTGCTTTAATTAAAATATTAATCTGCCAGTTGCCTCTTTTTCTATCCATGCAGAATTAATTCATTAGTTTCTTCGTCAACCTGTTTTAGTACTTTTTGTTTTAGGGTATTAGTCAGTCTGCGTTAGTGTTTGTCTATTTATTTAGTCGTCAGCTTGCTATTAATCAATCTATATGGTCGAGTCTGTTCTGATCAGTAATGCATTGCTGCTTCCGGAAGATTAAGAGCGGAAAGTAATTGTACATTTTTCTCAACTCGAGGTGAGTGAATCAGATACTGGATTTACGTTTCCGACCCTGCCTTACGGGCTATTGAAGTAGAGATCGAAGTGCTAGAGAGGCAAAAGGCAAAGAGGCGCTCCAACTTAGCTTTGCGCAAACGATTTCCTGGAAGACAGTTTAACTAAATCGTGGTCCCCAAGCTAGAACCAGTATAGATTTGAGATGTGTGGGTCCATCCGTGTGTGTGCGTGCGTGTGTAATAAAATCACCAAACACGCATACGAAATAACCTCAAGGAGATAAAACAAAAGAGTTTGAATTGTTAATATTTTTCAATATATATTAAAAGAAACCCCAACATTTTTTCTTAGCTCGGGAAATCTTTAACGGCAAATCTAATTTAATGTGGGAATAAATAAGACAATAAAAGAATATGCTCTGTGCAGCCATCAGCGACTGAAGCCTAGAGAAAAAACAGAATCCAGCTTGGGATAGGGAATCTCCCAATCAATTTTCAAGAGAGAGGTGAAAAATACTTTGCAGTTTATTGTTTTTGCTTTAAAACACACACACACACACACACACACACACACACACACACACACTAAATTTCTCGTGTTTTCTGTTTTCTACTACTTGCATCAAAGAGTAGAGGATGGACATTGTGGGATTGGGGGAGGTAGGAGAGGAAAGTGAAAAGTTTGAAATCTTTGTAAAATGTTCCTACCATAGAAAAAACACAAAAGCTGCCGCATCTTCCACGGATATTGAGAGAGATCAAAGCCGAGTGGAAACGGGGCAGGTTGGGGGGGCAACGAGAGGGAGTGGGAAGCTCCTCCGGTTGCAACAAGAACAGGCTGACTCTTCAAACTATGCACTTCGGGAGCTCTAAATAGTGACATCGTAATTTACAAACTTTGCAATCTCTAAGCTTAGCTTTTGGTTACTAGCTTTCCCTCCCTCCCTTTTCCTCCCCTCCCCAAAAAAGTTCCCGAAATCTCGGAAGGATAGGAAGATTCCTTTCAGTGACTAGAAAAGGAAAGACAACCCTGGCTGCTCGCTGTCAGGCTGGTTTTCTGGAGATAGGAGAAGCGGTCTTCTGTAGAAAGGGGCGAAATGGTCTGGCGCAGCGTGGGAGTTGGGCGAGGACTTGCTTCCTGGAGTTTTCCTTAAAGGTATTATACTTAATGCAGAAAGGGGAGGAGAAGGGAAAAAAAAGCTGGCTGTATGAGTATCTTAAAATAGAGACTGGGGAGAGAGAGATTGAGAAAGGCAGAGAGAAGGGAGGAGAGAAAGGGAGGGCGGAGAGAGACAGTGGTTGAGAGACACAGTCCCAGAGATAGGTGGTTGTGGTGGTGGGGTAATTAGCTGGCGTTTGTTGGCTGGCCCTCCCCAAGCTGCTGCTCGGAGCAGCGACACAATGCAGCCGGGCCAAGCAGTGCAGGAAGCACGCCGTGATTGACAGCTGCGCTGTCCCAAAAAAGGCTCCCAAGAAGATGCTTATCGGCCGGTGTGTATAGGAGAGGATAACGCGCGGGCGCTGCACTGTTCCCCGCAGTGCGCGCGGAGCCCGAACCCAGCGGTGCGCTTGTCTGTCCCCTTCAGGCCGCCTGGAGGAGGTGGGGGTCTGCTCCCACAGCCCCCGCCCCTCGCCCCCGGAAGACGCTCCGGCCGCACTCGCTGTCCCTGTGGGTGCTTTGGGGAGCGGTGCTTCGGCCGGTTGGCCGCTCGCTCCACCCGGGCTCGCCATGCATTGCCACGCCGAGCTGAGGCTGAGCTCTCCCGGCCAGCTCAAAGCAGCCAGGCGGCGCTACAAGACTTTCATGATCGACGAGATTCTCTCCAAGGAGACCTGCGACTACTTTGAGAAACTTTCCCTCTATTCTGTGTGCCCTTCACTCATCGTCCGACCCAAACCCCTGCATTCCTGTACTGGTAAGACTTCCTAGGACCTTTCCTATTGTCAATTCTATGCTCTCCCTGGAAGTGTTGAAAAGAGGGGAGGCCGAGGAGGGTCTTTCCTCTTCCTCTGCAAGAGGTCACACTCTCCTATCTTGGCGAATTTGAGGGTAAGACTTGAATGGAGCTCTTAATCGATCTCGAGGAAGTAATTCCCACACGTTACTTGCCTGGGAATAGGTCCTTTAGCGACTCCAGATAATAAGCAGAAGGGAATTGTGACTTCCTCATCCCCCCTGTGGAAGTTGACTTAAGACCTTCCTAAAGTATTTTCAGCCACTGACATCAAATCTTGGTTTCTGTGCCTCAAGATTAAAATTTGAGCTTGTTACTTTTCACTTTAATCTAATTTACCTAGCCCCTTGCTTTTACCCTTAGGAACCTGTCAAATTAGTCTTTATGCTTGCTTGCGGGACCAAATCCGTAATCTTCCGAACTAGTTTCAGAATGATTTTCTTGTAGGGGAGTACTGAGTTAGCTAGTTAAGTGCGGAAACTCTGAGTGTGAGAATTCGGATTTGTTTTGCCTTTGGGCAAATAGTTTTTCTTTTTTAAATTCAAATGTGATATCCTTTCTCCCCAATCCTCGAGGATAATGGGAGATGTGAGATGAACTTGGATACATATGTTAAAAAAAGGTAAATGTATATAGTTTAGTTTCATAGATGTTTAAACAAACATGCGCATTAATTAAATATCTAATAAATCATATTGTCTTGGCACAAATAGCTTGGTATGATTGAAATCCATGCTATCATTAAATAGAGCAAAAGATTTTGTCCGCCCTTCCTTCTCGAAGAGGACTACAAAAATCCCAACACACCTCTAAACCAAAGAAGTCATCTGTGTCTGGGAAAATATGATACATTGTGAATCAAATCATTTACACTCCCAAAGTGAAGAGTGGAGCAATTATTCAACGCATTTGACAAGACAACTTGGATTTTTCAGTCCAAACCTAACTCCTAGTGCCCATTGCTTAGAGTTTTATGTTTCTGTCAAATTAGTTGCTAGTTCAGTGGGGTGATGAGTGAAATATGTAACAAATAATGTTGAGCTGGGTTGTTAAACAATTTATTAAATGAGTTCAGCTATAACGTCTTAGTATATAACTAATCTTTAAAATGAACATTCCTTCTGACATTCATCACTGGAATCATAAATAGCTTGTGGAGTATAAAAAATAAAGACAACTAACATTAGCTATAATTCTCCATTTATCCTTCAAAATTTATCAATTGAATATCTACTACTATAGATGAGAAATATTTATTAGGCATGGGAGATATACTCAAATGTCTTAATTTCTTCCTGAATTGGAAAAAAATGGAAAGTTCTATATGAAGGAACTAAATTACTATCCTGAGCAAAACCTGAGAAGAAGAATCTACTTAAGCTCTTCAGCTGGTGAATTTTCTTTTAGGAACAGTTTTGCATACAATTAGGCATGTTATACCAATGCAAACACATTTGGAAGAAAATTGAAGGGGCAAATTTTAATAACAACTTTAGTGTATACCAGGACAAAGATGTGACATTAGAGTATATAGAGGTAGACCTTCCTGGGAGAATCAAGATATGCTCTCTCAAGACCAAGAAACACTTTTAGATATTTTGCCTGTGTTTTGACTTGTTAGACAATTGTTTTTAGGTTACAAAGACCATAGAATTGGATTGTTTCAGATCACCAGCACACAAACTGGCAAGATTATAGAAGGGAATAGCCCACATGCACTATTCATCCTTTCTTCCCTCCCCCCCCTCCCACCATGACAATAATAAATAACTTCAGAAAACTTTGATCATTTTTTAGGGCTAGGAAACTTCATTTCTTATTGAAACTTGTTTGAATTATTCCATAGGGGAAATGAAATGATTTATGCGTCATTCTGTGACTGTTTGCAATGCATTTTCAGTGTATCTGACTCCCCATTCTGTTTTTTCAATAGTTTAGTAACTTTATTCAGGGGAGCGGATTACAATTGTCCATAGTCACTATCTTATTCCATCATTTCAGTCCTCTGGGACATAAAGTTGTTCTTGATTAAGGGTTGTGACTTTTCTTAAAAGAGATTTTGTCTTATGGAAACTAGGATCTGCCAAGAGAATTAAATTTATAACAACTGACTACAGTGGTCCACACTTTCAGATCCTAAGCCCTCAGTGGGTTTACAATTACAGTTAAAGCCTTCCCTGCATTAGATCATGGGAATCCAACTAATGACTGCTCAATAGTTTTGCAAATACCACATTTTCAAAGCATTTTTGTTGCCTTTAGAATTAGTATGTGCATCACAAATCTTAGACAGGATGAGCCTAATCCCTCTTTGATTGAAAGAAGCCACAATAAAGCACTGATAGCCGAAGTGAAAATAAGATTTTATTTTGCTAGCGCATTTTGCAGATAAAGATATTTCACACTTTTGGAAGAACCAATACACTAACAAGCTCAGATGGACAACCCTCAATTGCTTGTTCAAATAAAAATTACCAGACATAATAGTCACATCATTTATAGTTTGATAGTTGAAATAATGAAAGGATAAGATAAACATGTTTCTTTCTGGTGGCAGTTTTAAAAACCCATAGTAGTAGATATGATATATGTATCACTTGGAATGGAATTCAAACAGCTATACCTCTTAGTAAGCTCCCCTTAGTTAGTCAGACCAGTCCAATTGTTTAGACTCTATAAGCCCTGATATCAAACTCTGGTGCCACATCTCCTTAGGTAGAAGAGTTGATATTCAAAGAAACTGAGAAATTGAAATATTTTCATAAGCCAATTAATCACTGACCAGTAATATTTTTAGGTTCTCTAAAACTGTCATTTAAAAGTTCCTTTCAGTTGCAGATGTGTTCTCCTATACCTTGCACAAAGTTCACCAAATTCAGAAACTTTAATTTTTTTAGGTTTGCTAGAAAATTTCTCCTCAAACTTGAAACTGAGTTTGAAATAGAAAAGCCTTGTCTTGATTAAATTAAGTTTAAGAAAACCAGATCATAAACATTTTCTGGCAGGATTTTTTTTTTTACCCCTCTAAGCCTGGATTGCAGGAAAGGGACAGATAAAGGAGAAACTCTTTTTGTCCATGAATATTGCTTTATCATATTTATTATTCTGGAGGTAGGCAGAGTTGATTTTCTGTTTGGGTTATGATTCAAAAACGTTTAAGTTGGTGCTATCTCAGTGATTTAAATTTTGAATGCAGTATGTATGACCTCTACCGAAGATTACATGATTGACAGTCTAGTGACTGAAACCACAAAGTAAATTGGAATTTGTGATGTCAAACAATGATTAAATGTAGGGAATATATTAACTTTTTTGTTTGTTGTTACAGTCTTTTTGGCAGAAGAGCTGTCAGAGGAAATTTCAATATTTAGGACTGCCCTATATTCTACTCCCGTCTCTTTTCTAGCCTTTGCTCACCAAGTTCCAAAGTTCTGGAATAGGCTATTTTCCTTTTCTTCTCTATGAAATATTTTCTCTTTTTTCAACATCTCTGAAATATCCTTTCTTCCCCAAGTGATCTCATTTCCCTCAAATTTCATATAAAAAAGTACAATAGAAGCTTATACTTATCTATCATTTTAAAACATACAAAACATTTCACATGTATTCCATATGTTTTCTTAATTGATCATGAGATATCATCAGAACACTGTGCCCTGTGCTTTTTCTTTGTTGTCACATTTGATTTTATATCATAGCTACTTGTATGTATGTCCCAACCCTTCTGTGAGATCCTTATTATTTAATGGTAAACTTCTTGAGATAAATTTTTGTCATATCTAACTTGGCATCTTTAGCAGGTAGCATAATGCTTTTACACATAGTGGTTAATAAATCCTTTTTAATTGAATGAACTACAATTTAATTGTATTCTATTTTATTGTAATTTACTGAATATAGTAATCTATTGAAAAACTTCTGTAGTTGGAATCATCAATAATAACAAAATTACCTTCATATAGTACTTTAACTACATTATCTCAAGTTAGCTTAATAACCAATGAGGTAGGCAATATTGTATCCTCATCTCCATTTTAGAGATGAGAAACTGACCCCTAGAAATGTTGGTAGCAGCTAGGTGCCAAAGTGGATAGAATGCTGGGATCTGGAGTCAGGAAGGCAACATTCTAAGTTAAAACCTTACTCAGTTGTACTAGTTGTATGACTCTGGGCAAATTCTTTAACCCTGTTTGCCTCAGTTTCCTCATCTGTAAAGATGATCTGGAGAAGAAAATGGCAAACTACTCCAGTATGTTTGCCAAGAAAATATCAAATAAGGTCATGAAGAATTGGATACCACTGCAACAACAGCCACAGAGAAGTTAATTTTAATTGACCTATGCAAGGACACACAGTAAGTGTTCAAAGCAGATGAGTTTGGAACCTAGTCCTTTTTGATGATAAATCTAATGCTCTGGCATTAAACCAGATGTATCTCTTGTACCTCAGGAAATTAAGGAACAAATGCAGAGCTTCTTTACTATTGGAGATGCTTGACTTTAGTGTGTTCCCAGGCCTAGAGAGATTTTATATGCCAACTGGCAAACAAGTTTACAGTACAAATTATATGCACAGTGATATTATATGTTGCCCTCTTCCCAGATGATAGACAGGAAGTCTCCACTTTTATCACAAGAATTTTCCTTCTGTTACCTGATTGTTGATTTTTTTTTTTTTTTTTTGGTCTCTTCCTTTCCTGGACTGTGCTACTATAATCTCTGGTGCTCCTGATAAGACTTCTCCCCTAACCACAGTCACCAATTCTCACCTTAGACCAGGGCTCATCCAGAATGAAGGCTTTGCAGCAAGTCTGAAATACCTCAGGGGAAGAGGTGGGAAAGGTGAAACTCCATGGCACAACCATTCTCTCACTCAACACTGCTGACCCTTGGTTAAGATCTTGACCGGGCCTTGTTGGCAGAACTGCTGGTCCACCTGGTCCTCATTCTCCATTCTGACTCCTTACGCCCTTCTGTTGCTGGGTTGTGTCTGGGTGATCCTCTTAATGGCAGATAATTTACTTCCCTGTGTGTCCAAAGATCTATCACTTAGGAGAGGGTGATGATATAGCCTTTTCATACCATTTCCTTTTGTTGTTTGCACTGAAAACTCTTAAAGAACCTCAAAGGGACTGTATGCTTGCTTCAGAGATTGCATTCAGAGAAGTCCGAAGTCAGAGAAATTGTAAGATTTCATCTCACTTCAGGCCAGGGAGCAAGAGTTTCCTCACTGGAAGTTCTAGATCTGAAAAAGAACCCTAATCCTTATTGGAGTCCTCAGAAGGAAAGAGAGTTGCAAGGAGCTGGCTTGGACGAGAAGAGTCTCAGCTGCTCTAGATCCTGGAATTTCTGGTACCCTGTTGAAACTGGGTAAATTCTGTTTCCACTGCTCAGCCTCTTGGTGTTGGGAAAGGTGGAAGATTGCAGTGAGGGTGGCAGTGGTGGGTGTGGAAATGTGCTCCCTGAATATCCTCAATTGGAAATTTGAATTTCCCCCTCGAAACATTGTTACTTCTGGTGCTTAAGACTACTTACCTACCTTAGTTTTTCAGGCACTTATATTTCAGGCACTTTGTGGATTATAGAAGCTTTTGTGGGCTGGCCTGGGGAACCTAATCTCATATGTAACACTTGATACAGGAAAATTCCTTCCTGGTTTCAAACAACCTACTTATAAATGAAACTTGGATTCTCAATCCACTTGTAAGCTTGAGTATTCAGACATTATCTCAATCCTACAAAAAGACTATGTTTTAAATATTCCGCCTAAAATGACAAAGTTGATCACTTACACCCATAACTTTCAACAGCTAGGTCAGAGCCTAAAAAGATAGAAGATCTTAGCCAAATATGACTTTTGGAACAGAAGGGAGGTTAAAGATCATTGCAACCAACTCCTTCAGAAAATTCCACTTCTTAATGTTCCAAGGTAATCTTTGGGAGGGGGCAGGGTGGAATGGGTCTAGTTTTGTGATTTATCCCTGCGGAGAAGTCCTATTGAGGGAACACCGCAAACTGAGGCAGATCCACAACTAGTTTTTAACTTAAGTTTTCCAAAAATTTCCTTAAGCGGTAAGAGATTAAGGTCACATAGGTACTACATATCAGACTGGTCTGGAACCTATGTCTGCAAGTCAGACTTTCTTGCCACTAAGTCCCTCATGTGGCTTCTCTTACAGTAAAATGCTTTATGTATAATGCTTCACAAACCTCAAAGCATAATACAAATATGAGTTATTATTGTGGTGGTGGTTATAACAAATAATAATATTTCATTTTAAGTCCACATCACCCCCACCATATTTGTACTCCAAAGGTCAAGAAATCAGAAAGATAGATCCCCCACTAAATTATCCCCAAGGCATGGGGGGGGAGGGGAGGTAGGTAGGTAATGGTGGATAGGTGTTGGTATAGTAAACCAAGCCACTCACATCCAGGGTATAGCCAGCCAATCAATTTAGTGAAGGATTTGGGGAAGGGTTGGTTCGTGTCATGGCATTGAGAACATTTTATCCTCCAAGCATGAGGAAAGAGTACATTCCTTAGTTTGTGATTCCTTGAGAATTTCTACCTTAAAGAACATGCCTACTTGGAATGTAAAATGAAATGAGCAGCAGGAGTGGATAGTTTCTTTGGGAGTGAAGGGATTGCTACCCTCTCAATATGTTAGTTCTAGATTTTCTTTTCTTTTTTTTTTTTTTTTTTTTTTTTTTTTTTGCTGAGGCAGTTGGGGTTAAGTGACTTGCCCAGGATCACACAACTAGGAAGTATTAAGTGTCTGAAGCTAGATTTGAACTCAGGTCCTCCTGACTTCAGGGCCTGTGCTCTATCCACTGCACCACCTAGCTGCCCTCATGTTAGCTCTAGATTTTGCTAAAACTACAGCTCCTTTCAGATAGCAGACACCAAATCCCATCCCATTGCCTGGGAGCTTGAGAAATGGGCACTGAAATATTAATGGAGAAATATAAAATGGAGGCTTGGAAAATGATCATTATCAACCAGCATTTGTATTTTGGCCAGGGGCAAATTAGGTTTTTATAGTAATTACTCATAACTGCTGCTCCAGTTGCCATTCCTAGGGTAAAGAAATCAAGGAGTATGTGCCAGGTTCAGGTCTTCCAAGATCAAGATGAAAAGAACTGGGAATATTGAGGCAGAGCCTTTCTGGTGTCTGTAGCACTGGAAAACTTTCTGTTGACTACTCTATAGAGTCTCTTGGCTTTTGGTTCAGTTCAACAAAGTTTTATTGATTGCCTGTCTTTCCTCAGCTCTGATTCTCACCCCCTACTCTCCAAGGTTAAGCAGGAAATATTTCAGTTTACAAGCTTGAAACTACTTTCAAAATATTTGTGCTTCCCAAAGTCATTAAGTTCAATGAATAGTTGTTCTAGTGTATGTCCTATTTGCCAGCACTCTTGTTGATCAGGTAGTCATCTGATCATTCATATTTTCCTAAAACCCCTCTATGCCTCTTCAACTCACAGGTTAGATTAGCTTGGGAAACAGTAAAAATTACTACAAGTCTAAATCCTACTGGAATCATTGCAAACACTTTTGGGGGTGGTCTCTCCTACAAAAAAGAACTAGAAGCAGGAAAACACTGACAATTTAATCCCTAGTATGTACTGTGTGGCATTTGTACTTCAAAACCCACCTATGGGCTATGTCACCCACAAAGTCATCAGGTTAATATAGTAAATGTGAAATTGTGTGTGATATCTGCTATGGAGTGAATTCCCTGTAAGTACACCATTTGTACCTTTTCCTTGGTGATTGAATTTCAGACACAAAGATAAGAATATTATTCGACAAATCATCCCTTCTTTTGTTCCTTTTGCTCCCATTGAGACATAAATGGAACAAAAAGTCTTGAATTAGTTGAAGGAATTAATGAAAGTAATATCTGTCCAGATATAAATTGATTTGACCTTTGCCAGAAATAGGAATTTTTCTTGTAAACTCGGGAATCCTCTAGAATTCAGCCCAAGAGCCACTGCTGCCTTAGAGTAGCTCTGGAGTGGCTGAAGTTTTAGTCTTGGAAATGTCTTCTGATGCAGACAGAAAAGACATAGATCCAAGAAAAGAAACCTAAAAGGTTGCAAGTTCTTTAAGGGAGGGCTCTGTCCAGCGCCTAACATTTCTCACTCTTTTGGACTATGATAAAAGTTAATTTAGAAACTTCCAAAAGCAAAACATTTATTGCTCCCTTTAAAATTGAGGGTGGAAGTGGAAGAATACAACAGAAAAGCCCAGAGGCCCTGGTTGTCAAGTTCCTCAAGTTTTAACAAGCACAAGGGACTGCTTATAATTTCTATGTCCCCATTTGGTTGAACAGCCATAACAAATGTTCACCATAGGGGGGCTGCTGTTCCTGCTGTGCATCATTACTGAGACGTAGGTGGAACTCTGAGGTTTTCAATGAGAAGAACAGAGCTTGCAGATGATGTCTGAAAGGAATTAAACAAGTTCCAAGTCTTCATGCACAATTGTACATTATGCTGAGTTTATGTTTAGTGAATTGTCACTACTGCTGCATTTTGGAATGGATTCATTTCAGTATGATTCCAGAAATCCTTAAACTATCTGGGCATCAGATCCAGAAAAGTCAGCTTAGTTTATCAGAGGACTATCTGACAAAGCCAGAAAGCACACAAAATTCTCTTAAAGCATGCTAGCGGAGTGACCAATTCCTCCTGGAAACAGAGTCATGCGGATCAAGAGAGGATCACTGGGGGCAAACATTTGAAGACTTTAAAAAAGCATTGCCAGTTTTCAATCTTACTTGGAGCCTGATTCTATTCCAGTTCCCTCTGAAGTTGTAATGGGTCCTTTCTTTTCAGTATGGAATGCCAGAAAAGAAATCAGAATTTATGTGGCAGGGGAACCTGGTTACATTCAGCAGGTAATTCAATGAATTAAAATTAACCCTCTGGTTCCAAACTCACTAGCTATTATTTTTAAGTATCAACCACAGCAAACTCACAGGATTTTATTTTTACAACTGCCTAATGGCATTTTTGGAGGGGTGTTTCTGATGAAAGTCTTGTAAAATATAAATGCTCTAAATAAAAACAATTAATTTTTTCATTATTGAGTCTAATTAATCATCATTTGGGTCTTTGTATATAGTAATTTAATTTCATGAAAATGGAAACTTGGCACACATTTAAGAAAGAAAGCAGCACACCTAGATAGATATCAGGAACTGGACTAATTACATTTGGGCTGGGATTGAATCTTAAATATGATTGTTATAAAAGAGACAGAGATGACAGAAAACCCAATTCTGTAATCTCTTTGGAAAGCTCTAGCTTCTTTTGTGCTGATTGAAATTGAATATGGGGTGGGTAGTGGTAATTCTGAGCATTAGATGATGTACAAGTACATTTGAAATGGGTCTTTGCCAATCACCAATTGCATCTGGTGGCATTGCTGTTTGACAGGCACAAAGGGACAGCTATATATGCTTCCTGACTTCAGTGGCTGGGTTCATGAAGATGAACACAGCCTTCTTATAAGGAAAGGTCAAGACGTGGCTTGAACCAAAGCCAGCCCGAGTCTCTGAACACCAATTTTAGAATGGTTGGAGCCTAGGCACAGAGGACTTTACAATGAACACTTCCCTAGATTGTGGCTGGTGAGACAGGGAGCTGCAATACTTTGTCATGTCCTGTTGCCCTGGAACATTATTTCTTGATTCTATCCTGGGTTTATTTCATATGTTCACAAACCAGTAGCTCATGCCCATATATTTATTAGGGGTAGGTGTGCAGTAAGGTGTTCTCCTTGGCAATGTGTGGAAGGTTTGGGCTCTAAAATGGCTATTGCCTGGACCAGTAAGATTTTTGGTCATTATGGCATATTAAACAGTACCTTTGCTGCTTGATTTAGCTCTGTCCTGATTATGTTTTCCCCTTTTATTTTCATCGTTCACAGACCACTTATATGACCAGGGACAACCAGAAGCAATGTTGTGCTTCTGTAATGCCTTGAGGTCACAAGAGTGTTTCCATCTCAGGAAATACCTATTGAAAGCCTGACTGCTAATGTCAATTCACTGTCTCCACCCTACCCCCTATTATCACTATGACTGTTGAACTTTATAATTGTTGTCTGTTGTGCCTAGAACAGAGAAATTAAACTCCAGCAAATGTGTACTACTTATAGTTGGATTTAGAAACCCAATATAGGCAGGACCTTTTAGAGATGGCTTTATAAAGCTTCCCTTAACAAGACAGAAAATTCTAATTTTGTACTTCTCTCTCTTCTTGGGGAAAGAGCCCAGTATAGTGGTATTCAAAGAGTTGTCTGGGAAACCTAGAGATTCCTGACACCCTTTCAGGAGGTTCATGGAGTCAAAATTATTTTTATAATAATACTATAACATTAAATTTCTAAAATGTAAACAACAGGTAGAAACCACAAAAACAAATGTCCTGTAGGGAGTCCTCAATAATTTTTAAGAGGGAAGGGGTTTTGAATTCAGAAAGTTTGAGAACTACTGGTTCAAAGATGGAGTCTGCTTCCTGTAGCATAGACCCTGACAGGGAAGTATTGACGTATATGAAACCTTATCTGCACCCTATGTCCCAGTCTTATCAGACAGGTAAATTAAGTCATGTTTTAAGAAAAAAATTAGTGAAACTCAGTCCATTCTCAAAACAAATTTATGATTTTAATCATAGCTAAGATTTGCTTCACAACCTCTATTTAAGGTACTTAATTAGAGAACTAAAGTAAAATCTATTTTTTAAGAGACTCCAAGTGTTAATTAATATCTTTGTCTTACGGATGAGTTAATAGTTTTCTTAATTATTTCTTGGTCCTGCAAGAAAAATCTATCAACATTCATTCTCATTCATCTGTAATCTAGGTAACATATACACTCAAAAGTGCATTACATACAAATACACTTTCTCCGTGATCTCTGTAAAATCCTGCCTCACAGCTCCAACTTGCTAAATGATTTTGTTCATCTTAGCTGATTCTAGTCTCCTAATTGGTGTATTGGTTTCTGATCCCCAATTCATGAGTTTTAGTGGATGAGTTAATGGCATCTTTTAATTGAAAGCCTGTACAAGGATTATTTTCCAGCCAATTGTCTTTTTCCCCAAATAAACAATAATCCTGCCACTTGAGGACTTCATATCCTTCTGATAATATAAAAATTCTAAATGAATTGCCTGTCAGTGAAGGCAAGACAAACATACCTTTTTGATTTTCTGTTTTGATTGTCTTTGTTTTAACAAGTATTTGACAGATATAGCCATATCCTACCTTTGTATTTAGCCCAACATAAATGTTGGCATTGACACTTTAAATTAAAAAAAATTTTGTTATTGTTGTTAGATGATTGTGGCAAAGAGTCAAAGGAGCTAAAAGCATAATTAGTGATAATACTGACACAAAACTGCAGAGTTCTTTTCTCTGCTGCCTAATACTGATTTTATAAATGTCTTTAAAAAACAGAAGAGAAAGTTTAAATGCTAAGATGGTGACTTGAAATTAGCAATAAAAAAGGCACATTGGTTCTTGAACCAGTGGCAAGTTCATTCTTTTGGTGGAGTCTCACCAATATAAATTGGAAGCCATCCATACTATATTGTTCTTGATGATTCCTGTCCCTGTCCTTTCAGAAATCTTCATAGAGGATCTATCCAGTGTGATTTGGGTCTTTTAATATTTTGTGACAAAATGTCAACCTTGGCTACATGTTATTTCTTGTTCTTGCTACTTGGTAATATATAGACCTGGGCTTTTGTTGCTTGTGACCAATAGACTTGTTGCCATTAATTTACCACTGCTTTACAGAACTGACTATAGCTAGCAATGAATGGGTTCCATTACTCTCTAGAAGTTTTACTTAAAGATGTGTTCTAATAAGCAAGATTTTTTCCATGGGAAAAAAAATTCACAAATTTGTAGATGTCATAGCTTGAGGGGATCTTAGAGATCAAATTGACAATATAGGTTTAAGTAATTTTGATAAAAGTTAAATATAAGTTTTGTAGAGAACTTTATCTTCCAATGAAAGCATAAATGAAATAAATAATAAATAAATGAAATGAATAAATAAATTAAAATAAATGAAATATGTGACACAAATAAACAAAATAAAATGAATTAAATGTTACTGTGTTAGGACAATTGAAATGTTCACAAAATAATTTTCTTTTGAGAAAGAAAGATTGAGCGATCACTGAGATAACATTCTGATTTATTTGTTCTCTTTATATTTATATAAAGAGAATAAATGTTATATGTTTACTTGCTACCTTCTCCACTAGAATATAAACTCATTGCAACTAAAGATTATCCCATTCTTTGTATTTGTATTCCCAGCACCTGGTATACTGCCTAGCAAACAAGTAAGTGCTTACTAAAATGTTTGTTGGTTGATTGTAGCACTATCTGCAGTAGTAGATAGACTTTAGACTTGACATCAGGTATTTAAGTCCCATCTCATAGTGGTCAAATTGCTTTCTCTGAACCTCAATTTCCTTATTTGTTAAACGTGTGTAACAGTTGCACAACCTAACCTCACAAGATTGTTGTGAGAAAAGCATTTTGCAAACTTAAAGAACTGTACAAATGTGAATTATTTTTATTTGCTATCATTGTCAAAGCTGGAAGGAGCAATAAAGATTATCTTGTCCAATCTCCTCGTTTTATAGGTATGGAAAGAAACTGAGACTAAGATAAGTTAAATACCTTGACCAAGGTTACACAGATAAGAAATAGCAGAGATCCCCTAAAACCTGTTGCCTTTTCATTGACTGTCCCTCAAGCCTGGAGCAACTCTTGTGTTTCCTGACTTTCCAACTTTCTTCAAGAATCAGCTAAAACCTTCCCTTCTGATCTTCCTTACTGCTGGTGTCTTCTGTCTGAGATTACTTTCCATTTATACTGTATATATCACACACAGTTGTTGGAATGTTTAAAAGAGCTTCTTAAGAGTAAAGACTTAGATTTTTTTTTTTGTCTTTCTTTGTATCCCCAGTTTTTAGCACAGTGCATGGCACACAGTCAGCACTTAATAAGTGCTTGTTGATGATAATAGTCAAGCTGTTCCCTTAAACATAACAGAGAGCCACATATGTTTGAAATTAATGTCTATCTCTGTGGAACTGAAGTCAATTCCCCCATGACCAAAAGGACTGGTGGGTCTGATTTAATGTAGCCATGGGTACTTCTGAGTATTAGGTTACTTGCAGAACAGAGCTTTGAATATTGTCAATGGCACCCCAAAATTTATGTCACCTTTAGCTCAATCTAATTCTGCTGCATTTACAGATAAAATCCCTTTGTCCCCTTATAGTCACTGTATTATGTTTCATTTCATATAATTTGTAAAAAATTGGAAGCTTTGAAGAAAAAGAAAATTCTGAAAACAGGTGAAGCTGATTTCTTCAAGATGAGAGAGATGTGTCATTTTCAGTCATGTCCAACTCACTGTGATCTCATTTGGGGGATTTTTGAGCAAAGATCCTGAAATGATTTGCCATTTTCTTCTTCAGCTCATTTTTACAGATGAGAAAACTGAGGCAAACACAAGGCAAGTACCTTGCTTAGGGTCACACAGGTAGTAAGTGTTTGAGGCTAGATTTGAATTCAGGAAAACGAATCTTCCTAATTCCAGACCCACTGTTCTAGATCCACTTAGCTGCCCCAAGAGATTTTGATCTTTTCAGGCAGTTTGGTTAAAATTTCTCTCTGACATTTTCCTCTTGAATGGGAAGGATGGAGATGTATTTCACAAAGGCTTTGGATCTAGATTATCTTCTTTTAATAAATAACTTCACAAAATGATTAATGAAGTCATACAGAGGAAGTCATTCATTATGTACCTGAGGGAAGGGGAGAAAAAGAAGAGTTCGGAATGAAGACGATGGATTATGATGCTCCAGGGTAGATTCTTAGTCTTCAGCTGCACCGAGATTTTGCAAACCTTTCATTTTTTCTCAATCAGCAACTTTTGAACCTGTTTGTTTTTGTTTTAAAGGAAAGTAGCAAAATCTACCTTGTGCTTCCTGGTAAATGAGTGTTTTTCCTGCATCCTAGAATGCCACTAAGATGTCTTCAGATATCTATCATTATTCTTTATTTTGCTTAATTTTTCTTTTTACTAAACTCTTTCCAGTAGCCAAAATAAATGATCGTATTTAACTAGTGAATTAATTTTATTGCCTCTGCATATCATGATAATTCAGTGTAAACTTTGGTTCTTCTTGCCTGTTTTGGGAAGAGCTCTTGGAAATCACTTTGGATTCCTTGCTTAGGGAATTCCAGCATATTATAAGGAAGGATTATCCTTTTGGAGTCTAATATCTTTGTTTTAGCTGCACAGATACTCTCTGAAACAGAGTATATTTTCATTTTAGGGAACTGAGTGGAGAAGACTGGCCATTGATTTTGTGAGATTTTTGGAAGGAAATTGTGATCTGTTGTCTAAAAAATAGGGGTGTGTATAGGATTCCTTTTAAACCTGTTTGTTTACCTTCATGGTAAACCCATTTTTTGGAGGTTTTTGCAGGTGTTACAGGTAGGAAGGACTTAGGAGATCAGCCCAGTCTTCTTACTTATTTAAAATATCTGTTCACGTTAGTTACTAACATATTGCAAGATTTCATCATTGTTCTGATTCCTTTTTTTTTTTTTTTAATTTTTTTTTTTTAACAATGCAGGGTGTTTTTAATTTTTTTGGTAGTTCAGTCAAGGATTCCCCCTCCTTCCTCTGAGAACCTTGTAACACATAAATTTAAGCAAAACAAATCAGTACTCTGACAATGTTTGAAAATGTGGGCCTTTTTCTGTAGCTATAGTCCCTTACCTCTCTGGTGGGAGGAGTCATTTTTTCACTATCAGTCCTCTGAACTCACAAATTTGCATGTTCTGAACCTTTCCATGTTTTACTTTAAATTATTTTGGTCAACATGAAAAATCAATGTCTTGCTTACTTAGCTCTTTGTCATTTCATATATTTTCCTAGAAGATTCTTTAAATCTTTCAAATTAGTCATTTTTTATATCCCAGTTACATTTCAATTACATTCATATGCCACTTTGTGCCATGATTGGTGGACACATGCTTTTGGTCTAGATCTTTGCTACTACAAAAAGTTATGCTAGACTAGTATTACTCTTCAGTTTTCTTGTCTAGATTCAGACTTTGGGAAGATTGGGAAAAAATGGAAGCAGTCAAGGAAGGAGGAGTGGAAATTCAACATTGCCAGCAAAGAATAGTCTTTATCAGAAATGGAACTGAACAATTATTTGTCACATTATTTGTGACCCTGGAAGCAAGAAAATGTGAATTAGAAAAGTTGTTGAACAAAAAAATGGATAGAGATATGAGTACTTACTAAGCTTACTGAGAAATTCAGCCTCCAACCTAAGGATGGGTAAGTGATAAAGAAGGCTGATGCATCTGTGAAGAGGGGAAAGGGTAATCGAGCAAGTTGTATTAGGAGTATTTGTGGGGGTGGGGTGGGGAGGATAACAGTATAGTAACAGGTAAAGATCTTTGGGTAAGCACTTTTATTTCCTATTAGAAGAACAGAACTGAAAAACACTAGAATGGGATAATTCTTTTTGGAAATCTTTGCTGTGAGTACGTGCTTATTATCACAGGCGTTCCTGGTAAGTGACAGCCACCAATGATCTCTGATTAGGCAATGGCTTTGCTTAGAATACATGCTGCCTAATTACCTTATATATTATTGATGCATTAAGTAATTTCATCAGCCAGCTTCATAAAAGATCATTATTATTGTAGTATGATAATATAATAGTAACAAAGCAGTACTTTTCAGATAGTCTTTGTATAGTGCACATTGTATGGACAGGATCTATGGAAGCAGCATGAAATGGTGGAGAAAAAATAGAGGGTAATAGGAGGTATTGTCTACCTTTCCCCTTAGACCCTCCATTGACTTATTTTATGATCATGAATAAGTCTTTTTTACCTTTTCCTGAAGTCTACAAAAGGGGATCACAGCCTTGATTTGCCTCCACTGGGTGTTGAGAAAGGTTGACTGACTAATGAATGTTAATTTAATGGTTTAAATATATAGAAGAATGAGATAAATGCAAAGTATGAATGGGAGGGCAGCTATGTGGCCCAAAGTGAATTATACTTGCCTATTACCATGTTTTTGTAGGCAACTGGTTTGATGGAAGCAGGACTTCTCAATTACGAAATATAGATGACTCTGAACCACAAGATATGTCATTCTAGGGCACACAGGTTTGCTCCATTAAAGTCCAGGGTTTGGTTGTCATCTTGTGACACACCTGAAACTCTTAATTGTGGGAGTCAAAGAAGGATTTTTCAGGGACTCTCAAAGCAAGACCAGACTCGTGTTTCTGATCTATCACTCAGTTGAAGCCTTTTCTAGAATCTTTTAGAGTTGCAAAAATATCAAGAACCCAGTTATTAAAGTTTGGATGTCCTTTTTTGAGGGGTTGTCTTTTTTGATCTTATGACCCTCCTTCTTCTTTCCCCAAAAGATGGGTGGAGTTGACAACTGATATGGGTGGGGGGAAGACTCTAAATGAATGTCATTTTTCAATTTAGAGTCTGTATGATGGCTCAAGGTGCTCCTGACTTTACTCTAACTGGTTTGCCAACCCCTAGAAATAAGAGAGTTGTGCAATCACCCCAGCCTAGCCCAAGCAAGCTTGTAGAGGTGGATGCAACCTTCCTCCATTGCAAGAGAACATTCTGCTGGTGGGACATGTCTCCATGTGTGCCTTTTGAAACCTTCAGCCTTCATGGTTTCTCCAAGTCTTGTTACATGCTCCTTCAGGATAAGAATTCTCTCAAATGCACAAATCTTTTCAATAGGAAGTTGAGTTCTCAGGAAGGCAGTATGTACTTCTGAGGCTAAGAGACCATTTGTCAGTAGCTACCAGTGGAGCCCCCTAGACCTCTAGGTTTACTTTATATCTTTAAATCTATGATTTTATAGACCTTGAATTCTTAATCTGGGGTTTGTGAACTTTAATAAAAAAGTTTTTTTTATTTTCAAAATATATGTATGGGTAATTTTTCAATATTAATCCTTACAAAACCTTGTGTTTCCTTTCCCCCCAACCCTTCCCCTAGATGGTAAATAATCCCATATATATTAAACATGTGCAGTTTTTTCTATACATATTGCCACATTTATCTTGCTACACAAGAAAAATCAGATCAAAAAGAAAAAAATGAGAAAGAAAACAAAATATAAGCAAACAACAAACTGCTATGTTGTGATCCATACTCAGTGCCCACAGTCCTCTCTTTGGGTGTAGATAATTCTCTTCATCACAAGATCATTGGAACTGGCCTCAATCATCTGATCATTGTTGAAAAGAGCCACGTCCATTAGAATTGATCTTCATATGATCTTGTTGTCATGTACTCCTGGTTCTGCTCATTACACTTAACATCAGTCATGAACTTTTTTTTATCACTAAAAGGAAAAGAATTTAAGAAATACCTTGAAGGACCAAGTCAAATCAGTTAACAAAGTACAGAAAAAAATAAGGCAAAGAAAAGTAGAATGAAAATCTTTATTTCCAAGTAAAATTATATTTTTGCATCAATTTATATGCCTGGTCCTTTTAGTGCCAAATATTTTGATAAATATTTAAGTATAATTTATTTCCTTTGTAAAATCCTATGTATTTTATTTTATGCATTTAAAAACATGAGTCTGAAAAGGATCCCATGACAAAAAATAAAAGAACTCATATTATACATCCTAGGGATGAAAAGAAAGCTGTGATAGATGCCCTCTAGAAGTCTATGACCTTCTTGGTAGAAGATGGGAGAAGAGGAACTTTAAGCACTTTGAAGGACAACATGTAAAACCACTTTTGTGGGTGAGGAGAATAAGCTTTGCTTTTATATAAAGCAAATGCATTTAAAGATATTACTTAAGATGGGCTCTGGGATAGTCCCAAGGAACTGATTTAACCTTTCTCTCTCCTCACTCTCTCCATGACAGAACAAAAAAAGAAGAGAATACTGACCATTTTGGAGTCAGTACATATAATCCATACATGCCTTGTCCCAATATTATTTCAGACTTGCAGATTTCTTGCACTTAACCACTAACTCAGCCAGTGTGGTACAAATAGAAACTGAGGCAGGATAGACATAGTGGCATTGTCGTGAATTTCTTTTAAAACATTTTATTGATTTCTTTAGTTTTTATATTACCTTAATTTCCACATGTCTTTTCCCTTATCCAGAACACAATCTGTACTAATAAGTGAGGGACAGAGAGACAGACAGACAGACACACACACACACACACACACACACACAGACAGAGACAGAGAAAGAGAGAAGGAGAGAGGGAGGGAAACAAACAAAGAAGAGATCAGTAAAATTAAGGCTGACTATGTATGCAGAGATTCTCACCCATCATCTATCTGTAAGAAGGCAGAGGACATTTTTTCCTCTCTTCTTGAGGGCTAAGCTTGAACAATTACAGTTTTTGAATTAGTTTTGTTCTTGTTCTTTCCTTTGATTTTAGTTATCATGTATCTTGTTTTCCTGATTTTGTTTCCTTCATTTTGAATCATTTCATGTTTTTCTATATTCTTTATTTTCATTGTATCACATGGTTCAAATAGGCATCATGGTATATAGGGGATAAAGAGTTGAATGAATTCACCCTTATTCTTCCCTTGTATCCGTATCTTATTCACGTTTCCCTAAAATATTTCCTCACACCAAGGATATGAAAGAAGGATAGAAGAACAACCTTTTTTTCCTTCTCATCTCATTCCCAATTTGGAATGGAGAATCAGGAAGAATTTACTTTGTCCCAGTACAGTACTGGGCTCATATTGGAGAACTGGTAAACACTTGATCAATAAGAATAGTTTCTTTTCTTTTTAGTACTGATTTGATATTCCTTCTGTCAGATCAGAGAAATAGATTATCAGTAGAAAGATGAGGTTGAAATAACTTAAAAAAAACCTTTCCTTTCCTCCAAGCATACTCAAAGATTATTCCACAAATTCAGTTCTAGAGGAGAAACTTCATGCCAAAAACATAAAGTGAATTGGTGGCAGGAACTCAGGTTCCCTGTCATTTAGCTCAGCACTTTGTCCATTAGACTTCCCCACCTTTAATTTAGACGAAGAATTTGATTTTAAATCAAATTGATTTCAATGACTTTAAATCACTACTCAAGATGATTTTTAAAAATTTTTCCCCTATAAAAAGATCACTCTTGCTCATGTTAAATATTAATACATGTGCTTCACAACTTGAAGATAGATGAAAACTTTTATTTATAAGCAACCTCAATGTGTTAATATTTATTTTGATATTTTTTTCTTGATTAATCTTCTGGCTGAATCAGGGAACTGAACAATAACTGAACTATTTTCTATTTTATAAAATTAATAGAATCAACTGTTTTTATTAATTGTTTGAAACTAGGTGGTGGAACATTACAATTTCATATTTAGGATGAATAATCATTTTATCAAAATATGCGAATATATTTTAATGTTTACTTGCTCTACTTAGAATGTGAACTGTGATTTATTTTAAAATAGAAATTAAACCGTGTTATCCAAATGAATATGAGAAACTTTAAAATAGCATTAGAGTATACAGCAATCTCAGTTTTTACCTTTGTTCATTTATAGATTGGAAAAATACAAGCTTTACTGCTTTTTTCAATTTAGACTGATAATTTAATATTTTTAAAATAAGTAATCTAGAGAGAAATCCTGGGAATTCCATTAGATTCTCCCTTCCCTGTGATTTGTTCAGGCCTATTTATTAAGCAATCTCTTTGAAGAGTACTAGGCTACATTAAAAAATTACCATTTCATAATGTTATCTCTGAATCTTAATGTATTTAAAATTTAAATTACCTTTTCTTTTATAGAAAAACGTGTTTAACAAAAAGCACATTCAGTTTTTTAAAAAGTGACTTAAAATTTAAAAAGAAGTTTACTATTCATATAGCAAGGCATCTAACTAGCCAGTGAGGGAAAGGGCTGTTAAAAATGTCATTCCCCTGAAGTTATCTGGGAAACATCCAAACTGTGCTGAGTCCAAACTCTTGGCAGTGTACTCTCTTTGGGAGCCTTTATTTAGTTCACACAGACTGATTTCTGGCATTGACAATATTTGCATTGTATTACAACCTAGCTACTGCCAATGGTGTTAGAATACAAGTTCAAAACTTGAAAGATCCTGCTGTAGAGTCAACAAAGAATGGCCCAGACTTCTCCCCCAGAGTCTTGTCCATTTCTTGTCCTCATCTTGTCCTGGGGGGCTTTCCCATCTTAAGAAAACATTAGGGAATCTTAATGAGGCCTTTTGAATCTGATTATGTTTGTGGGCAGCAGATTCCTTGCATTTAATGAAAGGAAGTTTGTTGGCTCTCAGAGAATCTCCCCCTGACCTCTCCCATCATTTTCCCCCAATGTCTTCTAGTCCATCACAGTCCCATCCTGAATTAGCTATGATTCAGCATGGAAAGGATATATATGTGAAATTTTTCAGTCCACCCTTGCAGGCCCTTGTGAGTTTTACTTGCCTCTTGTGCATTTCCAAAGAATATGTTTAGCATTTCTTCTAAAGGAGACTGTTCATAAGCATCTGAAGGATAAATATCTATTTCCAAACAGAAAAAAAATGTACACACTCTACTTAGGGTTAATGCTTTAAGGAAGTTGCATTTGTTGAGTTTGTTTGATGACCAGAATGTCTATATGTGAAGTAGTAAATAGAGAAATTAAAAGTATGTAAAGCAACTTCCTAGGCTTTTGAAATGAGTTAATACCAGCAACTGGTTTTATCTTTTTCATATTTTGTTGTCTCTTTGGAGCTATTTTAAAAAAGAGAAAATTGGGTCTGCTGCTTTGAAAATGACATAAAATGACATAGGCTATTTTTATAGGAGTGGCTGGTATAAGAGATTCCTTTCCCTTCCATTGACTTCCAAAAAAACCAGTTATTTCAGGTTTGTATAAAATCAACTGTGAAGGAAACTTCCAAAGAACGACTCCTGTTTTTCCATTGATTTCCAGTAATAATAGTTGAACTTTATACAGTACTTTTTGTATCTCAGCCACTATACTAAGCCCCAAGAACCCTGGGAGGTAGGTGATATTTTTATTCCCATTTTACAAATGAAGAAACTGAGGTAGACAGAGACGAAGTAACTTGCTCAAGGTCATAAAGTCATTAAGCCTCTGAGGTGAGATTTGAACTCAGGTCTTCCTGATTTCAGATCCAGTGCTCTATCTACTATATAGTTAATTTATGTTTTCACAAGAAATAAAACGATCTCTTAATAAACCCAATAGGGAACTTCCTGTAATTATGTTTACCTTTGTATATGTATGTTTTTCTTTTAAATTCTAATTTATATGTGTTGTGTCTCCTATTAGAATGTCGTGAGGACAGTCTATTTTTTTTTCTTTGTATATCTAATATGGTGGCAGAAAAAAAATCATAACATACTTATTGCTGGATTCATGACTAGTCTCACAGTGTGCTGAATATTGCATGTTTCTTGGGAATTGTCTTCTTTCTTCTCCCAACTAACTTTCCCTGTGTTAAATTGTAGCATTTTTGTTCCATCGCCTTCAACTGTCGCCTATCTCAGAATGACCTTCCAAGGCCATAGGAAACTTTTCCCATTTTGTATTTATAACATATAGCTGGACTGATATATCTTCTTCTAGGAGACGATGTTTTTCAAAATGAACTGGATCTGTGATTTCTTCCATAAAGAGAACTCCCATCAAAGAATTTTCTCTCTACCAATGAAGACTGGCAGTTCTTCTACTATGGATGGCTTTAGCTTCCATGGGCGCTACAAGAATATATTATTTGCCCATGGTCAAACAGCCAGATTTATATAGTGCAATCCAGAGCTGTCTCTGTAATTAAGAAGTTATATTGTTTAATATATATCCACTCTCAAAGTAGTCTCCAGTTCCAGGAGTTTTTGTACTGTGAATTAATCTATTCATTAGTTTTATAAATTCATATTGAATAAGGAGAACTGTCGATGACTTTTTTTTTTTAGTTTAAATCCACATCTCTCACATATAGCAATATAATCAGAGGGGGATAAGGAATTTCAAGACAGAACATATATATTTTTAATCTGAGATGGATACCAATAGCCAAGAGGACTTGGATTTAAGAATATCCTTGCGGATTTTATTTGTGTTTCTTAAAAGTCAGGACTTTTCAACTGTTTTATCCCAGAAGAAAGACTAGTGTAATTAGCACCAATTCAGGGCTCTGACTCTTGACACCCTAATGTTGACTCAACATCTTGCAGAGAGGGGAGATGAGGAACCTTAGGGGAAGTCTGCTGAAGGCCTGTCTAGACCTAAGCAAACTTAATGCTACAGCAAAACCAGAGCTTCCTCAGCCTCTCCTTACTCTTCTCTCACCAATATATCTTTGGTTATTTGTTGTGGTATTTTTAGTAGTAAAACAGAGCTAGGGAATGAGGTGTGTATTTGAGTAAGTAAACTGACTGCTTATCACATACATTCTACTGAGGCTATGCTTGTAACATTCAAATATTCAGTTTGGCCAATGGGAGTATTCTATTAAGGCATCTCCCCTCCCCCCACCCCTTGATAGGTCTGGGTCTGTGGCTGGGATTTAAGTCAGCTAAATGTCTGGTCTTGCACTAATAGGGATTTTTTAAAAAGCAAGTTGAACCCTGTTAGCAAATGGGTAAACCTTGGAAAGGACCAACTGGTTGTTGCCATGGCCTCCAGAAAAACTGTAAAAACTCAGCTTCAAGGTGGCCCAGTGAAGCCATTCAGTCATCATCAATCAACAGCCGGTGAGATGGAGACTGACCTGAAGATGAGAGCATCTTCAGAGCCGGGTGAGTTGCAGACGGGAAGGCTAAGAGAGAGAGCCACCATCAGCCTGGATGCATGTTTGAGATCCCTACTACATGAGCTGTATCCTTCCAGGAACGCCATGTGGGACAATGAGGTCCCATATCCTCCTACACGTTATTTATTCTCTTGCCATTATCCTCTATTTTTACTAGTGGTCTAACTTTTCCTCTTCAACTCTTCCTTGGCTTAACAGTTTGTAAAAATAGAAGCACTGTTGTTCTTGTTACTTCTGTGCTTGATAAGGCTTATGTGATAAAACATAATGACTAAAATTTATTTTTATTTTATTTTTTTGAGGCTGGGGTTAAGTGACTTGCCCAGGGTCACACAGCTAGGAAGTGTTAAGTGTCTGAGATAAAATTTGAACTCGGGTCCTCCTGAATTCAAGGCTGGTGCTCTATCCACTGCACCACCTAGCTGCCCCATGACTAAAATTTAGGTGACAGAGAAAGTGAATGAAGCCTGCTATTCACTGTCTTTCTTATCAGCACTGTGACATCTTGATCATAATGAGCATTCATGGACAGCACCCATCATTCCTGATGAAGAAATGAAATTAATTTATTCCAATGAATCAATAACAATAACAGAACTGGAAGATCTTGGTTCTTTCCCTGATGGATGGGAGATTGTTGGTTAATATAGTTGTGATTCTCTGAACTTTAAGAAAAACAGATATAGTTACAGTTTTAGTTGTCAGAGATCAACTAAGTTTTAAATTTTTAGTGATTAGTGAATATATTTATATATCAGATAATCTTGCAAATTAAAAATTAAATTGTAGCTAGACCTATTTAGAAGAATGAGCTTCATTTTTATTATAAAATTACTATAATGTGTGGGGGAATGGGCTATTAATTTAATTCAATAAGTATTTATTAAGTACCTCTTATTCACATTATGTACAAGACCTTGGGTTTACAAAACAGTAGAAAAATCACTGGCTTGCAAATCAGAAGATTGGAATTCAAATTCTACTTCTAATGTTTATTATTTGTGTAATCACCTGACTTCCTTGGGTCTTAGTTATAATCATCAATAAAATGAAGGAATTAGATTAGAATCATGTTTTTAATCTGGGGTTCATGCACTTTAAAAAACATTTTTATAGATATTTCAGCATAATTTATTTTCTTTATAATCTTGCATGCTTTATTTTGTTCATTTAAAAAGACTATTCCGAGGAATACATAGGCTTCCCTGGATTGCAAAAAGTGCTCATGATACCAAAAATGGTTAAAAATCCTTGGCTTAGATGATTCCTAAGTTCCCTTCTAGCTCTGCAACTATGAACTTTGATAATCACTTTTTTTTTGTATAGCATTTTAAATGCTGACAAAACAATTTCCTCAAAATAAATACATAAGGTAAACATTAGAAGTATCTCTATTTTATAGATAAGGAAATAAACTCTGAGAGGTTATAGCTCAGCACAGTTATATGACAGTTAAGTTAATATAACTAGTATTGGAACCAGGTTTGAAAACATCTTTTCTAAGTTCAGTGTGTCTCTTTTTTTCTTTTTTTTTTTTGGCAAGGTAATTGGGGTTAAGTGACATGCCCAGGGTCACACCTCTAGTGAATGTTGAGTGTCTGGGATAACATTTGAACTCATATCCCCTTTGACAAGCTAATGTTCTATTTACTGCACCATCTAGCTGCCCTATAGTGTATCTTTCACAGGCTGCTTGAAAAAAAGATGTATATAGTCCCTGTCCTCATAGAACTTTAAGTCCAGTAAGGGAATGAAACAGGCATGTACAGATAAATATGACAGTTTTCTTAGTGAGTTCAAAGTTAATCAGAAAGTCCTTCTGTTGAAAATATAACAACAACAATAATAGTTACTGTTTTTATGATACTTTTATGACATTTACTTTATAGTTTATTCTCATGTGACTAGGTGGCTGGGTGATTCAGGATAGAGCTCTGGACAAAGAGTCCTTAGGAAGACCTGATTTCAAATGTGGTCTCTGACAATTACTAGCTGGTGACCCTGGGCAAGACACTTAACTCTGTTTGCCCAAGTTTCCTCACCCATAAAATGAATTCCTACTCCCAAGGTTATTCTGAGGTTCAAATGAGATAATAGTGCTTAGTGCAAACTTGGTGCTTATAAACACTTCTTTTCTTCCTAGGTAGAAAGGTAGTAACAGTTGTATCCATGCCTTGTCATAGTAAATACAAGTGTATGAATTAAATATTTCTTGGTTAGTTTTGGTGCTGTTGTGTAATGTTTATTTGAGGAAACATTATAAAGTGCTGTGAAGGTAAATGTAGCAAGTCAGAGATTAGGTTGCTAGATTGCTGCAAAACCTACTTTTTGACATTGTTCCAAAAATCCACAATATCCACTAGATTTCTTGTCCTAGAAGTAGAGTCAAAAACTTCAATGACGTGTTTTATATGTTTGAGATCTGCTTAAGAGGTTTATAAGTGCTATTTCACCATTGTGACTTTGAAGGATCAAGGCGTGATCTACTCTCTTGTCAAGAGCACACACAGATGAGAAGGGAACTCCTTGCAGCATCCTGGGTGTGTGATTCTCATTTTGTTACAGGTGCTTGAATTCACACTTCTGCTCATTTTTTTTTTTTTCTGTGAAGAGGGCTCATGTTCCCTGGTAAAGTGCTCTGAGTTTCGTGAATGTCTCAGGTTATTATGAAACATAGGTCTGAAACATAACTCTGAAATAGGTATTTATTACTTATATGATTAAGGAAAGACTACTGGATTTAGCAGTCAGATGACTTGGGTTCTTAGAAGAATCCTGATTCTTCTTCATCTTCTCTTCCCTCCTCCTCCTCCTCTTCCTTCTCCTCCTCCTCTTCCTCCTCTTCCTCCTCCTCCTCCTCCTCCTCCTCTTCCTTCTCCTCCTCCTCTTCCTCCTCTTCCTCCTCCTCCTCCTCCTCCTCCTCTTCCTCCTCCTCCTCCTCCTCCTCCTCTTCCTCCTCCTCCTCCTCCTCCTCCTCCTCCTCCTCCTCCTCCTCCTCCTCCTCCTCCTCCTCCTCCTCCTCCTCCTCCTCTTTCCCAGGATCACACAGCTAGTAAGTATTAAGTATCTTGAGGCTACATTTGAACTCAGATCCTCTTGACTGCAGGGCCAGTGTTCTATCCATTGCTTCCCCTTGACTCAACTTCTAAGTAGCTGTGCATATCCTTGGGCCAGTAACCTCCCTAGGTTTTGGGGTCATCTTTTGTAAAATGAGGAGTGAAGATGGCATTGGACTAGTTGAGCTTTAAAGTAACTTGCAACTCTAAATATGATCTTTTGTGGTTTATAGCAAAGCATTTTAATTTCCATTAAAACATCAGTAAGATTAAAATATTTCACTTATGGTTTTGCATCCCCAATGTACTTAGCACAGTGTCTGTTTATATGGCAGATATAGCCTGTGGTATTTGCTAGATTGTTCTGTGCCCATACATGGCATTGCTATGTATCAACCATATTCAGGCATTTATATTGTTTTTAGAATCTATATCAGCTTTGAAAATTCAACATGGGGAGAAGAAACACTTTTTGTATTTTGTTTAAAATCTGATTTCTATCAGCAAAACTCAAACTTGATTTTGATTTTAGTTTGGAAAACCTAAAGAGAACATAGATACTCAGGGCCTCTGCTCCAGTTGGCTGCTAGGTTATTTGTTCTGGAGTGTCCGAGAAGACAAGCTTTCCCAATTTGTTTAGCAACAAAGCTTTACTTTGCTTCTATAATTTTTTTTTACTTGCATGTATACATGTTGTCTCTCCCTATAGAACATTCACTTTCTTGAGCTTAGGTACCATTTTATTTGGATTTTTGTATAATTTAGCACAGTGCCTGGTTTATAGTAAATGCCTACTATATGCTTGTTGAATTGAAATGTCAAGTGAGTGAGGGTGAGTGTCATAGAATTCTTAAGTCTCCTATGTTTGTCAATGTACAACATGGTATATGATAGGAGTAGTGTGCATCAAATTCAGTGATAACTGCTATGAACACTCTACATTAATGGTATCTTTGGAATAAGATTAAACAGCACTCTAAGTCTGGATTCTACATAGACTCTTACATTTGCCTCATTATTATTTTTTACAGAGCTCAGGATAGGAGCAAGAGACATCAAAATTTATAAGCCAAGTCTTAGATTACACTAGTAGCCTTTTCATAATCTTGTTATTACATCTATATATCTGTGAGCAGAAAAGTTAGCTGCTGTTATGCCCTAGTTAAAAATTTTGCCTCTTTATACCTTATTTCATCCTTGCAAGATAAAGGATAAGGAGAAAAGGGAAGAGGAAGTAGAGATGGGAACCATAAGCATTTGGTCTGCATTCAAATTTGGTGCCTTTTTCAGAGTGTGGTCAGAATAGTATCTAATAGGCAGAGACTTCTCTGATGTTCATTCTCCGCTCCCCTCCCTCCCCCGTCTATGGTGGTTTGGCCAGCACTGCCCTCAGCTTTTATTTGTTTGATTGATTGGAAAACTGACTTTTCAATCTAGGAAGGAATGGATCACTTCATTATTTTCTCTGAGATAGACATCTTTGATATTGGCATTCTGTCATTTTAAGTCTTGTTATTTAACACATCAGTGTGCTCATTTTGTATTTGCTCAGTGTTGGAGGCTTCCACTTTCCCTTTTGGTCCCCTTCTTTCCCCATATCTCCTCCCCATAGTGTTTGATCAGTGGGAGTGGGTCACTATATAGAGGTGAAGGAGGGAGATATTTTTAAAACATATATGCTATTTCTTCCTTCCTTCCTTCCTTCCTTCCTTCCTTCCTTCCTTCCTTCCTTCCTTCCTTCCTTCCTTCCTTCCTTCCTTCCTTCCTTCCTTCCTTCCTTCCTTCCTTCCTTCCTTCCTTCCTTCCTTCCTTCCTTCCTTCCTTCCTTCCTTCCTTCCTTCCTTCCTTTTTCTCAGAGCCTGGCTTGGATGTTTCATAATAAACCTAAATAGATCGCCTGGATATAAATACAAACCTAGCCAATCATTTATGCTACTACCTCAGAATATCCTTGGTGGTATCCATGTTAGCGAGTTCTTGAGATTTTGTTCTAATGGAAACAGTAAAGAAGCCTGGAGGTCGAAAGGATTAAGGGAGATGTAGTTAGAATTTTAATGACCAGAGAAACTAAATTTTATGCTTTCTAGTTCACGGAGTTCCACCAGAAGAAGGGTCCAGGGAATGGGAAAGGAAAACATAGACCCAATGAACCCAAAGTCTTGCTTAAGTAGATCATGTCCTTCCTGGAAATCATTTGGCAGCTTTCACTGACATTTAAATTAACCTGAAAATATTGCAGGGCAAAAGAGGGAAAGGAGGAACATAGCTTCACCTATACCCAACATGAAGTCTTTTTTGCTTTCTGCCCTGACTACTCTTGCCACATCCACAAGTAAGTTAGGGTTGCTTTGGGGGTAGGGCATCAGGCATACAAAGCACCATTCAGAGGTCACAACAGCACTCTTGTCTCCTGTGCCAAGCCAAATGAGGCTAGGAGTAAATGTCATTCCGCAGTCCTACTTCAGGTATTCAACACTATCTGGAGAGGGACAGAATATGGCATTGGGTAGAGAAGGAGGTAACGGTGAATTTTTATATCTTTTCTTTCTTCCTTCAGGTGAAGGTAAAGAAAAAGTGTTCAGCATCTAACTCCTTCCCAGATCCACCTTTGAACTTCTGGGATTTCATTTAATATCTTGAAGCTTCAGTTTCTTGACCCACCTTGACCATGTTATTAATAATGGGTAAAAAACTTGGTAGGAAATAGTTTCTTATCCAGGAGGCAAGCTACTGTTTCATGCTTCGCTCCTCGGAATAACACAAAGCCTTTCCATTTGGTGGAAGCAATGAAAGGAGGCCTCTAACAGGTGCCATTGTAAGCTCTTCGGGTCCTATCGAGATTCAGAGGCCATCAGCCCTGTTTTGATCTTGACTCAGATGGAAAGCTTTAGTGGAGAACTCTCAAGGGCTGAGAAGGGGATTCTTTGATCTCTGCTCAGCCCTAATAGGCAGAACCTCTTCTCTGTTTCCTCTAAGGACAAAAATAAACAGAGCGGCTGGGTTTGGGAACAGCTGCATAAACAATACAATTTGGAGGGATGCAAACAATGCATGGGTTATATATGCATCCACACATGTATACTTCTTCATCCAGACCTCTGCATCCTTTGTGATTATCATTTGATCTCAGGAAGACCTTCCAGCTGAGGAGGTGAAACTTTGTGCCTAAAACTCCAAGGAGTTTGAAGCCTTGGGACACTGAGCTTAAAAAGTTTTGCCCCTTTGATGCCATATTTAAAATGTCTAAAAGTCTTACTTGGTTTGTGTCTTACCATTCCCCTGAAATAGTTCCCTCAAAAGTGGACAGTGACCTTCCCAATGACCAAATCCATTGGTTCTTCTGGATCTTTGCAGCTTTTGCCAGTTGCCCACACCCACTAGACACTTCAGAAATGCTGTCATCTCATGATTTCTCTCTCTACTTCTCTAAGTATTAGTCTTACTCTTTCACTGCCTCCTCATCTTGATACTTTGATACAAAGGCTTGCCCTTTCTTCTCTTTCTCTCCAGTTTCTTCCTTGGCAATTCCATTCATTGCTGTGGTTTCATCTCTAACTTCCATACATATGACTTGCAAATCTTTGCTCTTCTCTTTTGAACTGCAGATCTGCATCTCCAACTTATTTAGGATATCCCCATAACACCTCAAATGAAATCTCCCTAAACCTACATTTCTTCTAGACAACTATTTCTGTGGGTAGCAACCAACATCTGCTTTGTTTCTTCTATTTAAAAAATTGAAATACTCGACTTTTCTGTTTTCATTAACTCATATTCAAATCATGTGGATTCTACCTCTGCAACACTGCGTGGGTCTATCTCCTCCTCTCTACACCCTTCTGGGATATTATAATAAACTCTTGATAGGTCTTCACCATTACTACTTCCCTGTCTCTAATTTGTTCTTAATATTGACAGCTGAGTGGGGAAGATCTGAATTCAAATTCAGCCTCAGGCATTTGATGACTAAATGATTTTGGGAGAACCACTTAATCTCTGTCTATCCATTCATCTATGATATGAGGATAATAATAGAACCAACCTCCCAAAGTTGTGGGAAGCCAGGTGGCTAAGTGGATAGATCACTGGGCTTGGAATCAGGAAGACTCATCTAAATGAATTTAAATCCAATCTCAGATACTTACTATTTGTGTGATCCTGGGCAAGTGGCTTACCTCTGTTTGCTTCTGTTTCCTCATCTGTAAAATGAGCTGGAGAAGGAAATGGCAAATCACTTCAGTATTTTTGCAAGAAAAACCAATGGGATCACTGAGAGTTGGACATGACTGAAATGGCTAAACAAAACCAACCCAGGGTTGTTGTCAAGATCTAATAAGATACTAAGTAGAGTAGTACCTATGGTACTAGTATACCTACTGAAAGTAGGTTCTTAATAAAAGTCAGGAGTGGATTAATCTTTATGATTATACTTGATCAGAAATCTTCAATGACTTCCTATTATTACTCTCTGAAAAAAAAATAAAAACTACTTTGCTTGGCATTCCAAATCAGCTTCTATCTAGCAACTTTCAAGCCTTATCTATACCATGTTCTTTATTTCATTTCTAACTTAGAATACTATATTGTTTCCGTAGGCACTGCCCTAGGTGTCCTATATTCTCTATCTTTGTTAATGCTCTTCTTTAAGCCTGAGTTGCCCTCTTTCCCCTTATTTAGCTGTTGAATTCTTACCCATCCTTTTGAAGGTCAGCACAGGTATCACCTTATCAAGGTAATCCTCTAATTGGAAGCATCTTACCCTTCCAACCTTCCCTAGCCTTTTATTTTCTAACTTCCCAACTATATTTTCCATTTTTCCCCATCTATTTTTCAATTTTCATTTAACAAGCATTATTTTTTTCTCTTTAGCACCACTCAAATTTGCAAGAAAAATAAAATTTAAAAGTCCACACAAATCCTTATAACAAATATGGATAATAAAATGAAACAATTTCCCACTTTGTCTATGCCTCCAAATATCTCTCATTCTATATCTTGAATCCATCACTTTTCTTTCAAAAGGTGGATTACATAGTTTACCACAATTCTTCATTACATCAGAGATCTTAAGTATTTCAAAATTGTTTTTCTTTGTAGAATTATTATTATATAAATTGTTTCCTTAGTGCTGTTTACTTTGTATTGGTATATAAATGTAAAATACACATTTTTTCAGGTTTCTCTAAACCCATTCCTTTTTATGGCACAATAGTGTTTTATTATTTTATATAGGGCAGGAGGAGGGGAGCAGGCATTTATTAAGTACTTACACTGTGCCAGGCACTATGCCAAATGCTTAACAAATATTCCATTTGATTTACTATACCATAATTTGTTTAGTTATTTCCCAACAGATTGTCTCTTTTTGGATATCCAATACTTTGCTATTACAAAAAGAATTATGGTAAATATTTTTGTACATGAGTTCTTTTCTTCCCTCTGAGTTTTTTGGGATATAAGATTAGGAATGGTATTGCTGGGTCAAAGGATTCATCATTTAGTGACTTTTTGGACATGATTCCAAATTGCTTTCCAAAATGACTAGACCAGTTTATAGCTCTAATTAGTATATCTGTTTTCCTGAAGCCCTTCCAACAGTTGTCATTTTCTATTTTTGTCATCTTTGGCTATTTTATGAGTGTGAAATGGTTATTATTAATGATTACTGTTTTTTGGTTCTTTCAAATTATATGATATTGTCCTCATACAATAATTTATCAAAACCTTCACCATGATTGTCTTCATTCGGATCTGCTTAAAATGTGGTGCTCAAAACTGGACATGTCCCATCCAGAGGAGAGGAATTACTAATACATTAAGGTGATTAGCTCCCTTGAACTAATTGAGATACAGATTACATTAACTTTTAGTTGGTTATATAACACTGCTGAGTAACATTAAACTTGTATTAAATCAAGACCACTAGATCTTTTCCCCATGAATTGTAATGGCCAGGTGCCTTTATTTTTATTTATTTTTAAAAAATTTCCACATAATAGCCTTTTATTTTTTCCATTTATATATAAAGATAATTTGTCATCATTCATTTTTGTAAGATTTTGAGTTCCAAAATTTTCTTACTTCCTCATTATCCACCTCCCTCCCAAACTAGAGCAAGCAATCTGATATAGGTTATACATGTGCCATCATGTTAAACATATTTCCATATTAGTCATGTTGTGAAAGAACTAGGGAAAAAAGGGGGAAACCATGAGCAAGGAAAAAACAAAAACAAATTTAAAAAGTGAAATTAGTGGACTTCAATCTGCATTCACTGTCCCTAGTTCTTTCTCTGGATGTGGATGGAATTTTCCATCACAAGCCTTTTGGAATTATCTTGGATCACTATGCTGATGAAAAGAGCTAAACCTATCATAGTTGATGATCGCATAACGTTATTGTTGCTGTGTACAGTGTTTTCCTGTTTCTACTTACTTCATTCAGCATCAGTTCATGTAAGTCTTTCCAGGTTTTTCTGGAATCTGCCTTACTCACAGACATTTGTATTTAATTACACTCATAAATAATGACTTATTTAACCATTCCCCAATTGATAGGTGTGCCCTGAATTTCCAATTTTTTGCCACCACAAAAAGAGCTGCTATAAATTTTTTGTATATGTGAGTCCTTTCCCCCTTTTTATGATTTCTTTGGGATACAAACCCAGTAGTATATTGCTGGAATTGCAGTTTTATGGTCCTTTGGGCATAGTTCCAAATTATTCTCCAGAATGGTTGAATTAGTTCACAGCTCCACCAACAGTACATTAGTGACCCAGTTTTCCTACATCCCGCACATTTATTATTGCCTTTTCCTGTCATCTTAGTCAATCTTGTAGATATGAAGTGGTACCTCAGAATTGTTTTAATTTGTATTTCTCTAATCAATAATGATTTAAAGCACTTCTTCACATGCCTTTAGATAGCTTTCATTTTTTCATCTGAACACTACCTGTTCATATCCTTTGACTATTTATCAATTGGGGGATAATTGTTTACATTTTTTTAAACCTAAATGCTAGCCTTTATCCAACTGGACGTAATCTCATTGGTTTGGGCCCAGATTCCCTACCTATCGACATCTTCTTGAGTGTATCTGTTATAAGACATTTGTTCTCCTTTCTAGATTTGTGCTTTCTATATTTATTTTAAAAGTTTTAATAGGTGAGGATACATGATGTCATAGAGAGTAATGTTTTGGAATCTATTTTAAAGGCCAGGTGATAAGTTGGAATAACCAAATGCAAAAAAACCCCCAAAAAACAAAAAAAAAACCACTTCAAGTGAGGGAGAACACAAGCATATGAGCTGGAGGGGACTTGAAACAATTCATAGTTGGAATGGAGATTGAACTGGGCTTTAAGGACTAGTCAAATGTTAAGTAGAGCATGTCAGAGAACAGTTTGAGATTTTTAAAAAACCTTCACATTTTGTAGTACTTTTCAGAAAATGCTGTGAAAAAAGTTATCACTCATTTTATAGCTGTGGGGACATGCTCAGAAAAGTTAGATGAATTGGCCAGAGTTACATAATTAACCATTCCCAGGCAGAATTCAAACTTCATTGGCGCAGCTCTGAATTTAGCACTCTTTCCATGGTACAATCTTGTAAGTGGGGTACATCAAAACTGCGTGGTAGGGTAGATGAACAAATCTGTTTCAGTGGGTGACATATGTCGATGATTAGTGAAGAAAAGTAGGTTGGGGCCACATGGGGGCCTTGAATGCTAGGTAAGAAGTTTGGATTTTATCCTGCCTTTTGATGAGCCCTGGAATACTTTTGAGTTTGGGAGAAATATGATGAAAATGATGCTGTAATTACATTTATCTGAGGAGAATACGAAGAATAGATTGGAATGTGAGAGAAAAATGGAGGCAAGCAAGGCAGGTGGGGGTATATTACAATAATTAGTTATTAAATATTTGAGCAGTGGGATTAGAAGGGGTACTAGGAATGGAAAGAAAGAGACAAATGCATAGATCCAAATATTGGTCCTTGTGGCTCTGTTTTGAGCTTAATACTTTTATTCTTGTCATCTGTTCAGTCTCATTTAATAGTCATATAGCAATTTAACCTTCAGAAAGGGTTTTCCTCTTAATAACTCTGTGAAGAAGAGAAGATTAGCATTATTATCTTTCCAGAGGGCAGAATTAGAAGCAAAGGATAGAAGATGTAAAGACATAAATTTCAGCATAGAAAAAAAAATCCCCAAACCTTTGGACTTTTTTAACCAAAAAGGTGAGCAAAGAAACACAGATAATTACATGCCAATCTTCTTAGCCATATGGAATTTTATAAGAATAATATACACATGAAGCAAGGACTTCCTTGATGAGAGTGCCAGAAGGGAACAGGCAAGCTTTGTCAAGTAACACTCTATAGAAGAACACATCTTTATTCCCACATAACTGACCAAAGACTAGAGAGAATATAAGATCCTACTCTGCAACTTTCTATTGGTTAAAAAAAGCAATTTATTCAGTAGATCAAATTCTTCAGTAGAAATAATTTAAAGGTGCTTCTTGTGTATTTCAACATTAACAACAGAGAAAACCTTGTTGGAACTTCTGATTATTAATATCAAGCAAAGCATAAACTAGGAAGAAATATGTTCATCAATGCTGTTCAGCATTGTCATGGATGAGATCCAAAGCAGGGTCAAGATATATATATATATGTATATATATATATATATGTATGTATATATTTATATCTGTATATGTATATAATAGGATGTATATAAAGTTCTGGGTTTTAATTTTAAATTTTCTGAACATGTTTCCTTATCTATAAACTAAGGATAATAATAGCATCTACCTAGCCAGGTTACCTAACTTGAATCAGATAATGCATGTAAAGTGTTTTGCAAATCTCATAAGTATTCTATGAATGTCAAGTATTAATCTCCTTTTCCTCCTCCTCCTCCTCCCCCCCCTTGTCCTCTTCTCCCTCTTTTTCTTTTTAAACTTTTCTGTTACAGTATTGTTATAAATAAGTACATGTGTATGTGTGCATATGTGTAGTATTGATGGTAGAGCTGTGAATTAGTATAAACAATTTGGAATCTGCAAACAGCATGACTAAAAGGTCTATACTTTTGGGCCCATAGATTCTACCACTAGACTTACACTTCAAGGAAACCATTTAATAAGAAGAAAATCCCCATCAATCCTAAAATATTCATGGTAATACTTTTTATGATAGTAAATAATTGGAAAGATAGATGCCCACTGTTTAGGAGAAGGTTAAATTGTGATACATAAATGCAATAGAATATTACTGGGTTGTAATTCACAATATATATAATGAACAGAGGAAAGCATGGAAAAAATTATAGGATCTGATGCAGAGTAAAGTAAGCAGAGCCAAGGAAATAATGTACACAATGACTATGACTATGTAAATGGAAAGAACCACCACAAATAGATATACAAATTACTAGAGATTAAAAATAAATTATGTATAATTTATAAAATTACACAGAACAAGCATGGCTCCAAGGAAGAAATAAGAGAAGACACCTCCGTTTCACCTTTTTACAAAATGAAAAGTAGTACATTGTACATATGAGGCCTTTTTTCAAACTAAACGGTCAGATGTTCCAAATCTACTTCAGAAAGCAAGCTCTGTTGGACTAGCTACATTGTTCAAATGACAAATATATGATTGCCAAAAAAAATTGTTTTATTGAGAACTCACAAAGGACAAACACTCACAAGGTGGTCAGAAAAAATGATGCAAGAAATCTCTGAAGGTCTCTCTTAAGAATTTTAGAATTGATTGTATGACATGTGAGACACGGGCATAGGATCATCCAGCATGGTGTGCCTTCATTAGAGAAGGTGCTGTGCTCTATGAGCAAAGCAAAACTGAATTAGCCCAAAACAAATAGAGATACATAAAATTAGAAAAGCCACCCCAAATGTTCATACGGACTATTTGTGCCTGACCTATGGTGGAGCAATCTGAACTCATATTTGGTTTTATCATCCACAGTCAGACATACTGTAACTCAACTCTAACACAGTGATGTAATTTTGGTCCTTTTTAAATATGAAGGACAACAACCAACTAATCAACTAGTATATTGCACATATTTTCAGAATTTTTTTGATGAATCGATAAATTTTCTATTCTTTTGTTTTTCTTTAAAAATATCATTTGTTCTGTGGGATGGTGCTCTGGGAGGGATATTGGAAGGAATTCTGATTTAAAAAACCCCAAAATGTCAATAAAATTATTTTTAAAAAGTAGATGAACTTTAAAAAAAGAGATGAACTGCTTATATAATGAGAGTGCAACATAATTAGTGAAAAAAACTTTATGCATATCTCTTGCTTCCTCATTTTGTCAAGTGTGATGACAATCCTTAGAAATTATGCTGTTTAACTATATATCTTCACTGACTTATTGTATTGTTGTTTAGTTGTTTTTCACTGTGTCTAACTCTTAGTGACCCCATTTGGAGTTTTCTTGGCAAAGATATTGAAGTGGTTTGCCATTTCCTTCTCCAACTGATTTTTACAGACGAGGAAACCGAAGAAAAAGGGTTAAGTGACTTGCCCAGAGATGCACAGTTAGTAAATGTCTGAGACCATATTTGAACTTAACAAAGTTGAGTCTTCCTGACTCCAAACCTGGTGCACTACCTAGCTGCCCAACTTATTGTATTTTTACTACATATTAAGCTATGTGGTATGTTCTACTTTTACAACCTCTCTGGGGACCCATTGGCAAAGGCAGCATTTTAATCTTATTCTCTGCCTGTTTTTACCTGTAGCTTTCATTAAGACTTATTTGTAGATTGCTGGCTATCATCTGAAGCCTCCTCACACCAGACTGTAGCTCACTGAAGATCTTCTGTGTCTATACAACAAACATTTTCACTAGCTGTCTCCATGCCGAGAAATATCCACCTCCTCACCTTTAATTTTGCTTCCTTGGGCTTCTTTGAGTCTTGGCTAAAATCTCACCTTCTTCAAGCAGCCTTTTCCGCTCTTCCTTAATCTCAGAGCCTTCCTTCTGAGATGATCTACTTGTGATTTATCTAGCATATGTCCTTTTGATGTGTAAAATGTTTACTAGTAAAAGGTGTTTAGTAGATAAGTAGAAGGCCATTGGATAAGTAATCAAAAGACATGGACTGTCTAGTTAGAGGTTTTTTTTTTGTTTGTTTGTTTGTTTATTTTTTTGTTTTTTTAGCTCTATCAGCTTAGTAACTCAATGCCCCCCATTATGTAAGTATTTTAAGAGAAAGGAATTGACAGTTTTTGACCCAGTGATACTGGTCTTGCTGTTTCAGGAACAAAACACTCCACTTATTGCTTGGGGATTTTCTCTGGATGTCCCAAATGCCTGGAATGCTCTCCTTCCTCATCTCTACCTTTCCTACTTTATTTCAAGTATAACTAAACTCTCACCTTCTACAGTAAGCCTTTCCCAATAATTCCTCTTCATTTTAGTACCTTCCCTCTCTTAATTATTTCCTATTTATCTTACATGTAGCTTGTTTATAACATGATTGTGTGCTTACTGTCTCCACTATTAAATCGTGAACATTTCAGGAGCAGGGTCTGACTTTTTTTTTTTTAAATTCTCAGTCCTTTACAGAGTGCCTGGAACATAGTAGATTTTTAATAAATATTTGTTAACTTGGCCTACAAAATTCCTGAAAGCATCAAAATGTCTCCCTAACATTGTCTAGGAGTTTCATCTTAACAACCATGGCTAATCTGCTGAGATCATTAGTGATAACTTTTATGGGAAATGTATTTTCCTTCCCATCTAACAGTCCTCCTCCCTGAGATGGACCAGATGCTTGCAAACCAGTTCCCAGATTAGAGAGCATTGGATCCTATAATCTTTTGGCTCCTTCAGATGGCTAAATTATATCCAAGGAATGAATTTATCCTATCCTTCATCACATGGGATATGCTTGGGAAGGACATTTATCAAGACTTAACTGAAAAAAAAATCCACCCCCCTTCTTCCTACCCTTCTGTTAAAAAAAATCACCCTGTAATTTAAAGTAAGTTTGCTGAAGCCAAAGATGTCCCTGGATGTTTCTTAAGTGGGTTGGTGGCTTGGGTCCCAGTAATTTCTCTCCATCTTCCAAATGATGTGGCTCCTTAGAACTCTCTCATGTTAGTTTCTGAGGGGCTGGCATGGCCTGGGATCTTAGCTCCCCACAGTCTCAAACAGACTTCTTCCTGACCCCCCACAAAGGTTGGCATGGCTTCAGAGAAGTAATTGTTTTGAAATCCCTTTTAATTCTTGACCTTGGCATAAAAGCTTTGATTAGATAGGTCATTTAGGATTTGGGCACGTGAAATAGAGATAGTATGTTTGGTTGGCAAATAATGAATTTTTATATTCCCATAGCCACTTTGGTCATGGCCTGGCACTAGGATGGCAAAAGGGTACTTAACCAGTTTAAATATTCATACTCTGATGGTTTTATATTCAGTAGCTTCAGTTTACATTGTTTGGGAACTATATACTTGGATTCTATAATATATTACCAGTCTTAGTAGGCTGGATGAAATTTAATGATTGTGAACAATAAAAGATTAAGAAAGGGATGATATAGGTAAAAAAGGTGTTTACTAGATATGTAGAAGGATGAGGAATCAAAAGACATGTCTATCTAGTCTGAGTTTTTTAGCTCTATCAGCTAAACATTTTTAAAACCTCAGTTTGCTCATTTACATTGCCTGCCTCAAAGGGATCTTATGAGATGAGATCAAATGAAATCATTTTTATTAAAACATTTTATAAACTGTAAAATTTCTATGTAAATTAAAGTAATTTTCTTTCTTTTGAGATATAAAATACAGAATCAGCGGGAGAATTACAATTTGAGTGTAGAGATGTTTGGCAAGATGAGATATCTTATTGAAACTCAGAAATACTTCTCAAGGAAAATAGATAATTGCTATTAACTAATTAGTGAATGTTTTTAATTATCAGTGGTTATAATGCATAGTGGCTTCTGAAACAGGACAATCATAATAACAAAGTATTAGTCCCCCAATATTGTTTGGAATTACTTGGGGAAGCCTCTTTTTACCTCTGACCCCTGGCCAGAGACCACCATTGACCAAACCCTATTTCACTTATGGCCCTAGAAAGTAACATAAATTGCCTTCTTTGCCTTAGCAAGATTTGCTTATCCTGTGGATGCTAAAACCACTAATAGCCTGCTTCTGTCCCTGTGGCTATATGATTTCCACAAAGATTTTGGCTCAGTGAAATTTGGCTACTGTCTGGACCTATTTTTGGATGCTTTCAAAATGTCCAAGGAAGGATTTCTATTTACTGTCTTTTCTTTTTACTTGATAAAAACTATTACATCCCTGCCTTTTCCTGAGCTTCCCCTGACTTTTGTGCAATACAAAATGAACACAGACAGAATAGGGGAACAACACACTATCCCGGCTGTGTACCTTAGGGCAGAGTTTCTTGAACTTTTTCCATTTGCAGCCCCTTTTCACTTGAAAAATTTTTATGTGACTCCAAGTATATGGTATGCAAAATAGATGTACAAATCAAATATTTACTGATAACAAATAATAAAGTAATTTATTTTAAAATAATTCTTTGGTATATATATAAATTTTACCATTAATTAAAGATAAATTTGCACATTAAGGAGATGGATATACTTGTTTATTTTTACAATGATATTTATTTTTACATAAAGAATTAAATCTTGGTGGAATATTTGATACATTTTACTGTTGCCAAAATTTTCATGACCCCTTCCATATTCAATAGGGTCTCAACCCATCATTTAATAAGCTTTGCCCTACACAGATGGGTCTAATTCCTCAGCGGCTCTAGTGTTGTTTTCTGGGATTTACTCTAACAAAAGGAAAGGCAGATTTAAACAAACAGGGCTGCACTCTGAAGGTACTGTAGGAGATTTAGGTGAATATCCAACGATTGGAAAAGACCAAAACCCCAGATGAAAGGACATGAGGGCAGAATACTTCCTGGTTCTTTTTCTGTTCTCAAATTCCATAAAGCCACTTTTAGGAGACTTTCAAGAGCAGAATCAAATTGCTTGTCTCAGAGATGAGTGACTCTTGGATGGAAGATGTTCCCAGACTATCAAGATGGAGTAAAATGGAAATGCACATTACTGAGTGTGTGAAGCTCAGCCTTCTTGAGTTAAAAGTAGGAGAGAAACTGTTCCATATGGATCATCCAGCACTGGTCCTGCTCCAGTCAACCCAACCTGAAATTTTGCCTGTCAGAAGCAAATAAAGTAGGATATGTTGACCATTACTGTGAAACCTTTTCATAACATTGACATTTTCCAGAAATTTTCTTTTAAAATCCATTCTGCTTGAGTTTTGAGTCTACCTTTATGCATATGATTTTCTTAGGTTTTATTGTCTTTCTTGCTATCATCTTGGTAAAGATGGAAATCCTATTCAGTGCATCACACTTTGTTTTGGTGGCTGCAAGATTTATATTTCTATGAGACAATGATCTTTTCATCCCCTTGATTCATCTCTTGGTGAGGAGATAGTGTGAAGAAGAGAAATCTAGTTAAAAAAAAAACATAGCACGGAACAGATTCTGTAAGGATGATGGGTGTAAGGGATGCTAATCTCATAATAATACTGTTCTAATTTTCCCATGTAGGATGGGAGAAATGGCTAACTTGGTTGCAAAAAGTACTTGAGACAAGAACATTTAGATACAGACTGGAGAGATTTGCCATTGTGGTTTGCCTCAGTCATTTGGACCTTGTTATAAAGTTTACATTTCTCTGCTGAGTGCTCTATAATTAGAATACATGTTCTTGTCATGTTGGCTATTTCTCAGCAGGTGGGAAAAATCCGTTTGCCCTACTCTATATGAACTTATAGCTAGAACACAATCTTCCTGTCTGACAAGGATTCATCATTCAAATCCCCAAATGAGGTCATTTTGTCTTTTTGGTCATGGAATCATAGATCTAGAGCTGGGAGGAATTTCAGAAGCCATCTAGTTGAGTCCCCTCATTTTATAAATAAAGCCTAATTGGCTCTCCCAGGGTCATACAGATACAGTCAGAGGAGGAATTTGAATCCAGATTCTCTGACTTCAGCATTAGGTACTTTTCCATTGCTATCCTGGTTAGTTATATGTTGCTATTTTTGACTTATGGGATTTGAGATAGGAACTTTTAAGGTAGTAATGCTAGGGATTACCATGCCTTTAATTGAGATAAAGATGTTGCAGGGTCACCACACTGGCTCCTAGAAAAGCTATAACTAAAGTAGGCTGGGTTGGGCTTTGTCTCGGGGCATTTAGAAGGCACTGATAGATATGAGAAGACAATTCATCTGATTCCTTTGCAACAGATGGAATTTATGGAGCATTGCATATAACCATCAGATTTTTTTTATATTTTATATTTTATTGAATTTTATTTCCTTTTTCTTAAAATTTTATTTTAAGGGATGTTTCTTTGGGAGGGATGGAGAGAAAAACAAGAGCAAAGCTAGGAGATATGAAAATAAAAGATATCAATAAATCTTATGCTTTAGAAGAAATTTTCCCTAATGAGTAATTCTGCTAACTGCCACTTTCTTGAAAAATTCTGCTTTCTTTGTCATCAACAAATACCCTCTGATTCTCCTCCTACTTCTTCAGTTATTTTCCCTCTGTTTCATTCACTGATTCTACTTCTTTCAAATTCTTCAAATCTAATTGTACTCCAATTCTTATACTTAATCCTTCATTTTTCTTGCTATATTCGCTCTCCCTTAGATAACTCATTTATTCTTAGAACTTCAATTAAAACCTTTAAGCCAATAATTCCCAAATCTTCACAGTGAGACCTGAATTCTTTCTCAAATCTTAGTTTAGTTTCCTAATAGACTGCTGGGTGTCATCACTTGGATGTGGTCTTGTTTCTCAAACACCATACATCCTAAATCAGACTTGTAATATTTTCCTCAGCTCCCTTCTGAACTTTACTATGCCTGTGAATCTATTATATTTCTAGTCAATTAGGTTTGAAAGCTAGGAATCACTTTCTCTCTCTTTCTCTCTCTCTCTCTCTCTCTCTCTCTCTCTCTCTCTCTCTCTCTCTCTCTCTCTCTCTCTCTCTCTCTCTCTCCTTCTCTCTCTCCTCCCTCTCCCTCTTCCTCTTCCTCTCCCTCTCCCTCTCCCTCTCCCTTTCCCTTTTCCTCTCCCCCTCCCTTCCCTTCTCTCTACTCACTCACTGCATTCTATTGAATTATCTCCAATTTGTTCTTGCTCCACCCCCTTTCCCAATGCCACTGCCTTAATGATGAAATTCAGAATTATTGTGATAGTTTCCTACCCCTTTCGATTCATTTTATACACTTCTGTCAAATTAACCATCTCTACAAATTGCTCCCACAATAAAAAAACCTTAAAAGAGTCCATATTTGTTTACCACACCCAGTGTGATGGAAAGAAAATCTATATCATCTTGCAAATCACTTCATTTTTCTGGGCTTCAATTTTCTCATCTTTAAAATGTGAAGTACAAGAAAACAGTCCTTCTCAATGTGATTGAACATCAAATTTCTTTTAATTTTCTTTGTTTGAATCACACTTCTTTTTATTATTTGTGCTTTTTTCTCAGTAGTTTTTTACTTTTCAATTACATATAAAGATAGTTTTTAACATTCATTTTCGTAAGATTTTGAGTTTCAATTTTTTTTATCCTTCTCTCCCTTTCTTCCTCTTTCCCCAAGACAGTAAGCAATCTGATAGAGATTATACATGAACAATCATGTATATTTCCATATTAGTCACATCGAACCTGTTAAATTGACATTCAGTTTGGCTCTTGCTTTTTCTTATATGCACCACTACTACCAATACCACAATCACCACCTCTTCTTTCTCCTCCTTCATACTCTTTTACATTTAAGTAGGAGACTCTTGCATGTGCAGTTTTTGTTTTAAGAAAAGTAGTTTTTTTTTTTTTTTTTTTGTTTACTTCTTGGCCATTTCAGGATCTGTGTTTTCATGTTGAAAATTACATGTAATAGATGAACTTGATTTTTTTGGATACTATATTTACCATGTTACATATGCTGGGAAAACAAAATCATTTGCATATTGTCTGTTATCGATCAAGGCATGATATCCAAAATTTTATGACATACCTAGAAAAATTTGTGGCACTTTAATGTACTGTACTGTATCCTTTAAAAAGCTTTTTTTTAGTAAAATTTTCATCATCTTGCCTCCTCCACTGCAAAATCATGCCATCTGAACTCCTCCTTGTATGCTTTTTTAATTGTCTTTCTCCTTCAGAAGGGTACCATCTACCACTACATATTTCTTAGATTGGCTAAAATGACAGGAAAAGATAATAAGTGTTGGAGAAGATGGGAAAAATTGGGACATTAATACATTATTGGTGGAGTTGTGAACTTACCCAATCATTATGGAGAGCAATTTGGAACTATGCCCAAAGGGCTATCAAACTGTGCATATCCTTTGATCTGGCAGTGCCTCTCCTGGGTGTATCCTAAAGAGATCATGAAGGAGGGAAAGGGACTCAGATGTGCAAAAATGTTTGTAGCAGTCCTTTTTGTAGTGTCAAGGAACTGGAAACTGAGTGTATGCCCATCAGTTGGAGATAGTTGGATAAGTCATGGAATATGAATGTTATGAAATATTATTGTTCTATAAGAAATGATCAGCAGGATGATTTCAAAAAGGCTTGGAGAGATTTATATGAACTGATGCTAAGTGAAGTGAGTAGAACCAAGAGGACATTGTACACAGCAACAAACGAGATTATGCAATGATCAATTCTGATGGATGTTGCTTTTTTCTACAAAAATATGATTCAGGCCAATTCCAATACACTTGTGATCGAAAGAGCCATCAGCATCCAGAGAGAGGACTGGGGACTGGAATGTGGATCACAATAGAATATTTTCATATTTTTGTTGTTTTTTGCTTGCTTTTGGATTTCTTTCTAATTTTTTTCCTTTTCGATCTGATTTTTCTTGTGTAGCATGATAATTGTGGAAATAGAAAAATTGAACATGTTAAATATATTTTGGATTACTTGCTGTCTGGAGGAGTAGGTGGGAGGAAGGAAAGGAGAAAAAATTTGGAACCCAAGATTTTGCAAGGGTGAATGTTGAAAATTATCTTTGTTTTTTTTTTTTTTGTTGTTGTTGTTGTTTTTTGGGTTTTTTTTTTGTTTTGTTTGTTTTGTTTTATTTTTGCTGAGGCAATTGGGGTTAAGTGACTTGCTCAAGATCACACAGCTAGGAAGTATTAAGTGTCTGAGACCACATTTGAACTCAGGTCCTCCTGACTTCAAGGCTGGTGCTTTATCCACTGTGCTATCCAGTTGCCCCTGCATATGTTTTTGAAAATAAAAAGCTACTTTGATGGTGCTCTTCTTTTTCTAAAAAACACCATCAAATTCCATCACATCCTCCATGTTTCATGCATTCCCTTCCTGGGAAGCTTTCCCTCATTTCATCGGCACATAAATGGTCTTCATCTTGTCACCTTGTAGCACCTATAGCATTTTTCATATGAACCATTTATTTAGTATTCATATAACATCCTGTTATGTTTGTATATGGTATCTAGGTGAGAAACCTAGATTGTAAACCTCTTGAGGGCAAGAACTCCTAGATATTTTTGTCTCTTGTGTAGTCAGTAAATGTTGATAGCGGGAACAAGCTAAAGGATTTTTTTCTATCCAAAAATTGAAAAGACTGCATACCTAATTGCCTTAATTAAAATATTGTCTATGAATTTCAGACCTTTTATCTTAAACTTGTCAAGTATGAAATTCGGAGTAGATTAGATGATAGTAGAGCACCCTATTGTACAATTCAGTTAGCCATGATGTTGAGTTACCCTGTGGGAAGTGAATATGGTAAGATGTCAGTACTCTGAAGGTGGATTCCTTACTTATGAAGGGAATTTCTTTTGTTGATGAAGGCTTGATAATGTTAAGTTGTTTGTTATATGGATAAGGAAAAAACTTAGAAGTGATGTATGTGCAAAAATGTGTGTTGTATGTGGATATGTTTGTATGCATTTTTGATGATAATTTGCTTACAGCATCCAATTTTTCATAAGAAGTATTGTGATTTAATACAAGGCTTCTTATTCTACTTTTTCTACTCATGACCCCTTTTCACCTGAGAAATTTTTATGCAACTCCAGGAATTTAGGTATATAAAAAAGGTTTACAAATCAAACATTTACTGGTAATAAATCATAATTCTGTGACTGCCACATTCAATCATGGCCCACAGTTTAAGAAGCTTTGATTTAATGAATAAGAAATATTATGAGACAGCTAGATGGCTCAGTGGATAGAGTGCTGTGGGGCTGTCATCAGAAAGATGCAAGTTCAAAGCTGGCCTTTGCTCTGTGACACTGGGCAAGCCACTTAACCTCTGTTTGCCTTAATCCATGGGAAAAGGAAATGATAAACCACTGCCAAGAAAACCCAATAAACAGTACAGGCATGCTGTAGTTCATGGAGTCATAGAGTTGAACATAATTGAATAATTGAACAACAACAATAATAACAAATTGTGATTTAAATCACTGATATGTGCAGAGCCAAGATAAGTGTCTAAGTTTGGGTTATTACAGTTCATACAATCACCTTGTTACAGTTCTGTGCTACATGTACAATCATTGTTGGTTAGAGTTAATCTTTTCACTTACCCTTCTTCAAATATTCCAGGAAAAATGGTTTTCACTGTGATAGCTCACCTTACTCCCATATTGCAATACTGCAATCTCTCAACACACCACAAATATCCATAACTTGATTTTCAGAAAATGTTTTCAATGTCATTTGATAGCTGATGTCCAGAAGTTAGAATAGAGTGAACAACTCATAGTCACTCCCAATAATACTCCTTCAAAGAAAAACATTTATCTATTTTGGTGTGTTTTGAGTAAAAATGGGCCCTTAATAGAAGACCCTAGTAATGATATAAATTTTAATGAAATAGGTAACTTAAAATACAATTTTTGATGTATCTTAAATTTTTAATTATTATTTTAAAAATATTTGTTGCATTGGCAACACAAATAAGCCAATTAAAGGAATGGTGATACTCTTTTTTACATTTCATAATGCTCTATTTCTGACAGATCAGATATAATAACTATTTTTCTGAAGTTTAAATAATAATCATTTTGTATTAGTCATATAACATAAAAATTACAATAAAAATTAAACCAAAAAGAATTTATATTTTAATTGTTGACACAAATTTATAATGTTCTTTTCATATTAAAAATTGTACTATACTTAGTTTTTTCCCACTGTTTATGATAGTTTAAACACACATGCAAATACAAAATTAAAATTAAAAGTACAAAATAATAATATTGAAGCAAAAGATACTGGTCTATCTAATGTATTGTTATATAACAGAAGACATTGTGCCCCACATACTGTGTCTATGAAGGAATCTCTTCCTGGTATTTCTCAGGAGATATAAGTTTTTTACAAATCCCCCCAAAATCAGATATAAAATCAAGGGAGAGAATGCTAATTCCCCTTTGAAAATTAAAGGTTAGCAACCAGTGTAAAGATGTTACTAATTTGAAGGAACCCCCTGACATAAAGTCAAAAGCGAGAACAGGAAATGTTGACACATAGTGGAAGGTTAAGGTTGACATTTCCAGGAACTGGGACAGGAATATGTATGACAGAAGTGGCCGCAATTTAATCAGTCAGTCTTGCTTGTAACTGTTGCCATGTTTTAAGAATGTGTTCATTGCCCTGTCTGAAGCTAACAGTGAGATATTCTTGCAAATAAAATATTAATAAGTTTATATGCATAGTATACTTTATATCAGTCTTATGGGGGTGTTCTAAGAAACAATATTTTGGAAGTAAAAGAAGTGTTTAAATTGGCAGTTTTAGCTAGTGATACTGTATAAGAGTTGTTAACCTTGCTAGGAGATTTGAACATTATGTTATTAGAATTCTACCCAACAATGTTTGCTAACATTTTTTCAGTATTTAAATATTTGCTGTAGACTATAGTTCTCTGTGAATACAACTCTAAACTTAATATCTCTTATTTAACACTATTAGTGTTTTATTAGATATTTATGATTATTAGTAGAATAGAAAGAATATTGGAAGTATTTTAAGAAAGATAAAGAAACTAAACAGCTCATTACAAAAAATGTTTTAAATCATTGTTCCACTATGTTTGCTTATAATATTAATAATATATAATAATTAATAAACTATGTATTTATTAGCTATTGTTTTTTTTACAGAAAATCTCTGAAACTTCTAGTATAACTATCATAGAAAAATGATTTACTATTTATTACTAAGGTCACTCCTTTAAAAACATAAATAAAATATTATGAAAAATACAGAATAAATTGTGATTCTGGCAATTCCTAATGATTTCTTGTTCCCAAATCCCCTAAGTTATATCTCTTGGAAATTTGGAAATACTTGTCCTATAGAATATGATGAGCTGTGTACACTTTGATGGCAACCATCCTTCTTTAGACAGGCTAGTTTAAATTTAAACTTGTTACAGTCATAAAAGTAATGATTGAGATATAGTTTATGAACAAATGTAAAGAAACAGTGGCTTTTTTGTGAATCTTTAAAAATTTAGGTAAATCTCCCATAATTTTTAAGCAGCCAAGGAGGAACATATTAGAAATTTTTAAAAGCAAATATAGGAAGGACAAAAAAAAGTTAACTCTTCAGAACACTGAAAATGTGCTACTAATATCAATATTTAAAGTTTAATATTGTTAAACTTCAATGTAATCTATGTCATCCCATCTCCTTTCTCTGTGTCTGCATAAACTCTGCCCCATTCCTGGAATTCTCTCCCTCTTAACCACCACCTGTCGACCTAGTCAGCTACAGATGCCGTGGATAGAGTACTGGGCCTGGAATCAGGAAGATCTGAGTTTAAACTAGCCTCAGTTACTAGCTGTGTAACCTTGGGCAACTCACTTAAATTTTGTTTATCTCAGTTTCTTTAACTGTAAAATGAGGATAATAACAATACCTACCTTGCAGGATTATTGTGAATTATCAAATAAGATAATATTTGTATAAGCACTTATTTAACAGAGTGCTTAGGCTACTTGGATAGAATACTGGGTCTGTAATCAGGAAGATTCATCATCCTGAATTCAAATTTGGCCTCACACACTAGTTGTGTGAATCTGGGTAAGTCACTTAAGCTTCTTTGCCTCAGTTTCTTCATCTGTAAAATGAGCTGGAGAAGGAAATGGCAACCACTTCAGTATCTTTGCCCACAAAACCCCTGATGGGGTCATGAAGAGTGTGACATGACTAGAAAAAGAGCGAGCAAACAATTAGTTAATACTGAAGTCAACCACTTCAGTATCTCTGCCAAGAAAATACCAAATGGGACCACAAACTGAACAACAACAAGCACAGTGCCTGACATGAAGTAGGTGTTATAGAAATGCTCATTCCCTTCTCCTCTCCCTTTTGAATTATTAGTATCCTGCAAGTTTCAGCTTAAATTCAATCTTCTCCAAATGGGCTTTCCTAATTCCTCCAGTTATTATCCTTATTCAACCCAATACATATTTTTTATATATAACCTCTTACTCATCTATGAGCACATTGCTTCCTCCTAGTAAATATAAGCTATTCAGGGGGGGGAAAAACTGTCTCACTTTTGTATTCCTATCTCCATCATCTCTAGCATACAACATCTGACATATATCAGCTTCTTAATACATGCTTTTTGGTTAGACACAAACACTACCAAGATAAAGATATACAATCCCTGTCCCCATGGAGCTTATCAATTATAACATGTATACAAATAGCTATAATGCAAGGTAGGCCATAATGAGTGTAAAGTCAAGGTACAAAGAGCTCAAGAAAAACAGGTGAGAGAGAACTTACACTAGGAGAATCAAGGAGCAAGACGGCTTTTGGGGACAGGAAAGTGGGAATTTTAAGTCCTACATTTGACATCTACAAGTTGTCTCATGCTGGACGAACTAATACTTCTCAGTGGCCTAGAGAGCTCTCTTAATTCTATATTTACTGAGAAGCTAGCCTGAGAAAGAATTTCCTTACTTTGGAGCAAACTCTCTAGACCAATGAATTTAAAGGTTCAGTTTCTATTCTAAAAGTGATTACCTAGTTAATATAAAAATGTCCACTGACTTTAAGTTGTCTTTAAATTAAGTAGCTAGAACAATTAATATGCTTGACTAATTACATAAATCAAAGTAACTGAATAATTAAGATTACAAACAGGAATAACTAGGTGGCACAGTGGACAGGAGGACCTGAGTTCAAATGTGACTTCAGACACTTGACAAGTGTCTGAGCTGGACAAGTCACTTAACTCTAATTGCTTTGCCAAAAAGAAAAAAGAAGACAAATGTTATTTATAGATTTATTTGCCAAGATGTACATAAATTTTTTTTTAATTAGAAAGCATATTTAATCACACTGTTCTCACCAAAAGAATTGATATTTTAATATTAATTAAAAGGCAAATAGTGCCTTTTCCCTAGGGCACTGAAAGTTATGGTCATACAACTACCATATAATGGGGTAACCTGCTAAATATCAAGCTGTTTCTCAATTCCTTACATTGAGCTAAAATCAAGTTCCTTGCAAATTAAATAAATTACTTGTAGTTCCACATGTTCTCCTCCCAAGCAACAGAAAATTTTTAAAAATGTACTTCCAAATTGAAATTTACTATTTCTGAAATTTCAAAGTTAGTGATTAAGATCTTGGTCTAGTTTAAGTTATAGTCTAGATAATGTAATGAAGAGAGCACTGAATTTGCAGTTAGTCCTGACTCAGACACTTACTGGCTATATGATGCTGGGTAAGACACTTAATTCTTTTCATCCTTAACTCATTTACAGGCAAGTTTTCTCATTTGTAAAGTGAGGATAATAATACTTATTTCTCCAGCAAGGGGATTCTCTCAGGGGTCTAGGTATGAACATAAGGGGTTCAAGTTATCCTATCCCCAACCTGATCACTTTTACATTTTTGTGCCCCCTGAGGCAGGTCCCCACTTAGACTAATCTAAGGGAGTATAATATGGGAGACATAACCAGTGAAAGGTGTATCTGCCATCTAAAGACCAGATTAGAGAAGAGAAGAAAGACTTCATCTTCACTAGGGTGGCTTCCAGGGGAGGAATTTATTTTACCTGTAACCTTTTGCCAAATCCACCTATGAAATATAGAGGAGTTGTGTTATATGTCCATGAGTGTAGCATCTGCCTCCCATAGATTGGTGAACTTTTATTGAGACTGGTAAGGAAGGAACCTGAATCTATTTGTGAAGTTGGCTTAATTCATCTTATACTGTATATCTTGGCTTGACTTGTGCATGTTTAAATATTTTAATTATTATGCTAGTTGACTATGATGAGACAAGAGATTGTTTTCTTGTTTAAGTAAGTGTTCTGACACTTTGAGTAAGTGATTTAGGCAGTCAGGCAGTATAGTGGATAGAATAGTGGACAAATCTGACATCAGGAACTGATCAATATATATTAAGTGCTTACTGTGTGCCAGGTACAGTGCTAAGCACTGAGCACATAGAAAGAGGCAAAAGACAATCCTTATCATCAAAGAACATACAATCTAATCCTGGGCAAGTCATTTAATCTGTTCCAGCCTCAGTTTTCCCAAATCTAAAATGGAAATAATAATGGCACTCACATTATAGGAATGTTGTGAGGATCAAATGAAATAATATTTGTAATAATGCTTTGCCATCCTTAAAGCACTGTATAAATGCTGGCAACTATTCTTGTATGAGAATAAGGCATCATGCTGCCTCACTGCCTGCACTGGGCAGATGTCCTGACCTCCTTTTTCAGTTCTTCCAAACCTTAATAGAGCTGCTTTGTCACACCTCTTTGCCCTTCATTTGTCAGGCCTGCATGTACATTTAAACTTTTTTTATTTGATGGGATAGTGATTTCAGGGCTTACATCTTGGCTATTTCAGATGTCCAATTCCATGTGGATACTGAGAGAAATTCATTCCGTATGTTTCTGATTCATTTACACTTAACTCATCAAAATGTTCTCTTTACTTTATGAGCCAGTCTATGGCCAAGACATCTTGTCGGCCTTTGAGTTGGCCTCTTAAAACATTTTCTATTTTATTTAGATATACAAAGCCAAAGTTCATAAAGATTGAGTTCATTCCAACCACTGGTTATAGTGAGATTAAGTGGCCAAGTATGAGCTGTTTCTTCTCTCTCCTTCTTTACTCCCCCTAACACTTTTCTCTTTCTCACACAATTATTTGAGCCTTTATGAAAATTTTTGTCTGTCTTATTTCCTATTTCCAGAATTCACTTCTAATAAAAGACAGCCAGCTAGTTTTAACCAACCTATCCATTTTCCCCACACAGTTGATACACATAAGACTCTGATTCTGGATTGTGTTCATCTAATTCTTTTGTTCCTTCTTGAGAGTTATGTTAATAAGGGCCCCGATTATGGATTCTCAAGATGTGGTTTTGGATTTTTTTATGGTGATTTTCAAATATCAACATTGTATTTTATTTGTAGAATCATGACCATCCTTCACAAAAGGGGCAAGGTTGTGATAGTGGTGACATGACACATGACACCCACTCTGTGGACAACACCATTTTTTCCTGATTTGGAGAAGACTCAGATTTGACATGGAAACTGGCAGATGCTGGGGCTGTTGTTTACATGAGAAAGTAGAGGAGATTGGGAGAGAGATATACAGAGTTGACTAGTCAACTGGCTTCTTTGTGGAAAAATGTTCCCAAGTAGTTTTGTTCTATGCCTCCAGCACCAGGCAACCAAGCTGCAGTTGTGATTTATAAACTTGTGAGCCTGTATCTATAGGAACAGGTGTGTGTGTGTTAGAGTGTGTGTATGTGTATATGTGTGTGTGTGTGTGTGTGTGTGTGTGTGTGTGTGTGTGTGAATGTGCTTGCTCGTTCCCACATATGCATGGATCAGCAGAACTGTTTCTATTTATCTCTGCCTGTGTGCATTTCACTTCAGATTTTTCCCCCATGTATCTCTTTATCTGTCTGCACCTGTGTCTTTGTATGTGTTTGTGTCTTACATGTGTTGTTTGGAAGCTTTGTGCAAGATATATAGGCCAGGAATTTTTAATCCATAAATCCATCAAGCTAGAAACTTACAGATACTTATCCATTCAACACTCTGGCACTTGCCTGTCTCAGCCAGAAATGAGAGTACATTTTAGGGGTTGTTTGTAAGAGGAGGAGTGGGAGAGAGGCTCTCAAGAGCTTGTCAGAGCACATCTAACCTTTGAGAGCTCTATTTCTGGGACAGTCATTGCTGAAAGGAAAAAGTCCCCTCTCTTTCCCCTTTAGGAAGGAAGGACTTGCCATATAGCTGAGCAGGTGACTCAAATGTGTATGTCCATACCCTTGTTCAAGCATATAAACTTTATATATGACTTAAAAAAAAAAGTAAAACTGGACTTCCAGTGCCAAGGTGGCAGACTGAGGAAGGAATCCTCTGCAGCCCTCCCAAGCAACCAGAAAACTGCCTCAGAATTAGTTCAGGATCAGGGAAACAGCTTACCAGCCCAACAGAAAAGGCCTGTTTCACTAGGGTGATAAGGGAGCTAGTCCAAGAGCAGTAGCAGCAGCCAGCCTCACATCAGGGTACTGTCCAGCAAGACCCCACCACACCAATGATTTTACACACACCACAAGCCACCAGCAAAGCTTTGACACCACTGCTGACCATTAGGGGTGACCAACAAAATACCCTGCCCCTGGAGTCTACCAGCCGAGATACCTTGTTTCCATTGCACCCCAGCAGCTAGGTCCCACCTCTGAGGCAAACCAGCAACAAAATTTCTCCTCCAGGTGTAGCCACCAGAAAGATTCTGTTACTGTGGCAACTCAGCACCAATGCTTTACCTTGGAGCAGGTCATTAGCTAAACCCCATACTGCAAGCCAGAAGGGAAGACTATTCTCCAGAGAAACACTCAACTAAACCCTGAAGCTCATTGAAACCCAGAAGTAATACTCAGAAAAAGCTTGGGACAGTATAGGACTAGAGCCCAAACCTCATAAAAAAACACCATGTCACAAAAAAAGACAGAAAAAAAATGAGCAAAAGAAATAAAGCAAGTTTGATTATAGAAAGTCACTATGGTGATAGGGAGGATCAAGACATAAACCTACAACAGGATGATAGTGTCAAAATAGTTACATGTGAAGTCTCAAAGAAAAATGTAATTTGGTCTGAGGCCCAAAAATAATTCTAGAAGAATTTAATGGGAATTTTAAAAAGTATATCAAAGAAAAGAAATGAGAGTAATGAAAGAGAATCATGAAAAAAGAGCCAATAACATAGGAGGAAATATGTAAAAATTTACTGAGGAAAAAAAAAACTCCCTAAAAATAGAAATTGGTTGAATGGAAAAGGTAGTACAAAAGCTCATTGAAGAAAATAATTCCTTAAAAATTTGAATTGACCAAGTTGAAACTACTGATTCTATGATACTTCAAGATATAACAAAACCAAAAAAGTAAAAAAAAAAAAAAAATAGAAAAATGTACAATTTCAAGATATAATGAGACAAAATCAAAAAAGTTAAAAAAAATAGAAAAAAATATGAATTTTTTCACTAGAAAAACTGACCTAGAAAACAGATCTAGTACAGCCATTCTGGAGAGCAATTTGGAACTATGTTCAAAAAGTTATCAAATTGTACATAACCTTTGATTCAGCAGTGTTGCTATTGCGCCTGTATCCCAAAGAGATCTTAAAGGAAGGAAAGGGACCCACATGTGCAAAAATGTTTGTGGCAGCTCTTTTTGTAGGGGCAAGAAACTGGAAACTGAGTGGATGCCTATCAGTTGGAGAATGATTGAATAAACTATGGAATATGAATGTTATAGAATATTATTGTTCTTATATATAAGAAACAATCAGGAAGATGATTTTAGAGAAGCCTGGAGACCCTTACATGAACTAATGCTAAATGAAATGAGCAGAATCAGGAAATCATTGTACACAAAAACTTCAATATTATACAAAGATCAATTCTGATGAACATGGCTCTTTCTAACAGTGAGATGACTGATGCCAGTTCTAATGATCTTGTGATGAAGAGAGCCATCTACACGCAGAGAGAAGACTGTAAGAACTAAATGTGGATCATAACATTAACATTCTCACTCTTTTTGTTGTTGTTCGCTTGCATTATGTTTTCTTACTCATTTACTTTCCTTTTTGATCTGATTTTTCTTGTGCAAAAAAGAAAATTGTATAGATATATTTATACATATTAGATTTAACATTTTAACATGTATAATATATATTGGATTGATTGCCATGTAGGGGAGAGAGTGGGAGGAAGGAGGGGAAAGTCTGAAAGACAAGGCTATGTAAGGATCAGTGTTGAAAAATTAATCCATACATATGATTTGAAAATAAAAAACTTTAAAAAGAAAAAAAAAGAAAATAGATCCAGGAGGGATAATATAAGAATTATTGGACTATCTGAAAGTCGTGATTAAAAAAAAAAGATCATATTGGTACTAAAATATTCTTTGAGAAATTATCAAAGAAAACTGTTCTCATATTTTAGTACCAGAGGCCAATATATAAAAGAATATACCAGTCACTACCAAAATGAAAACTCCCAGGAATAACATCGCCAAATTCCAGAGCTCACAAATCAAGGAGAAAGTTTTGTAAGAGGCCAAAAAGAAACAATTCAAATAGTGTGAAGCTACAATCAAGATTACATAGTTAATATGATAACTGCCACATTAAAGAATTTGAGGGTTTGAAATATGATATACTGGAAAGCAAAAGAGTTAGAATTATAAACAAGAATCACCTACCCAGAAAAATTGTATATAATCTTTCAAGGGGAAAATGTAAATTTAATGAAATAGTGGACTTTCAAGCATTTTTAATTAAAAGACCAGAGGTTATTTTTAAAAATTAACCTCTAAGCACTAGACTCAAAGGAAATATAAAAAAAATAAGAAAGAATTGAGAAAAAAACACAAGAAATTCAATAAAGTTAAACTTTATATTTCTATATGAAAAGAAAATTTGTAGCTCTTAGCAACTTCATTGCTATAAGAGCAATTAGAAGTATATATAAACAAAGGGTGTAGATTTAAGGTGACTTTGGTGGGATGATACCTCCTTCTCTTCCCCAAAAATGAAGAGATGAGAAAGAAAATTGCTCTAGAAGAAGAAAGAGGGAGAGATTGAATAGGATAAATTATTCCACGTGAAAAAGCTTATTATAATTTAGGAGAAGAAAATGGGGGAGATGGTGGGAAAAACTTAAACTTTATTATCATCAAAACTGGCTCAAAGAGGGAATAATATACATATTCAGTTGGATATAGATATATATTTTAGCCTTTAAATAAAAAGGGATGGGGATAATAGAAGGGTGAGGGGATACTGAGAAAAAAGGATGATATTGGGGAATGTAATGATCAGAAGTAAAGTACTTATGAGGAGAGAAGAGTGGAAGATAAGAGAGAGGGGAGAATAAACAAGCAAAAAATTAGCATAGAGGGAAACACCCAGATACTTATCTTAATTATAAATTTGAATATGATGAACTCACCTGTGAAACACAAATGGAGCAGAATGGATTAAAAAAATTAAAATACTACAATATACTGCCTCCAAGAAACTATCTGAAGCAGAGAAATACCCAGAGGGGAAGAGTAAGGAGTTGAAGCAGAATCTATTATGCTTTAACTGAAGCAAAGAAAGCAGGAGTAACAATAATGATTTTAGATAAAGAAAAGGAAAAAAATAGTTCTAATTAAAAGAGATAAATATATATATATGTATATATATACATATATATATATATATACATACATATATATATATATATATATATATATATATATACCTTGCTGAAAGGTATCATAGACAATGAAATTATATCAGTACTAAACACATATGTACCAAATAGTATGGCATCTAAATTTTTTAATAAGTTAAATGAATTACAAGGAGGAGAAAGATAATAAAACTATACTAGTAGGGAACCTCAACTTTCCCCTCACAGAACTAAATAAATCTCACAAAAAATAAACAAGAAAATGGTTAAGGAGGTGAGTAAAATTCTGGAAAAGTTAGATATGATAGATCTTTGGAGAAAATTGAATGGTAATAGAAAGGAACATATCTTTTGTCTCAGCAGTACATATGACTTACAGAAAAACTGACCATATAGGATATAAAAACCTCATCATCAAATGCAGAAAATCAGAAATAGTAAATACATCATTTTCAGATCATAATGCAATCAAAATTATATTCAATAATGGACAATGGAGAGATTAAAAATTAATTGTAAATTAAATAATATAATCCTAAAAAAAAAACCAAGTGGGTCAAAGAAAAAAATCATAGAAACAATAAATCATTTCATTAAAGAAAATGACAACAATGAGAAAGCATACCAAAATCCATGGGATGCCACCAAAGTGGTTCTTGGAGGAAAATTTATCTCTCTAATTTCTTACATCAACAAAATAGAGAAAAAGTAGATCAATGAATTGGGCATGCAACTATAAAAGAAAAACTAGAAAAAGAACAAATTTTAAATTCCCAATGAAATATCACATTAGAAATAAAAATCAAAGGTGACACTAATAAAATTGAAAATAAGAAAACAGTTGAACTTATAATTAAAACTAGAAACCCATTTTGTGGAAAAAACCAACAAAATGATAAAGCATTGGTTAATTTGATTAAAAAATGGAAAGAAGAAAATCAAATAGCTAATATAAAAAATGTTGAATTCATGACCAATGAAGAGGAAATTAAGACAATTGTCAGGAGCTGTTTTGCAGAATTATATATCAATAAATTTGAAAATCTAAATGAAATGAATGAATATTTACAAAAAATATATATTCACTCAGATTAACAGAAGAAGAAATAAAAGACTTTAACTAGAGAAAAGAAATTGAACAAGCCATCAATGAACTTCCTAAGAAAACATTCTCAGGGCCAGATGGCTTCAAAAGTGAATTCTACCAAATTTAAAGAACAATCTCAACATTATATAAAGCATTTGGAAAAATAGTTGTGAAGTAGAACCAAATTCCTACTAAATTCCTTTTATAACACAAATGTGGCGCTGATACCCAAACTTGGAAGAACCAAGACAGAGAAAGAAAATTATAGACCAAATTCCTTTATAAATACTAATGCAAAAGTTTAAATAAAATACTGGCAAATAGATTACAGCAATGTATCATAAGGAACATACACCATGACCATGTGGGATTTATATCAGGAAAGCAGAGCTAGATGATTACAATGATCCAAGACAATCCCAAAGGACTAATGATGAAGTATAATATCCACCCTTCAGAGAAAGGACTGATAATGATTAAAAACAGAATTTGGAACTCAAAGACTTAAAAACATTTTTTTAAATAGTAGAGCCTGAAAATATTTGTATTAGTCTATGAAATTTGTTTCTGATAACTTGGTAAAATGGAAAGAACAATCCAAACCATTCAAGCAAGTTTTTATTAAACACCTATTTTGTAAAGGGGATTGTTATGTTCTGGGCCTATAAAGAAAGAATAGAAAAGTCCTTGTGTTCAATGAACTTATGTTCTACTGTACTTCTACTGTACAATGATTGAACATACTAGTTTTGACTAAGGGCAAAACCTATAGCTTCTCAGAGGCACATACTGAAAAGGAGGTGCTAATGTCCAATGAAATGGCCACTGTATCTCAGAATTTGTGACAGAGAAGAAAGCAAGCCATAATATGACATGTACCTCAAATTTTAGAAAGTCAGATTTTAATGGATTTATTTATAGAAAGAATAAGTAGCATCCTATGGGAAAAAATGCTATAGGATTAACCCAGTACAAGAGGAAGAGAAGTTCTTGAGAATGAAATTCTAGAGACATAAAAAGCAATATTTTTTTTTTTGGATAAAAAGGAAAGTGAGGTTGTTAGAAGAGATTGATACAGATATACTTTTTTGCCAACTCATATTTAAAAGACATGTACAAAAGATAGAACCAAAGACAACTGACAGGAGATCAATGCTAAAGTGTTATCAAGGTTGAAGTAGTTAAGATCTGAATAAAGGATAATGAGAGAAGATGGAGCTAATTATCTATTATTTTACTTCATTTCTTTTTCCAAGGACAATGATCTTTTTAGTCAGAAAAAAACAGGACAAGAATGGCTAACAAATAGTTAATATTAATTATTTCACTAATTAATTAGTACAGGAGGTCAAATAGCTGTTCTTGATTAGTTCAATCATCAGGTCCACATAAACTATATATTCCAGAGCTTTGGAAGAATTGATGAATGAGATTGCTGAATCATCGTGAGTGACTTTGAAAATGGGAGAGACATAAGATTAAAGAAGAGAAAATTTTGTCTAGTCTTAAAGAAAAAAAGAGGGGAATGGAAACTATACTAGCAAACTATATAAGCCAGTGATTTTGATCTTAATTTTTGGAATAATTTCAGAATGTTATTAAAGGGATGGTTAGTGAGCATCTGAAAAGGAGGCAGTGATTACAGAAACAGGATATTAAGTCATGTCACACTAATTTTCTTTTTTGAAAAAAAATTACTAATAGTAAACTAGGGGAATGATATAAATATAGTTTATAAAGCCTTTCATAGATTTTTTTAGCATATTATAGTAGATAAAATAATAAGATTAATGATAATGCAATTAGGTGTAATAATCAAAACTGGTTGAATAGACAGACTCAGAGAGTAGTCATTTGTGGCTCATTGGTAACTTGGAAACAGGTCTTCAATGGCAGCACAGTGGATAGGTAAAAGTGCCAGACCTGGAGTCAAGAAGCCTCATTTACATGAGTTCAAATCTGGTCTCAGACACTAGCTGTAAGTCACTTTACCCTGTTTGCCTCAGTTTCCACATCTGTAAAATGAGCTGGAGCAGGAAATGACAAATCACTCCAGTATTTTTGCCCCCAAAATACTCAAATGGAGTCACAGGGAATCAATTTTAATGGAGTACATGAGGGATGTGCATTTGATGATCTAATTTTTAATATTTTGTCCAGTGACTTTAACACTTGCGTAAGGTTCTTACTCAATTTTTAGATTGCACAAAGGTAGGAGAAGTAATCAAAATGTTAGAAAACAGAATCAAGATCTCAAAAGATCTCAACAGATTAGAACATTTGAACAAATAGAATAAGATAAAACTAGATAGGACAAATTTAAAATCAGGAGCATCAGGAGGCACTTTTTAACAATTAGAGTTATTCTAAAATAGACTAGATTGTCATAGGAAAGAGTGGATTTCCTGTCTCTGGAGCAAAGTCTGGATAACTACTTGCTGGGTATGATATAGAAAAAAAGATTCTATTCAAGCAGGGGTTGCACTATAATGGTTGCTAAGATTCCTAATAATTCTGAGGTTCTGTGATTCTGTGAAAAAATTATTAGAAATTCCATTCATTTTAGTTTATTCATTTCCATGTCTACTTTTCTCAACTAACAACATATATTTATTTAATCTGAGATACTCGTTTGTAATAACCATTACTATTTTTCAGTAAGAGACAGTGTTAAAATTTCACATGAACACAAGAATGATACATGAGAAGGGTCCAAGTCAGTATTTTCACATGACAATCCTTGAGTATAGAGTCTTTTTTAAGCTAATGAATATCCTTCATAATATAAGCAAGACCCTCATGAACGAGTTTACTAATTTTTCCTTGGCTTTAGATCAAGTTTGGATATTAGACTTAGAATACATATTTCTGTATAGTTCTAACCCAAGGCCTAAAGGAAATACAATTAAATAGAACAAAAATAAAACAGGATAGGATACTACAGAGCCTAAAGTACATTTCTTTTTCTTCCTATTGCCAATGGCCAAATCAGCCTTTAAAAATAGTCTTCCCATTTTCATTATTTCCAAAATACGTGGATTTTTTGTTCCTCTAAATTTATTTTGTTTAGTTCTATAAAATAATACTTTAGCATGATATCAAATGTATTGAAAAAATTAGGCAATATTGTTATTTTTATTATGTTAATAAGGCCTAATTATCAGCAATTATTCTTTCTCTAGTTATTTAAGTCTTTATTTTAAAAATGTTTTGTAGCTGTATGCATATAATTTCTATGTGTCTACATACAGTGGTCATTTTGAATGTCATTTCTATATTCTCAGCAGGAATATACAGGTGAATGATTTTTGTAGATTTATTTTATATCCTGCTACTTTACTGAAGTTGTTGTTTCAATTGGATTTCTTTTATTTGAAGCTTTAGAGTTCTCTTAAGTAAACTTTCTGCCATTTGCAGAAAAAGATCATTTTCTTTTTTTTTTTTTGCCTATGTTTATCACTTCATTTTCTTTGTCTTAAACATCAAATTATAGTAGTGAAAATGGACATCGTTTTGCCCCCTAAAGCCTCTAGTATTTCTCCACTGCAGATAAAAAAAAATTTTAAATGTGTCTTAGGTTGTTTAATGTTTTTTAATGTAAATGTGTTTTGCATTTTGTTAAAAACTTTTTCTGCATCTAGTTTTTCTAATTTTGAACCAACTTTATTTTCCTGATATAAACCCAACCTACTCATACATAGTCTGCCCATTTTTTTAGTTATAAAGAAATTAGTCTTGTCTTTATGATCCCTTTGGTTATCCTTTTCATGTACCTGCTTGTTCATTTTATCTCCTAGGCTCCCCTTCTCTTCGGGCATACCCTCTTCTCTCTGTGATCACCCGACAGCCTCCTGTTATCTCCCACCTGGTCCCTGCCACCCCTCGTATTGCCCAGGCTTTGTCATGTCGCCCAGCCACAGAGGCTACCTCTGATGCTCCAGCCAGCGAGGTCCCAGCCAGCAGTGAGTCTGAGACTGAACAGCCAACGCCCAGGTTGAAAAAACCCCGTCGTAGCCGTACCATCTTCACAGAGCTGCAGCTCATGGGATTAGAGAAAAAGTTTCAGAAGCAGAAATATCTATCCACACCAGACAGGTAAGCTCTGGAAAAGGGAAAGGGCAACTCTATAGATTTAAAGCAGAAATAATGAGAAAGGAAGAGGAAGAACTCTTTGGGTGGGCAGTCACTAATTAATTCCTAGTATTAGTTATAAGTCTGTTAATGATATTTGTTTTGCAGGAGAGAATCCTTTTTTAGAAAAACCCTTGTATTTTCTGATATTTTCAGTGAGTTACCTGCCGGACTATGCTAAGGATTCTTATACAATTCTGCCCTTTGCTAAATGTTGGGAATTGGAATAGAAGATCCCCAAGATTCCTTCTAGCTCTGAATTTCTGTGAGTCTCTGGGCCAGTGGTAGGATTATTTTCCATAGCTTGCTGTTTGGTGACATGATACCAGTTAAGGTGATCACAGAGAGCCAAGGGGACTGTTGCTGAAGTCTGTACTTGCCATATCCCCAGCACAGTCCCCTCAACTGTTTCCCAGTGTGTGTGGCTACTTCAGTAGAAAAACCATTTGCCCAGGCTGCCATTAAGGTAATGGCTTTAACAGTATCTTCTTCTCTGCCCATGTTTTCCAGTCATTCAGGGAACAGAGTGAACCAGCATGCTAGAAATTCTAAGCTGTTTTAGTGAAATGGGCAAGTCCACTGGTTGGAGTCTGAACAGGTCTTGGCATTAGTGGTCAGGGCCTTTTGTGCCATTTTATGGGTGGCAGTCTTGGCTTAGATAAACTGCTTTCTGTATTTAAGTGTTCTGACTGTTGAATGCACTCTCATCACCTGCAGAAAAAGAGGAAGATGTAAAGAGGGTTTCTGAGAAAATATGTCAAATCTTTTAGAGGCTTCTCAAAGTCCTTGTTTATTTTCTTTCCATATTAGGTTTCATGTCATTTTCACCACTGAGTTAACAGGATGTAGAGCAAGAGTTCTTAATCTGGGGATCTGTGAATTTGTTTTACTTAATATTTTGATAATTATCTCAATAAATTGAGTTCCTTTGTAATTTTGTGTAATTTATACATTTAAAAACATTCTTCTAGGGAGAGTCCTTAGGCTTTGACCCAATGCCCAAGGAGTGATGTAACATGCCCTCCTGGCAGTTACAATTACTAGTCTGTCCTAGGCCCAATAGAATACCTTTGACCACTGACCTTTGCCGTGACAACTCTACCCGGCTCGCTTCCTCTGAGGCCTTCAAAGGTCTCTGGCCACAATCTCTTGAATCTATAGTTTAATAACCAATAGCACGCTCAAGAACAGCCACGTGTAATCTTAAAAGCCTTTATTATACCTACTCACATAATGCCCTGACTTGTTAGCTCCCTAGTGAACACCTGGTCTGAAGACCCACGTGTTCTCTACCAAACTCCTTACCTCTCACGGCTCCATCAGCTTGGCCACCCAGGCTAGGGAGCCAGGTTAAAGAGAGTGACTGCTGTCTTCAGTGGGCTTATAAAGGGCCTGTGAGGTCACACAGTCAACCGGCGAGAGAGTCAGCCATTACAAAGCTATCTCAATGTGGCCAAGATCCCACCCACAGGGCAGTCCTATATCCACAGAGATTACTTCCTGGGCCACTCAATCTCCTATTACGCTGTGGTGCCGCCCATTTAAAGGACCCTTACAATTCCCTTCTCTTGTTTTGCGGGAACCACACATCTCATCAAGCTAAACTTTTAGCACCAGCTATAGTTCACTTGATCCATGAGATGACAGAGTGTTATGCCCAAGGAGATACAAAGCAGCAGATCAGTAAAAAGAAGTATGACAATGAGAACTAGGCTCAACAGTGGCCCAAGTGTTCAACCCATTCATTAAAGTCATACTCAAGGAGATAATAAGCCAAAGAGGTTGGATGCCAATGAGGTAGGATGTCAACACTGAGGTGGGAAGTCAACAAGGTAAAACATCACAATTCTAGTTAACAATTAAATATCAATGAGGTAGGTTGTCACAATTCTAGTTACATTTATCACAATTCTAGAGCAATTCTAGTTTCACAGGTGCACATAAGCAAAGTCATGTCCATAACATTGTCTCAATAACAATGGCAGGTGGGTGTGTTGGTTTTTCACCCACTAATTTAAAAGCATAGTCCTTCAATAGAAAGCATAGGGCAAAGCCTCTCCCCAGGCCACCATATGGCAAGTAGCCACAGGAGGAGCAAGCAGGCCCATTGTCCATTTACAGTCTTTATATTGCATATCACCCAAGATAGTCCATTTCAGCTGCAACACTGGAACTGTGTCTGATGTCTCTGGTGTCATGGTCAGGAGGGACATTGCTGCCATTAGCGTCTGAAGGGCTGCGGACATCTGGCTAGTCCCTCTCGGCTGTTGTCTGGTCCTTCTCTTGGATCCTCAGGTCATAAATGTCTCTGGTGGGGATGAACTCTGCTGCTGGATCTGTACCTAGGAAGGAATGTACCCGGGGCCCAACTTGGGCCTTTCCAAATGCCATCCAGGCCTTTCCACACCACAGTGGAAACAAAGTTGTTGTCAAAAAGATTAACAAAAGTCAGACAAAAGTTAGTCAGTCTGTCACTTAGCTGCACTTTCTATGTATGGCCGAAGTGCATTGCTAAGGTAAAATGCAAAGAATTTAAAAATGTAAAACCAAAATAATTTAAAAGTGTAAAACTGCAATAGATTAAAAATGTAAAACCAAAATAACTTAAAAATATAAAATCAAAATAGTAATATAAAATCAAAATACTTTAAAGATGTAAAATCAAAAGTGTTTAAAAATGTAAAATCAAAATTTAAAAATTGCAAGCAATCACATTGCCACATCTTGTGCATATCCCAAAAGACTGAAGAACCCCTAATGTAAAGAAATCACAGGACTTTTAAGATTGGGAGGAATCTTATAATTCTACAGCTGAACTCCTTCATTTCTTTTTTGTTTGTTTATTTGTTTTTTCCCCAGTGGAGAAATTTATTTTTTGATTAAAATTGTTTATTTTCAAAACATATGCATAGATAACTTTAAACATTCACTTTTGCAAAATCTTGTGTTCCAAATTTTGTTTCTTCCCTTCCCTTCACCCTCTCCCCTATGGCAAATGATCCAATATGTTAAACATGTACAATTCTTTTATACATATTCCACAATTATCATGTTGCACAAGAAAAATCTGATCAAAAAGGAAAAAAAAAAGTAAATTCCTTCATTTCAAAGGTGACAAAATCAAGGCCAGAAAAATTATGTAATTGGCCATAGTCCCAAAGATAGTTAAAAGCAGGATTGGGATTTGACCCAAGGTTTTTAAAATCTAAATCAGTGCACTTTTCTTTCTATCACAGAGAAAGCCAGTAAAATTAAGATGAGTCTATTAAGCTCTTCTATAGTTGCTTGAGTCAAAGGTGTAGTAGGAGGAAAGAGTGAAATCACTGACTGAAAGGAAGTTGGGGATTAGTTGTAGATATTCCTTTTTTTATCCCTATGACCCCAATCCTTGACATGGCCTTAAGAGCCAACTACTTTACAGCTAAGTTAAATGGGCAATAGTATTTAATTGTATGATGTATTTAAAGGACTTTGAGATGAATAAGTAAAACCAACTACTAATTTCAGGCCAATTAAAGAAAGTCAGAGAAGCTTTTCCCTAGCTCCTAAAAAACCCTTCCTGGGGCCTCAGATACCTGCCCAGGCATCTCTCAGGTGCTCCAGAGACCTGTGCAGGATTGGCTCTTTTGCCTGGGGAGGTGGACACCATCTGGCAGGCACCCGAAGTTGCTGCCTTAATCTGCCATTATGGATATTCCTCACCTCTGTACGTGACTGAGGCTATGAGCAATCACTCCTCCCTGAGCTTTCTCCCTCTTCTTTGTTTGTTTCCTTGGTTTCCTAGGCAATCACATTTAGGTAAATATGCAAGGAAGAGAGAAGTTGTAACGGTGGCAGGTAGGGAGAAAGAGAGAAGATTAAGAGGCATATTTCCCAAGTGAGCTAATGCAGTTTGGTAACTAGTAGCAGGACGTGAACTGAAGCTTCCATTGACTAATGTACCTGATGACCTCAAGTGGACTGAGTCATAAAAAAAAGAAAGAAACTGTGGAAGGGACCTGACTTCTGGGAGACCAGAGAGATTAGAAGTCCAAGGATATTGCATATTAGGTCCAAGGATTTTTGGTGAATTGATGTTAAGGACACAATTCTCCTATGTGGGAGGAAAGGGCTAAGTTATTTGGCATTAGAAATTTGTTTGGCTTCAGTTTTTTGATTGTTTTCAATAAAACTTTTTGCCTTTTAGTAGTCTTGCCATGGGGATTGGTGAATTGGAATGGATACTTAAGAAAAAATGACTCTGAATTCAAAATACCCAGTTCTATATTTTAATATTAGAGATTTCAGTTATGGCCAGGACTCGGAAGAGCACAGTTGGTCAGCCAAAGGGATAAAACTATTAAAGAGATAACTTAGGTTTCTATAGTTGAGAGACTATAGAGATCATTGAATTATGGAGGGTCAAAGTTTGAGTTTGCAAGGGACCTCCCTATAGAGATTTAATGGTCCAGCCATGGCAAAGCTGAGATTTGTGAAGTGACTTGCCAAAAGTTCAACAAATAATAAAAAGCAGAAGAAGGAACCAACAACAAGAGGAAATATAAGACTAAAGGTCTAAAGAAGCATAGAGCAGCAAAAGAATCATAGACTTATAGAGTTAGAAGAATACAGTTAAAAGGGATGTCAGTGCCTAACTTATCTCAGCAACTAAATGACCATACATGAAAAGAACCTTCCTTATTATAACATCTCTGAGAAATGTGCATCTAGATTCTACTTAAAGACCCCCAAAGTAATGGAACTTACCCCCTTCTAATGTAATTCATTCCAATTTAGGACAGCTTCAATTTTTTTTATTTTTATTTTTTGCTGAGGTAATTGGGGTTAAGTGACTTGCCCAGGGTCACACAGCTACGAAGTGTTGTGTCTGAGGCCAGATTTGAACTCAGATCTTCCTGACTTCAGGGCTGGTGCTCTATCCACTGCACTACCTAACTGCCCCAAGAACAGCTTCAATTTGAAAGATGTTTTTTCTGACCTCAAGCCTCTCTTCAATTTCCAATGCTCCTGATTCTGCCATCTGGGGCCAAACAGAAAAAAAATCATATCTTCCCTCCACATGACAACCTGTCAGGTATTCATAAGAAGTTATAATGTCTCCCCCAAGTTTGTTTGTTTTCCCAGTCTAAACATCCCATTTTTTTTCAATTCTAACAGAAGTTATTCATTAAGTGTCAATTGGATACTCAGTTCTGAGGTAGAGGGTGAAATATGAGTCTGGTTTCCTGTCTCAAGAAGTGTATATTTCTTGAGCAGTACTAGGAGATCATTTTACACTTCAACAATGATACTGTATGAGGATGTATCTGATGGAAGTGGATATCTTCAACAAAGAGAAGATCTAATTCAGTTCCAATTGATCAATGATGGACAGCATCAGCTACATCCAGAGAAGGAACACGGGGAAATGAGTGCAAAATGTTTGCACTTTTGTCTTTCTTCCCAGGTTATTTTTGCCTTCTGAATCCAATTCTTCCTATGCAACAAGAAATTCGGTTCTGCACACATATATTGTATCTAGGATATACTATAACACGTTTAACATGTATGGGACTGCCTGCCATCTAGGGGAGGGGGTGGAGGGAAGGAGGGAAAATTCGGAATGGAAGTGAGTGCAAGGGATAATGTTGTAAAAAATTACCCATGCATATGTACTGTCAAAAAAAAGTTATAATTATAAATTTAATTTAAAAATGTAAAAAAATCCTATTCAATACAGCTAAAAAAAAAAGAAGTGTATATTTCTAACTACAAATAGAATTGACATATATGAAGCAAGTTAAAAAGAATAAGGAGTTAAATTCAACCATGTTGCCTCTAAGAGCAGGGGGAGTTTTAAGAAAGAGAGAGATTGATTTGGGTTAGAATAGTGAGAGGATATTTCTTAGATAGGCCTTTTAGAATATATAGAATTTATATAAAAATATATAGTCTTGTATTTTATTTCCAGTTTGGATGTTCAGCCAAAGCTTTCACCTTAGAGTTCCAGAGTTGAAATATATCAGGAAGATATATGTAATTTGTAATGAAGGGATGGAAATGCCTTCCATCTTAGTGAAATTTTGGAGGTAGAGAATTGTTCTTAGAAAATTGGGGGATGAGGATCTCTTCTTAACCTCTAGGGGAGGGGTTCTTGGTCTTTCCAAGGAGTCTGTGGATAAATTTCAGAGGGTCCATGAAATTTGATGGGCAAAAAATTACATTGTTATATCCAGATTAAACACCTTTGATCAAGGGATTCTCATCCATAGAAAGTTTTTCAGGAAGAGCTAATATTGATTTTTGTGGAAGAGAAGGGCTGGATTAAACCCTGGAGGACCCCATTACTGCCTGCCTTCCTTTTCCCATTATCTCATTACATGTCTGTATCTTTGCCTTCTAGGTTGGACCTTGCCCAGTCTCTGGGACTCACTCAACTCCAAGTAAAGACTTGGTATCAAAATCGCAGAATGAAATGGAAGAAAATGGTAAAAAATCTTTTTTTTTTTTTTTTTTTTTTTTTTTTTAAATAATGCCATTCCAAGGCTTTTTTAGTGTTTGGAAGCAAGCTATGTGTTGTTGGGGAAATAATTTCATTTCTGGTTTATTTTCATCAGTTATGAAACGAGGGTGGTATCTATTCTGAAACTGAAATTCTCTGAAATTTGGTTGGATGGAACTTTTCAAAGTCTCTCCTTGGAGATGGGCAAGGTTATAAGATTTATAGCTGGATGGAACCTTAGAGATCATTCAGTCTAAGCTCTTCATTCTGTATATGAAGAAATTGAGACTGAAGTCCCACTGAGCTAGGATTCAAATCTAGTTTTTTTTTAACTTCAAATATAGTGCTCTTTCTCATTCCATTGTCTCTGCTTCCAATGTTATTTAATATAAAGTTGACCTTGGATAAAGAGAAAGTTAGAACTCCACTTCCTTTTCCTATTAACAATGTCATCTCCACATGACATCCTTATCATTCTAACACCAAGAGGAATAGCATAAATAGAAAGAATTTCAGGTTGGGGTGACTAAGGATGATAGATCCTTACAGTGTCTCTACATTCACATTGTCTTCAAAGACAAGCTTTCTCTATGTGTGGGGAGTAGATATAGGAACAGGATTTAAATGGAATTAAAACCACTCCAAAGAGACTGTCCTCTACCTTTCCTTCCCAGAAAGGGCAGTGTTTGTTTCCCTCCGTGCCAGTTGGATCCTCTTTGGGACAAGTGAAACCTAAGAAGGCTTTTTAAAAGATAGATTCTTAATGTGAAGATTCTGCCTAATGAAGCATAAACAAAATGAGATACAGATACAAAGGCAAACACATTTCCTTTTAATAAATTAATCAAAAAGTATTTGTTGAGCACTTCCTCTGTCCTATAATCCCTTTGATAAATGACTATTATAATAACTCACATTTACATAATACTTTTAAAAGATCTAGTAAAGAGTGGGAAAGATCTAGGAAGACCTGAGAATCAAGAAAAGCTAGGTTTAAGTCTTCTTTTTGACACATACTGACTACATCCTCTTGGACAACTCATTTATTCCTTCTATGTTCCCAGGCACCTCTCTAAATCACCAGGCAGTAGCTGTTCTGAATTCATAAAAGAAAGTTCTCTCATTTGACTAGTACATTATTCTTGAAATCTCTGGGTTTGGTGTTCATTACTAATAGCTGCTTTAATAATACATTGTAAAACTTTACCAGGAATTCAAGACAAGATCACCAATCTAAAAAATAAAAAAGGAATTTCTCTCATCCTCAGTTCCCTGTCCCAGTGAAATCAGGTCACAATATATCTTTAGATGTATAACTTTAGACTGGGTTCGTGTCTCAGAATTTTCAGTCTAATTGGAGAAACAAGACACAGGAAATGATTAGGGAACAAAGGAGGACAATGTATAATTGCATATGTATATGCATAAATGTATAATTAAGTGTTAAATTGTACTGCAGAGAAGGGAGAAACTCAAGTGGGCTGAGGTAGTCAGGGAATGCTTCCTGGCAGAGTAATGTGATCTGGGATTGAAGGATGGGTAGGATCTGGATAAGTGAAGGGGAAAGGGCTGGGAAGAATGTGAACATGCCATGCATATTCCCAAGGGTGAGACCACATAGGGCACAAGGACAGGGAGGAGACGGGAGTGACTAATGGTAACTTCTTTAAGATCAACAGAGTGTGGGAGGTCTGGTAGAGCTGTCTTCAGGGGCCCCTGATATTTGGGTTAGGGGAGCAGAACAAGGCTGTCCCTGGGGTGCGGAACCCTCATAACTCCCTATCCTTGACTATCTGGGGAGCAAGCAGATGATCATCAGGGACAGTATAGGGGTACCTGGGACAAGAAATGATTGGCACTTGACCCCCTTATTTCTTAACTATATTCTTCCTATATATAATTCTCTCATTTTACAAATGATAATAAATTCCCCAAAAGCCAAATGTTTTGTCAGGGTCACATTGCAAATTAGTTCTGCAGTACTAGAACTGAGATCTCTTACTTTCTCCCAGCTGAGTATCCTATCATTTACCCCAAGCTCATTTTATCCCATAGTTCTGGCTGCCAACGTCACATCACTGATTTCTTCCTCTCTTACAACTTCTCAATATTTTCTACAGATATTGAAGCCAAATATATCCAGAATTAAAGTTAATCCTACGTGGCACAATGGATAGGGTCTTTGGCTTGGAGTCAAGAAAACTTGAGTTCAAATCTTTCCTCATTGAAAGACTTACTAGTTTTGTGATCCTAGGCAAGTCACTTAATTGATCTGCCTCAGTTTCCTCATCTGTAAAATGGGGATGATAATAGCACCTCCCTCTCTAGGTTGTTGGTCAAGTGAGACAATAATTAAAAGTGCTTGGCAGAGAGCCTGGCACATAGTAAGATCTCTGTAAATGTTAGCTATTATTATTATTATCGTACTTTGCAAACCTTAAAAATTCTGTAGAAATGCTAATTATTGTTACTAGGAAAAAATGGGAATGAATATGATTAAGAAGCACACTAGAAGCACTAGAACACAGTAGCTGCTTATTGATACTTATTTTTCTCCTTTCTTTCTTAGAATTTGGGTCCCTGTTCTTCTTTCTAAGATTCCTGCTTAGACTATCCTTTAAATCTTTTCTTTCTCTGCACTGGAATGTCTGAAATTCCTTGAAAAAGGACATTTCAAGGGCTGAATAACATACCTAGAGAATTTTGGACCACTTGTAGAATACAAATTCTTGAAAACTTTAGCACACCTACTTTAATCTCATTAGTGCAAACTAAGCTACTGGGCAGGAAAAGGAAAAAAAAATAATTGGGCAATAAAGATATCTCCAAGGCTAGTGCCCTAATTGGAACTGGAAAAAGATTAGTACTTGGTTCTCAGTTACTCATACCATTGCCAAAGGCTGAGTTGCCAGTTTGCCAAAACTGAGATAGCATCTCTAACTAGTTTTTACTGGTCATCATTGGTAAACCATAGCGGGTTGAGTAAATTTCATCTCACATGTTAGATGCTAAACTCATTCTGTTGCTCTTGGATTTTACTCTAGAAACATCCACAGAATGTTGCAATAAATTGCAAGTGCGTCATTGTTCAGAAAATCCCAAAGGGATGATCAGCCTCTCAAAATTCACTCAATAGCATAGCAAGAGCATTAGGAGAAATGGTCTAACAATTCCTGACATTTGACCTATTCTTCCAGGATCCAGCAATTCTGGATCTAAACCATGAAATTAGAATTGAAGTATCAGGAAGAGGATTAAGTCAGAGGACCTAAAAATTGCCCATAGAGACAAGCCAAAGCTAACTCTAAGATTTCCAGGGACCGGGCTTTCTCTTTGACTAACAACTCTACTAACATAATGAGTTACCAACACCAACCCCCTAGTTCCATTAATTTGCATTTTCAGCCATGTTTGTAGCTTAGCCTAGTAGGGAATTTTAGCTTTATCAAAAAGTATCTCTATTGGCAATACTGAGGGAGGAGAGTTGCTGATTCTAAAGAATTTGAGCTTTTGGAGGGCTTTGAAGAATTGCTCAACAATTACATCCAGTGATGCAAAACATTTTAGGGCAATATTGAAATGAGGGAAGAAAGTACCCCTTGTCCTTGACCTTTCATCTGGGAGACTATTGGGGGAGTGCAGAGTCAGGATGGATAAGATAAAAACCTCTAGACACAATCAGAAGCAATATTGTAAATCATATACCTAAAAATGGGAAGGAACAGGACGTAATTTGGGAGATTATCTGGTCCAGTTCCTGGTCTTTTTGGAAGATTTTAGACCAATCGCCTTGATAAAGTCACAAAAAGCCAAGTTCTTTGTATGCAAAGAGTAGTTTGACTTCAATCTGGCATTAGAACAGGAATGTCTAATGGAAGAAGTCAATGTACTTGCCAGGTGTTTTTCCTGAGAGCCTGGGAGAGGTGTGTGACCCAGCCCACATTCAACTTAGAGGCCACTCCTGACCCTGGGGGGTTAAATTGGTACAAGGGAGGATTGTTGGCCATCAGGAGTGGGGAGGGGGAGGACGTGGACTGCAAGTCAACAAAGGCTCATTTGAATATGCAGGACTGGGTGTGGGATGGAGGGGGTGAGATAATTGCAGTTTCAGGTGTGCTGAAAGGCAGGGGGCCAGAGGTCGAGTGCCTGAAGCTGCTGAAGAGGATAGTTATCTCCTAATTATTACCACTCATGAATGTTTGATTCCATTTAGAAAATGGTTTGATTGTTGTTGTGTTTTTCCCCCCTCAAAGTAGGAAAAAGGCCAGGTTAGGTCTATCCAAACTGTGTGGGTGGTGTTCACTAATTGCCTGGGCTGGACTTTCTTTTGCCAATTAGGTTGCTGCTTTAGACCTGCCCTTTTATAACTTGATTGTTATACCAGGTAACTTAATTTTGTATAACCCCTTTCATAGTAAGTGGAGCTACTTTCAACACAAACTCCACCTTGGCACCCTATTCTCCTCAGGCGGGTGCTTTCGAAAGAAAGCCTGAAATCATGATCAGATATTGACTTTGGTGGAAATGCATCCATAGACTCCTTCTCCCTAAAGGGAAATCCTGTCAGTACAAATGCCTTATTAAAGATTGTCTTTGCTTTGACAATGAGGTGGAAGCTTGAAAAGGGACTCATTCAGGCAAGAACCATCACTCTGACACATTAGGTCTGTTTGTTATTGCAGTTCAGCCACCTGAGGACTCCTTCTGTGGTGTAGATTCATAAAATCCTTTGGCAGGAGATTTGGGGGAGGAGAGAGGACAGGGGTCAGATATGTGATTTTATCAATGGAGGGAACTTCCTTTCATCAGCGATGAAGAGCAACAACTTAGTTTCATGAGTTCCTAGCAGCTCTGAAGTTTCCACAAGATCATGTAGTGTAACTTTCTTATTTGACAAGAGGCTTAGGAACAAGGTACTTATGTCACAGAATCATGGCATTTTATAGTTAGCCAAGAATCTCAAAGACATTTAGTCTAACCAGAATGCCAATGCTCATGTGTTCATAACAGCCCCCCAAATGATCTGACTTAATCAGTCAATGAGCATTTTAAAATCCAGCCACATGCTAAAGATACAAAACAAAAAATGATACTAATGGGGATGTGAAACTGTGTTCCCTTTGATCTGTAAAATTAATCACTCTGAAATTGTGTCCCCTTTTGATCTGCAAAAGGAGAGAGATTGGAGTCTCCCTGACTCCAGAGAGTCTATGAGAAAGTATATCCTCCTGGCTGGGCTTTTCTCAGGCAAATCACCCTGCTGATCTTTTGGAGATGCAGACCCTTTTCAGGAAATTCCAAATTCTAGGACCCTTCAAAGTGATTTCCATTCAATTGGAGATCTAGGCCTGGGGACTTTGGCTTTCTTTTCAACCTGAAACCTGAGCCTCTAGATTCCCTATTAAAGGGCAATTTTAAACTCACTTTTTTGTAGAATGTCCAAAGTAGCATGCTTTGCCTTGTTGGCATAGCTGCCGGGACTCCTGCCCAGTGTGAAGATATTCTTCTTAATGCCAGCCTCCATTTCTCTAATAGGATTTTGCCACTAGGAAGTCGGTCTCCTAGCAAAGCTGATTTCTCATCCAACAATAAACTTCCATTTTTGCCCCTTAATATTTCGGGTTCATGAATTCTTTCACAAAGGACCTGCCCACAACTCTCTGACTGCCACTAGAACCCCATCAATACCCTCATTTCCTACAAAAAGCTTACATTCCATTGGGAAAAGACATGTACATCATCATCATATCTAGCATTTATATAACACCAACTATGTGCAGTAACTTTCCAGTTACTATTATCTCATTTGATCCTCATAACAATCTAGGGAGGTTGGTGCTGTTGTTATTCTTATTTTACAGATGAGACAAGTGAAGCAGACAGAGGTTAAGTCCTTTGCCCAGAGTCACACAGCTAGTGACTGAAGCTGGATTTTACCTCGCTACTTCCTTATTCTAAGCTCTTTTTTTCACTGTACCACTTAACTGCGTCAATCCTCTGTCTTCTTTCCCTCTGCCCTCTTCTCCTCCTCTTTTCTTTCAGTCTCTCTCTCTTGTTTCTCTCTCTGTCTTTCTCTTTCTCTGTCTCTCACACAATAACGAGAAAATAAAAGGTAGAGAGCACTAACTAGGGGTTATTAGGATATTAGGAAAAGCATAACACATGTATCTTGAGCTTAGTTTTGAAGGAAAAATAGTTATTTTATGATATGGTGGTGATGATAAAATATATTTCAGACTTGGATGTGTAAAGATAGAGAAGAGAAGTATCAATGAAGAACAATAAGAAGGCTAGCCTGGATTATATAAATTACATATTGTAGAGTTATGAATGATAAATCAGGGAAATGAGGTTGAGTTCAGGCAGTAAACAGCTTTAAATGCCAAACAAAGGTGTTTAAATTTGACTCTACAAATAATAGACAATTATTGGAGTTCATTGAATGGGGAGTTACATAGGAATATCATCTTAGCAGCTGTGTGAAGGTTTGGAGAAATAATTAGAAAGCTATTTCAGTAGGCCAGATCAGAGACAATGAAAGCCTGAGCTGGTGGCTATATGAGTAGAGAAGAGACACATGGGATGAATATTGTGGCAATATAAAAATGACGAGACTTTCTAAATCCTAGGCTACATGAAGTGAGAAAAGCAGGAAGTATGAAACATAATTCCATAACTGGGAAACGTGGGTTACTGAAAGGATGTGGGTATCCCTTGAAAGAAATAGTAAGGGTCAGTAATGGAGTGAATTTGTATGAAGAGTAATTCTATTTTTGGTATGTTGAATTTGAATTTCCTATGGAATATCTGTTGGAATCTAATAGGCTGATAAAACCTATATGAGTTTCTTCTAGCCAATATAAACTTTTAAGTTTTCTGAGAAATTTCTGAATTTTATATATCCATAGGAACTTTAATGCTACTGAAAGACATGGTTTAAATAACCTGAGGAAATCAAGTTCTCTTACATATTAAGAGCTTCCTTCACATCCTTTCCCCCCAAAATTGATCAGTCCCAAACTTGTGGAACAGATATTCAAGTGTGCTCTGGTTTATAGGTTTTGGTCAAAAGTAATCATTTTATGGATTCATAGACTATTAAATCTGGAAGAGACCTCAGAGATAATTTAGTCCAATTCCTTTATTGCGTTAACACAGACACTGAAATTCAAGGGAGGAGAAATAACTTGGCTAAGGTTACCATTTAGTAAAAAATCACCATTTAGTTAAAAGTGTTTGAGCCCTGAGAAAGCATAGTAATTCATTCAGTGATAAGGAAGTTAAAGACTAATCATGGAATGTATTCCCTAGAGGACACAGGTAGAACCTGAATATGGAAATAATGAAGATATAATTCTCTTAGTTATCTTTGGTGATCTAAGGACACTTATTAAAATTGTAAGCTCCTTGAGGGCAAGCATTAATTTTTGGCCTTTCTTTGTATCCCAGCCACCAAATATAGTATTTTCCTCATAGTAGACCAATTGACTGACATCTCTGTGCTTGAATTTGCCCATGTAATTAGTATTATTAGACTAGATCAAAGAACTTCAGAGTCAGGCATAGAGAAAGTTGTTCTTTAAAGACTTTATATTATCCATTCTTTTATCTCTGTCTCTGCTTAAGGTCACATCTTTAAAGTTGGAAGAGATCTCAGAGATCCCTAGTCAAACCCATAGCTGAAAAAAAAAGATTCCCCTTTACTATATCCTCACCAAATGATCATCCAATCTTTACTTAAAGAGAGTATATGACTTCCTGAGGCATCCCTTTACACTTTCTGATAGTCCTTGTTCTTAGGAACTTTTTCCTTATGGTAAACTTATATTCAGTAGCTATGGGGCACAATGGATAGAATATCAGGTTTGAAGTCAACAAGGCTCCTCTTCATGAGTTCAAATCTGTATCAGACTAGCTATGTGACTCTAGGCAAATCACTTACCCTGTCTTAGTTTCCTTATCAGTAACACGAGTTGGAAGATGGAAACCCAGTATCTTTGCCTCCCAAATGAGGTCATAAAGAAAAAGACTCAAATGAAAAACTAAGCTGAACAATCAACTTTCTAGATTACATTTATAACTTTCTTTCAAAAACTTTGCTTTCCAGTAAACTGGACTATTTTCTAATTCCTGTGTATGACATGCCATTTCCCACCTCTTTGCCTTTGCAGAGGCAGTTTCCCATGTCTGGCATGTTCTCCTTTCCTTGGAATCCTATGTTCTTTCATGGCTTAGTTCAGGTGCTGCCTCTTGCTTTGGACCTGTTCTTCTTCCCCCACTTATACTAATAATAAATTCTCTCTCCTCCTCTAAATTACTTGGTATTTATGTTGGATGTGTTTGTTATTTTATTTGTTCATTCAAAAATTTGTTTATGCTTATATGTATTTGTTATGTATATGTATTTGTTCCCCCTCCCTCCAGTATACTGTAAGTTTCTCTAGGGCAGAGACTGTTATATTGCTGTCTTTCTATCTCCCATGACTAGCACCACAGCTCCTGGTATATAATAGGTATATAGCAGCATTGATGTAGAGCCAGTAAGAAACTTAAAGGTATAATGTATACTCCATGAGGGTAGGACTTGTCTTTTGACTCTTTTTTGCAACCTTGGCACTTTGTATGGTGCTGAAATTTAGTGGGACCTTAATAAATATTTCTTTATTAATAGTCTATCATCTATAGAATGTACCAAAAGTCTTAGTAAAGTTTTTAAGATTTAATAGCTTAAATATAAGGGAAAAGGTGGGGGAGGGCAGCTAAATAGTGCAGTGAATGGAGCACTGGAAAAGTCAGGAGGACCTAAGTTCAAATCTGATCTTAGATGTAACACTTCCTAGCTGTGTGATTCTGGACAAGTCATTTAACTTATCCCCAAAATATCTCAATTATCCCAAAAAATAAAGAGAGGGAAAAATATGAGAGAAATATATATATATGAGGAAACCAAGGCCCACAGAGTCACATATCTTGTAAAAGGCAGAGCAAAGATGACAATTTGGGCTCCATAACTACAAGTTTGGTACTCTTTCTTCTGGATTAAATTTCTAAGGTAAGGTATGACCATATTATTCCACAACTGAGAAAACTTCAGTCCTTCCTTCCTTCCTTCCTTCCTTCCTTCCTTCCTTCCTTCCTTCCTTCCTTCCTTCCTTCCTTCCTTCCTTCCTTCCTTCCTTCCTTCCATCTTTCCTCCCTCCCTCTCTCCCTTCTTTTCTTCCTCCTTTGCTCCATCCTTTCTTCCCTTCCTTCTTTCCTTCCCTCCTCCCTTTCTTTCTTTCTTGCTTCCTTCCTTCCTTCCCTTCTTCCCTCTCTTCCCCTCTCTCTTCTTTTCTCCCTTTCATCAACTGAACTACTGTTTCTTACATTTGGTATCATACCTCTCCTCCATCTTAGGATTCTTATCTTTCTTCAAGATTCAGCTCAGGTATCACCTGAAAAGCCCTTCTTTCTCTTCCATCCACAGGTGTTAGTGTTTTCTTCCTCCTCAAATTTTCTTTTTTTTAGTCATTTGTTTACTTGCTATGTCCCCCTTACTGCCATCAGAAGAATGCAAACTCATTGAGGGTAAAAACTATTCCATTTTTATTTTTGAGTTCTTGTTATTTAGTACTATATTTTGTACATAGTAGTTGCACAATACATGCTTGTTAAATTGAACTTTTAGCACCTTAGTGACTGGTCCACTGTGAGAGCTCATTAACCCGATTACAACATCTTAATGACTATATTGTTTATCATTAATAACCCTAAATTGTGGGTAGTTGTTGGCTCATGATAATAATTAATTCAAATAATCCTATTAACAACACCCTAATAGTATGCATTGGAAGGATAGTAGTATGGACAGAGATTGGGAGTGGGGCTAACGGAGAGCTGCCAAAGATAATGTTATTGTCATGGGGCAAGAAGTTGTTCCTACAAGTCCCTAGTGAACACTCAGTTCAAATCAATTTAATTCAACATGACTATTAATTAAACACCTATGAGAGTCAATAAACATTTATTAAGTACCTATGTAGGTATTACTCTGTGTGATAATTTCACTGGCATATTTGGAGACATTGCTCTATTTTGAAATGACTAGCACTTAATATAGAAACCTTTCCCCTTTGCTACTGCCTTATATTTTATGTATCCTATGACTATTTCTGGGACTCTTTTGTGAGGAAATATAACAATATAAGACATTCACTCAAGGCCTTACAGTTTTGTTAGAGAAGTACACAGATAAACCAGGTAGGAAAGATAGTATTTGGACAAATGCTAAAAAAATGCTAACACAGTAGTTGCTGTTGGAGTACAGAGGAAGAAAAATTTGATTTGTTCTAGAGAAGCTAGGGAATACTATTCAGGGAATGTGACTCCAATTCCATCTTGCAGGATATAGGATTGAGCACCCTTTTCATCAAAACTCTGATACTCATTGCTAGGACAGAGACAGATTGTTTCATGTAGCTTTGAGGAACCTTTATGATATGCTTTCACCTACTTTTCAGCCTTTTTTTCCACATTATTCCCCTTCATGAACTCTATATTCCAGCCAATCTAGGATTCTAATTGTTCTCCAAACGTAATCTTGATATATTTGAAAAAGCTATTCCCTGGCTGAACAAGTTGTGCTTAGAAAAACCTGGAAAGACTTACATGAGTTGATGCAAAGTGAAATGTACTGTGTATAAATTTATAGCAATATTGTAATATAATCAGCTGTGAATGACTTAACTGTTCTCAATAACCCAACGATCCAAGAGATCCAGCATCTCCAGAGAAAGAACTGATGGTGTCTGACTACAGTTTAAAGCATACTTTTTTGCTTTCTTTATTTTTCTGAAGGTTTTTGTCTGTTTTCTTTCACAGTATGTTTATTTTGAAAATGTGTTGCATGATCGCATACATGTGTAACCTATGTCAAATTGCTTGTCTTCTCAATAAGGGAGGAAGGAAAAGAATTTGGAACTCAAAGTTTTAAAAACAAATGTTAAGAAATGTTTTTACATGTAACTGGGAAAAATATAAAAATAAAATCAAAACTAAAAAAAATACAAAAAAAAAAAATAAAAGAAAAGGCTATTTCCCATGTGTGGAATGGACTGCCTCTTCATTTCTGTTTCTTAGAATCCTTATCTTTCTATAAGACTTAACTCAGGTATCATGATTTCTCCACCTCTTCATTTCCCTTTGTCAGTGTTATTGTCAATTATTTTCTGTGATTTCTTGAATTTCTTCACCCTATATTTGTGTATGAATTATAAGTAATTGGCAGAATGCAGCCAGCCCGAGAGGCAGGATTCCACTGCACTGTTTACATATAGTATCTAAAAACGGTTTGAATGGAATCTTTTTTTTTTTTAAATTTTATAATTAGAACTTTTTTTTTGACAGTACATATGCATAGGTAATTTTTTGCATCATTATCCCTTGAACTCATATCTATTCTGAATTTCCCCTCCTTCCCTCCACCCCCTCCCCTAGATGGCAGGCAGTCTCATAGATGTTAAATGTGTTATAGTATACTCTAGATACAATATATGTGTGTAGAGCCAAATTTCTTGTTGCACAGGAAGAATTGGATTCAGAAGGTAAAAATAACCTGGGAAGAAAAACAAAAGTGCAAACAGTTTACACTCATTTCTCAGTGTTCCTTCTCTGGGTGTAGCCGATTCTGTCCATCAGTTGGAACTGTGAATGGAATCTGTTGGATATCCTTTAAGTAGCTCCTTCCCTCACTTCATTTCTCCTCTTCCTCCTTCGCAGGTTCTAAAAGGTGGGCAGGAAGCTCCTACCAAACCCAAAGGGCGTCCCAAGAAGAACTCCATCCCCACCTCAGAAGAGATTGAGGCTGAAGAGAAAATGAATAGTCAAGCTCAGAATCAGGATGTGCTAGAGCCCACTCAGGAACACAAGAAGCTGGAGCCTCCAGAGGAACCCAAGACGTCTGATCTCCCTACAGAGGCTCTTGAGTCTCCCAGTAGCCAGTCCCAGGAGCTGCCACCTCCCTCTTCTGAGACCGCATCATCAAGCTAAAATTTACTTTTCTTGGGAGGGGAGGGAGTGACTGAGGATGAGGAGAGGAGGCAGGGGGAAGTAAGGAGAAAAAACTCACCAAAGAACTCATACCTGATGTGCCTGGGGAGGAGAGAAGGCAGGCAAAGCCTTCCCCTCCTCCCAGAACGTTCTCACATCATCATCAGCATGCATGCACTTGAATGAACCCTTGTTTGTTTTAGGCCTTGCTCCTGTTGAAAGGGTGTGCTGCCACAGGGCTACCCAACTTGCCTAAAGGAAGAGAGCTCCTTGGGGATCTTATTGACACCATGGTTGTCATGGAGATGGTTGTGGTATTCTGGCTGGGTACAAGAAACCTAGCTATGGTGTAGGCTGTATCCTGGAACAAAGAGGGAGGACGCCATAGCTCTTTTCTCTATCAACTCCAGGGCAACCACCAATCAATGCAGAGTGATATGGAAGAACTGGGGCAGCTGCCCAATTTCCTTGGTGACCTAGCACTTATTTCTTGTAGGTTTTAAAAGAAAACATTTAAAATTTTTTTGTGGGGAGGGGGAAGGGCAGGGTGGGTCAGGGGATAAGGGAGTTATGAATTATTAGAGTTGTTTCTGAAGAAAGTTCCTGTTTGTTTGTTTGATGTGTGCCTTTGTACCAATTAAAGGGTGATAAGGTGACCCAAGAACATTTTCCTATAGCCTTGCTCCGGAGGGGATGCCATCCCCAACAGCTGCAACGCAGATGTGTTAAGATAACTTTTATTTTTTAATTAAAAAATAAATAATTGAATCGGATTGTGTGTTCATTGTCTTGGGGGATGGGGAGGAATTTGACAAGGAATTTCATATTCCCACATTCAGACCTGAGAGACCATTGTTTGAGAGTAAATGCAGGTCACTAGATAGAAGCTTGTTCAGAACAGGGCCTCTGTTCCAATGATCTTTTTATCTGCAGCACCTAGGACTGTTGTCGTCTTAGAGCAGGTGTTTAATATAGGTAGGTTTCACTGAATCAAATGTAGTGGACTCTAAACTGAGTGTAGGAGTCTAAAAAGTGTGCAATCTAGTTTCAGGAGGCCTGAGTATTCCCAAGCTCTACAGTGGGCCAGATTGATTGATGGGACATCATTAGCTCCTGGTCTAGTGGGAAACAATACCGTGATGTGTGATGGAAACATACAGTTGTGCAAAATCATTTTAGATTCTGAGGCACAGTCCCTTATCTTACTCAGCCCACTCTGGAAAGGCCTTTATCAACTTTGTTCTCTAAGTCCTCGAATCCCTGAATGTTGATACCAACATTTATCATTTTAGGGGTAGCTGGTGACAATGACTTACATCTAGGGGACAGGACCGGCATGTTCCTGAGTGTACCTTTCAATATCCTAGCATCTGACCTCCTGTTTCCAGTTCTTGGCTTCCAGTCCTTGTAATTAAAGCATCTTAAAATCATTGCAGGGGAACAGTTAAGCTCTCAGAGCTCTCTTCTCTCTTATTTTAAAAGTACCAAGATCTGGAGCTGGCTCTCCTTCCACTGAGTCGCCTGAACTACCTGGCTACTATCTTGTCCCAAATGGTAGAAAACTTCACTTTACTTCCTCAAATGGTAGAAAAGAAAGCATAGAATATTAATTAAAATTCATACAGTAGTTAGATCAAATGTGTGATCTTTGTCTCAAGGTCAAATCAATACATTAATAATAGTAATAGAAAACATTATACTCTCAAACCAACAAACATTTATTAATCAACTACTATATGCAAAACCAGGTGCTGGGATAAAATATAAAACACCTAATTAAAAAATTAAAAGAGCCAGAAGTGAGGCTCTATCTCACTGAATAGCTTTTATGGAATAAGATGAATGAGAATTTTGAATATTGGAAAGAATTGGAGGGGTTTCAGTTTACATTAATGTATTAGTGAATTTCAAGTCCATCAATTTATCAATCCACCAATTAATAAACATTTATTAAATGCCTACTATGTGCCAGCACTGTGCTAGGTTTTAGAGATATAAAAAGAAGCAAAAGTCAGTCCCTGCCTAAATGGAGCTCACAATCTAATGGAGGACATAACATGCAAAAAATTATATACAAGGCAAGCTGGGTACAGGATAAATGAGAAATAATTAACTGAAGGAAGGCACTAGAATTAACAAAATGAAAAGTGGAGTGGAAGCCTAGACTAAATAGGAGGTCTACCTAGGGGCTGGAAATATAGTAATAGATAGTTGCAAAATACATAAATAATTTATTAAGCACTTGCCATATGCTTGATAAATTAAGCCAATGTACTAAGGGCTGTTATTACAAATGTAATCAAGCAAGATAGTTCCTGTTCTCAAAGAGCTTATATTCCAGTTTCAATCAGGTGTTCAGTCATTTTTCAGTCATGTCTGATTCTGTGACCTCATTTAAGGTTTTCTTGACAAAGATCCTGAGGTGGTCTGCCATTTCCTCTCATTTTACCATTGAGGAAATTGAGGCAGACAGGGTTAAGTGACTTGCCCAGGGACACACAGCTAGTAAGTGTCTGAGGCCAGGTTTGAACTCAGATCTTCCTGACTCCAGATCATGGTACCCTGGAAAGAATAATAACTCAGCCTTACACAGCACTCTATGCCTTACAAAATTCTTTGTTCTCATTGATGGGATTCTCTGAAGATCTGCAAAATGATAGAGAATTTTGCATGTGAAGTAGGCGGTCTGAACATGACTTCTGTCTTATAAATGAAGAAAATTGCAGCTTAGAGCATTGAGATCAATTTTGTTCAAAGTCACATGGATATGCTGTGACAGATAGGATTCAAGCTGAGGTTTCTTGACTCCAAGTCTAACAGCCTTTGAACAGATTATGCCATCCAGCTGAGACTCTCCTTCTCCTGTTCCTCCTGTTTATCCTCTTCTTCCTCTCTCTCCTCCTCATTTTCTTTCTCCTTCTCCTCCTCTTCTTCTTCTCCTTCCTTTTCTTCCTCTTTCGTCTCCTTTTCTTCTCTTCCTTTTCTTCCTCCTCCTCCTTGTCTTCCTTCTTTTTTTCCTCCTCCTTTTCCTCTTTCTCTTCCTCCTCCTCCTTTTCTTCTCTCAGAATTAAGTGACTTTCTTAGGGTCATACAGCTAGTGTCTAAGGCTGGAGTTGTACTCAGTTCCTCCTGACTTCTGGGCTTAATCTACTGCACTACGTAGCTGCCCCTCATCCATTTTCTTTAGAATTACTGATTACTAGAATATATAAAACTAAAATACTTGCCTTCTTCTGGCTCCTACAATGGATCACCTCAGAGTCATCAGATATATTCTTTGGGACTTCAGTTGTTTCCAAAGAGGAATGGGAAAGAAGAATGAGATATTCTGCCCAGTAAGCCATATCCGAAGACCTGGGTATGAGAATTTCTCACCTTAATAGAAGCTGAACTACCCTGGCAGAATCACAGAATTTCTGACTTAGAAGAGAATACAGAGGTTAGAAATTCTCTTAATAATCTTCCCTTATGGTCCATTCTTTCTAAGGATCTCAAAGCAATTCAGACATCTGCCATTCTTTTCCTTGTCCTCCTTTCAATGTAAAGAAAACCAATTTACTCTTAGTTTTTACTTTAAAAAAAACCCTATAAAGTATAAAGAATTTGGGGAGAGGGAAAGGAAATGCCTTGGTTCACCTAACATCAAGAACAGTGCTAAGAACTAAAGGGAGATGCTAAGTGTCAGCAGAGTCCCATTCTTCAGTATGAGGGGCTGGCTGAGATCCTTGCTAAGCTTTTAGAAAGAGCTTGCTACCTCCGCCACTCCCATGTTAGCTTCCACCCTCACCCTAGGATTTAGAAGAGGTCTTCACTGTGCTGTGGGTAATGAGTCAGTAGGCAGGAGCAGTCCCGACAGGCTTCCTGGTCCTCTTAAATTCCTCCTCCTCTGCTGCCTTCTTGGATGACAGAGTGCCAGGCTGTGTGTGGTTCTTGAGTCCTGACTCTGACATTAGTAAGCAAGGAAATTCTAGATACACTATAAACTTTGGAAGCATTTCTAGCTGGGGTGGTGGACAATGAGACAAGTATTCTGGGTCATGGTGCCCTTAGCCTTGTTTATGAATGTACTGTGTAAAAATTCATAGGGTTACAAGAAAAAGGAGTAACCCAGAAATCCAGCTTGATTCAAACTATAAATGTGTGTGTCATCAGGCCTCCAAGTAGATTGAACTGATACTGGTTTTGTCTGAGACCCTGGAAAATATGTCAGCATCTCCTCTTCCTTTCAGAGCCAGTCCTAAAATTTGCTTGCCTTCATCTTTAACCTTAGTCCTGCGTTGGGTGGGTTGAAAATAGACTGGCCTTCAACACAACACAAACTGCTAATCTCAAAAAGTTTAGTGATTTATCAGCTCGTGCCTAAAGTTGTCTACAAGCAGAAAGTGAGATGGAGAACTAGTAACTAACTATTAGTTTTATTCACATAGACAAGTCACACCTGATACTGCAGGACTGAAAGTGGTTTGAGGTGTGGAGAAGGATTTTCATTCTAAATTCTGCATGGACCAACTCACTGAATGATTCATACAGTTCTGTGTTGCCTAGTGTTGTGTAGACATATCCTTAACCCAAACTCATTAGGTTAGAGAGGAGGCTTTCAAATCGTTGGAAATATTGGAGTTGAGATTCTGGACATAGACATTGCACCAAATTGATCATTCAGAGTTTCAATGGACCTTGCAAGCCTTTGAATTTGTTAGTGATACTTTTTAAACTTCAAGGTTCTCTCTAATACTATCAGAACCAAATATATAATTTCCAAACAGTCTGAGAAATTCTATGCAATTTGAGTCAATCTGAATTCTCTGTTCTCCTTGTCTTTTGTTAGGATTCTTACAAGGTGCTAAGTCACTGGAATGGATATAATTATCTAATTTAGCCTGGTACTTAACAATTCTCTAGTTCAGTAATGTATTTACTAGAATTCCATGATATTCACACCTTTAAGAGAGCAACTGTTAAGGAGCTCCCACAAGCCCAGAGAGTACCCATAAGCCCACTATTTGGGAGGATATAAAGAGCCAAGTTAGCGGGGAGAACTTTAGGAGACTTTGGAGGAGAGGATTTTGGGAGCTTCAGAACTAGGAATGACTTCTAGGAGATTCACAAAGCAGAAACCCACAATCCCACACTCTTAGAGGCGGAGTCTCATTCATTCCCATGTCTACCTTTGTGCTGGCTGGAGACATTGAGAGGCTGGAGGCTGGAGGCTGAAGGACAAACCTTGGGATTTGGAGGTATTCAGACAAGAGCTCTTGGGAGCCAGGAAGAGAGATAGGCCTCTACTAAAGCTAATTGAGCCCCAGAAAAAGATTCAGAATTTTGAATGACACAATATAGGATGTGGACTTTTAACTCCTGGCTGCATTTTGGGATTATTGGAACTGAACTGAAACTAAGGTTGCCTCCAGAAGCTCCCCAAGAAACCTGCTCCAAGAGAATGATCACAATTTAGAGAAACAGAACATCACCGTCTTTTGTATCCTAGACCACATCATTTATTCCAGTCCCAGTAGCCCTTCTATCCTTTCTTCCAGATCTCCACCCTACCCCCTCCATCTCAAGACTGCCATGCTGTATATTGAAAAGGGAGTGGGGTATAGAGTTGGAGACTAAAGGAGAAAGAATTTTCAATAGTTGCTGTGAATAATCAATCATCAATGAATTAAAGTATTTCTGAGCAACCTAATTACAAGAGGTTCAATAACAAGAATTTATAGTAGATATAAATAGTAGATGATTTATAGTAGATATTAAATTAATTAATATAATTAATATTAACATTTGCATTATCTATTATTTATTATTCATCCAAGATCCAGTCTCAGTAGTTTTGTGATATTCCAAATTGAAGTATAGTAGAAAGAGTTCTGAAATTAGACTCCAAGGTCCTGGATTTAAATTTCATTTATGCTGATTAATACATTGCATAATTTTTCTGGATTTTGGTTTCCTCCCTCTTCTGTAAAATGAGAAGGTTGAACCAGATCACTTCTGAACCCCTTCTAGAACTAAATCTAGAATGCTTTACAACAATCCCTCATTTCCTACTCAACCTTTCTCTACCTTTCCTTCACCCCTATTAAAGTTACTCCCTCCAGGAAGACTCACCTAATCAATCTTGTCTACTCTCTAAGCTGCTAATAAAATCACTGACTTGTCCCTTCCTTTGGACATTCTTATAATGGTCCTTACATGCTTCTGGTGATGACATCTGCTGTCCTGTCTCCTCCTTTATATTCCCTATAGGAAAAAGGTTCTTTGTCTAATTTATCTTCTTGCCTGAGAAGCTAGCTACTTGTTAGCTTTCTGAGGTCTAATAGATGAATAAGGAAAAGAACTGAATGGAATTATTACAAAATTTCTTAAACTCTTTAGAAATGTGAGTTTTTGCAGTTATTGTTATTTTTTTTTTCTTAAGCAACTTTCTTGGGGAAATCAAGGAAAAAGCGCTGATTTTTCTGTGCCTCAGTTGACTTATCTGTACAATGGGTATAATGACAGCTCACTTAGCAAAAAGCCCTGAAATCTTCCAATTTGAGAACCACTCTAAGCAGCCTCTTTAAATCATAACAATTAAAGGCACACTGCCTGTCAGCAGGCCTGAGAGCTGCCAGTAGTTCTCTGGACCAGTAAGGAAAATCAAAACAATGTAAATTCTCAATCTGTCTCAACATGTCTATTATCCATTAGAAACAATGAGCTCCTGTTTTCTCTAGAACACTCAGGGAGAAAGAACCATGGGTAGGACACAGTGGGTTCTCATGGTAGAAAAGTGCTTGGTAGAAAAATTTTTGCCTGAATTTTCAGTGGGAATAGCAGAGGGATATTAGGAGGAGCAATGAGAGGCTTTTCTATAAAGGCAGGTGCTGCTTTGGATTTAGGGGAAGATCTTAAGCATCTGATGAGAAGAGGGGGAAAAAAGTCTCTCTGTCCAAATATTTGTCACACTGCCAAAGAGAATGGCTTTCTAGAACAAAATGATTTTTGTCTTAGAATCACTGCAGTTGGGATCACTTATTTAGGACTGAAAGGGATCTCAGAGGTCATCTAGCCAAACCCTTTTGCTTTATGGATCAGGAAGCTAAGGCCTAGAAAAATGAAATGATTTATCCAAGATCACAAGGACAGTAAATAGCAGAACCAAAAATCAAATTCATATTTTCTAGATTTTAAATTCAACAGTTTTTATTATGCCACATTGCCTTAGAGCAAAGTTGTATGAAGGGAGAAGGTCAGTTGACACAGTCTTAAATACTGAGTAATCTGAAGTACCAAAGAGGATAGAGACAAAGAAGAAGGAGAAAAATGAGACCTGGCCATTGCATTAAGGACTCAGGAGGTCTCATGGCAATGCCAGGAGGGAGAGCAGTGGTCAGTTTGAAAATAAAGAAACTAGGAGCCAGAAGGTCTTGATCACAAAGATGCTTATGACTATAATTGGGAGAGTGGGAGGAGGGGATGAACAATTTTCATATGTAGAAATATCATTACACATTTTAAAGTTTTCTAGTTATAATAAGTTCCCCAATATTTTTGAATTATCCTAAGATACTCTATGTCTGCTCCCCAAAACCTTAAGATGTGTATATACCCTCTCCCTATTTCAGGTTATACTTGATTTATCTCTGTTGAAATCTACCAAACAGTTGCTGAGTTGGAAAAGTGGATGAAGTTGCCACAGCTGCAAAAAAAGGGCAGTTTCTGGCTGGCGGGTCTTTTGGGAGCAACTTCTAGGAGAAAAGACGTGAAACTCCTCAGTGATAGAAAAAGGGTCCTTTCCTCCCCAGATATAATGGAGGATCAGAGTATTCTGGACTCGTATCACAAGCTGTACTGGATGTCCTCTACTTCCTTGCCTCTCCTGTGTTTGTAGGAGCAATAGCAGGATTAGACTTTCAACAAGGAAAGTGTTGATATTAGATAGGGAAGGTAGGGGAACAACAGTCCAGTTTCACGTTTGAATAGACAATGCCATTGTACAGGTGATAGGTAAGATGGCAAATTAGCAGTCTTGCTTTGTGTTCCAGTGAGGCTTAAGTATTAGCCTCCAAATGACCGTACTAGTAATATATTTCTAGATTCTATTCTGGTTAGTTATTGTCCTTCATTCTCAAAGAGGACCAAAATGACATCATTATGTTAGAGTTGAATTAGTGTGTCTGATTGTGGTTGATCAGAGAAATACAAGCTCGGAATGCACACAGGTGGGACACAAATAGTCCCTGTGAACATTTGGGGTGGATTCTCTAATTTTATGCATCTTACATTTCTTGGGAGCTAATTCAATTCTGCCTTGGCCATAGAGACAGCACCTTCTCTGATGATGGCACAGCATGCTGGGAGATCTTGTGCCAGTGTCTCCCATGTCATACAATCAACTCCAATTCTTGAGAGAGACATTGAAAGTGTCCTTGTATTACTTTTTCTCACCACCTTGTGGGTGCTTGCCCCATGTGAATTCTCCATAAAATAATCTTTTTAGCAAAAGTACATTTGGCATTTGAACAATATGGCCAGTCCGGTGGAGTTGCACTTTCTGCAATAGGAATGTTTGGCAGTTTAGTTGGAGAAGACCTTTATCCTGCCAGGTGATCTTCAGAATCTTCCTAAGACTATTCCATTTCCTGCCATAGGGCTGGTAGACTGTCCAGGTTTCACAGGTGTATAGCAATGAATTCACACAGCGGCCCTGGAGACCTTCAGTTTGACAGACTAATACTTCTCTCTCACTTTCCTTCAGAGCCTCCCAAACAGGGGACTAGCTCTGGCAATCTATTATGGACATCCCTGGAAAATGTACTGCCAAAATAAGATAACTTATCCACAGCATTCAGAATTTCACCATTTGCTGGAACTGATGGTTCCACAGTACAGCCTCTGAAACTTAGATGCAACAGAGTATGAATGGATTCTCTGTTGCTTGTGCTAATTTTGATCGTCCATTAGCCAGCAGATTCTATTCTAACTAAGCTATGATTGTTTATTGCTTGGTATTCCCTTTTCTTTGTAGGATTAAACTAGTGGTTCAATACCCGATTCTTGTTTGCATATTGGATACCTTTTTTCTTTCTCCCTTTACTAGACATCTAGTCTATAGCCATTTCCTAAAATAGTGTGAATAAAGAATCTCACAAATAACCAAATTATTTGAATATACACTATTCAAAATTGTGATGTTATATATAATCTGACTGGGGTAGCTAGGTGGCACAATGGTTAGAGTACCCAGTCTGGAGTCAGGAGGATTCAACTTTTTGAGTTTAATTCTGGCCTTAGATACTTTATAGCTGTATGATCCAAAACAAGTCATTTAACCTTGTTTCCTTATCTGTAAAATACACTGGAGAAGGAAAAGACAAACCACTCCAGTAACTTTGCAAAAAAAATCCCTAATGGGGTCATGCAGAGTTGGAAATAATTGAAAATATTGAACAGTAACAACAACAAAATATGGCCATTGGTTTCAGCCCAGTGGAAATATACAGGGTGCAGCCACTTCATGAGATTCATTATTAGAGCTAATTGGATCTTTACTTTAATTACCAACTCTATCAGCAATTTTTGAGAATCCTAGATGGTGGTGCAATGAAACACTAGGCACTTAATTCTCCCAGTGAAAACTCAGGCAAGTTCCCAACAATGCACTTGGTGCATAAACAATAAACTAAGCATACCAGGAGCAGAAGACTACTTGGTCAATCATGTTGCCTGAACTTTCAGAGGGAGTAGCAGAGGGGCATGGGCTGAGTATAGAGCTCAGTACCTAACTCTCATGAATACTAGAAGGGATTGCCTAGTCTCTCTTAGACTGGATTTTCCTAAATCTCCTGAACTCAAATAAGTTTTTATTGAGCTTCTAAACTCATGCCCAAAACTATATTAGGTATCCTCTCTGTGTATTTTTGGGAGGAGCGGGGAGAAGAGACAGAAGAAATAGAATAGTGCCTGCCCTCAAGTAGTGGTAGTCATAGTTGAAAATCTAGGTGGAGTTGGGATAGAAAGGAGGAAGTATACTTACTTCTTATGCTCCATCTCCAATAAGATGGTGACAGATTCATTTATTCATTTGATTAGTATTTATTAAATGCTCATCTTAGGTCAGGCATTGTCCTAGGGACTGGACAATTCATGCCCTCAAGAGATTAAAGTTTTACTGCAGCCAGGAAACTGAGCTTACCACAGCCTTTCTCTGTCTAGCCCCCTAGGAAAGGGTTAAAGTCCTATTCCAGGCTCCTAGTACACCTGGAATAGTGATTAACACTGGAACAAAAGGTGTTTGCCACATTCACCTGGATATACCAGCTAATCCCAGATTGTCACCCAAATCCTGGGTGGAGGGTGGTGTGGGACAGGTATTAATATGCTTGTAGTATAGTTTGTAATCTGGGTGCGGATCTGGAAGAAAAGGTGAATTGGCAATTAGTCCATTTCTGCCTCATTGACTTCCAGAAGCATACCCTATTTGAATTTGTCATCAGATGGTGTGAGATCCTCATTTTCTTGCATGCTGTATCTTTTCTTCCTTCCTTCCTTCCTTCCTTCCTTCCTTCCTTCCTTCCTTCCTTCCTTCCTTCCTTCCTTCCTTCCTTCCTTCCTTCCTTCCTTCCTTCCTTCCTTCCTTCCTTCCTTCCTTCCTCTTTCTTTCTTTCTTCCTTCCTTCCTTTCTTTTTTTTCTCTCTCTTTCTTTCTCTCTTCCTTCCTTCCTTTCTTTCTTTTTTCTTCCTTTCTTCCTTTCTTTCTTTCTCTTTTCTTCTCTCTCCTCTTCTTTCTTTCTGTCTCTTCTTCTTTCTCTCTTCTCTTCTCTGGCTCTCCCCCCTCTCTACCTATCTCTTTCTCCTCTTCTCTTTCTCTCTCTCTCTTTCTAATTCTTTGTCTCTCCCTCCCTCTGTTTCTCTTTTTCTGTCTCTCCCTCCCTTTGTCTCAATCTCTGTGTGTTTCTCATCTTGCTATTTTTGGGACCTACATCAAGTTCTTTTTTTTTTTTTTTTTTACTAAATGCTTTTGCTAGTGATCACCTGAAATAGCCATTTCCTTGTGCTCTTTTAGATCTTTAGTTCTCTAGATTTTTTTTAGCTCTAAACCTAAAATCTATGACCCTATGTTCCCATTCTCCTTTTTGCTCTTCTCTTTAAGTATAGTACACCAGCAATGGCTTTTACCCAAGGGTAAAAGGATCTTCAGGAGTGGAAAGCAATTTGGAGGGAGGTGGGGAGAGTGAGTATGAAGGGAGTTGTGTCTCTCACAATTTCCCTTCATACCTGTGAACTAGGGCCATCTCTCTGACCTTGCCCTCTGAACTTTCTCCTCCCTTGTTTGCTCTTTGCTCTTTCCCCACTGTTTATTTATGTTTCAGATTTATTAAGAACACAGTTAAGAGCCCATTTAGAAAGTTGAACTGTCATCACTGGCTGTTTTATGAATAGGATCATTCACTGACAAAACCCTTTAAACACTTTTTAAAAGCAGGGAAAAGAGGCGGGGTGGCAAGGGGAGAGGAGGAGGAAATAGGGCCCCAGGTCAGCACTGAGGCCAAAAACAACCGAAACCCAAGCTATGGCCTCTCCTGTGGTGGAGGAATGCAACGAGGGCCCTTGGAGTTCCTTTTAATTTACTCCTGTTCGTCAAACTGCTTGTCATTTCTTCTGCATGATTCTGGGGTCTAGAGTTCATTCTTTTGTTTTAGCTGCCTGAAAGCATAGCATTTAGGGCCAGCCTAAGTTAGGCGGCTAGCCACCTGCTGGTAAAGGCTGCCAAGAACCTTCAGGCAAGTCAGTTTGAGTACTTCCTCTCTGCTTTGGGTTCTTGGATTCACTTCCTTGCTCTCACTCTTTCCCCCTTCTTCCCCTTTCCCTTCACTGCTTTCCTCCTTCAGGTGTCCTTTCTTTCCAAGTACCTGAATGCAGCTGATGCATTAGAATTACTTTGGTTGAGGTTTCAGTCTACTGCAGTCTACTAGTGAAGAAATATTCAGCATCCACTGTGTCATATTGCGCTAAGCAGAAAAAAAGGCAGCCCCTGCTCTCAAAGATCTTGCAATCTAATGGGGAAGATTACATGCAAATAATTATATACAAAACAACAATCTTAGCAATGTTTCCAAAGTAAGTTTGAATTTGCTTTTGTAAAACCTGAACTGTTTTTGGAGTGATTTTAATGATAGCCTAAACAATTGAAAACAAACTTTTTTGATATTTCATGGCATCCCCCATTACTCTCTCCTCTGGTATTATGAAGGCTACTAATGAGTTCACTCATGAGTTCTTCTCTTCCCCCTGATCCTCATTCAAACCACTTCATAGGAAACCATCAAATCTAGTTCACATTTAAGTGTAAATGATTGCCATAACTCAATATTTTAGTTTTTATATTTTTTAATTTTTAAAAGAAATATTTAGAAGTTAGATAATGATGCACGTCTTTGTCTACTGGACTGATTAAGTGTTAAAAATCATTTCAGTACCTTTTAATGAGAAACTGATTAAGTGTTAAAAGATCATTTCAGTACCTTTTAATGAGAAACTGATTAAGTGTTAAAGATCATTTCAGTACCTTTTAATGAGAAATTAGGCCAGCCTCCATGGTATAGGGTTTGCAGATATTGTTCCTACCATAGTATATGTTTTTTTGATGAATTTGGTTTGGATAGGGCACATATCACAGATGTGGTGAATTCTTTGTAATTGTCTGACTGAAGTCAGGTTAATGGGGACTCTTCAAAAGAGAAAAATATAAGGAAATGTATGAGGAGAAAATGGAAGATGGTATAGCCAAATGAAATTGAAACAGGATTAAATTTAAGACTGGAACAAAGGTCCTGATTAAGAAAAGAGAGATGTTCAAAAAAAGGAAGGAGAGGTGTGACTGGGGGAGAGGGTACTGTACAGAAGTCAAGAAATTTGAGTTTTAGTCATTCAGTTGCCACTAACTAGAAGTATGATTTAGGTCAATGTATGTGACCTTTTAAAGTTTTCATCTAACCCAAATAGATTGGCTATTCAGTTGCATCTGACCCTTTGTGACTCAATTTGAAATTTTCTTGGCAAAAATACTGGCTTGGTTTGCCAATTCCTTCTCTGGTTATTTTACATATGAGAAAACTGAGGCAAACAAGGTCACACAGCTGGTAAGGGTCTGAAACCAGACTTGAACTTCTGAAGATGAGTCTTCCTAACTCCTGGCCCAGAACTCTATCCATTGCACCACCTAGTTGCCCTGATATGGGAGTGGAGTAGCAGAATTTGTGGTGGAGATTGGGTTATCAACATAGTAAAATGAATAGAGATGAACCTCTGGGTACAACCACCCAGGAATAACAGAAGGGACTCATTACAAATGATTTTGCAAGTTTAACAAGGGATGTTTTCTTCTTTTTCAACAATAAAAAGGTCTGTCTTTAATTTATGTAGGCATAGGTCTAGCTTTAAAACAATATAAATGGAAACTAAGTGGTCTAACAGGACTGATAAAAATGAGAATCCAGGGCTTTATTTTTAAATGATTCCAGATCACTATTCAAAACCTATCTTTCTTAAACTAATCTCTCCAAACCAGCAAATGTGTTTGGAAGATGTTAATCTCCATGTGTAACTAATGGAAGACTCAACTAGACCCTTATGATTCTGTTAGGCCTGGAATGTTCCTACAAATTTTGGAAATCCAATATGACTGGGTTGAGGTTCTCATCCCTATTCCCTATGGCCTTTCAGAAGGGGCTTTAATTCTTTTTAGTTCTTGGAATGTCTCTGTGGGTATTAGATTCAGGGCAATTGCATTTTTTCTATACTTTGGAAAGGTGTGCAGTAGAAAATGAGCAAAGTGTGTGTAATAGGAAATCTGTTTCTAGACAACATTTGGAAGGGGTTATGAGAGAAATCAGAGATTATGCTACCTAGACCAGAGTTAAGATTAATTTCTGCCAAGTTTTTGATGGTCAATCTGTCATCCTCATTCTTTTCTTTCCAACCAGTCTTTTGAATTTAAGTCCCCCTTTTTTGTCCATGATTAAGGCCAGGTATAGCAGCATCAAACTGTGCTGAAGATTAAGAAGTCCTAACTTAGGATATTATTATTGACTTTCTACTCCCCAGCCCCTTTTCCCTATGCACAGAAAATACACCATAGTTAATGAATAAATGTTAGAAATGTGAATTAGAAGTGATCCACCCCAAGACCCTTCAAAAGAAAGTTACATGTTAATTTATTATATACTTAAAAGGAAAAACAAACTATATTTAAGAATTGTGATTTCATTAACAAACTTCGTTTTCTTTTCTACCTTGTGTATGCAATGTTCATTTTATTTAGGGTTTGTAAAGATCATCATTATTGTCATCGTTATTAACAATCCATCCATCCATCGATCATCATATCAAGAGTCTTTACTTCAAGAAGAAACTTGGGGTCATCAAGATGACTTTGTAATTTCCCAAAAGCACTCCAGCTGACTACCTCTTCCTGCCTAATTTTGACACTGTTGTCCATTTGCAGCATCCTTCTTCACTTTACATAAATTCATATTAGTCTTTCCTGAGTTTCTTTGTATTCATCATATTTACTGCTTCATACAGTTATTACATTTATGTAACATAATTTGTAACCATAATTGGTGATTATTTACTTTGTTCCAATTCTTTGCTACTACAAAAAAACCTGCTATATTTATTTTGGTATATACAGAGCCTTTTTTGTTATTGACTTTTTTTAGGGTATATACCTAACTGAAATCTTTCTGTCAAAGGACATGGACATTTTAGTCACTTTCATTATATAATTCCAAATTGCTTTTCATAAGTGTTGGAATAATTCATAGCTCCACCAATTGTGCATCAATATGACTTTTTCCATAATCTATTCAGTATTGATTAGTCCTATCTTTTTTCTTCTTTGTCAGTTTTATGTGTATGAGGTAGAATTTCAGAGATTTGATTTGCATTTATCTTATTAATAATTTGGAATATTCTTTCACATGTTTGTTGGTTTGCAATTCTTTTGTCAACTTTTTGTTCATAATCTTTGACCATTTTTCTATTAAGGAATGGTCTTTGTTCTCATAAATTTATTTTAGTTTCTGTGTACCTGGGATATTGAACCCTTGTAAAGATATTTTATACAAAGATTTTTTTTATTCCCAGTCTGTTTATCTTAGGTACACTAAATTTGTTTATGCAAAAGTTTTTAAATTTCATATAGTTGAAATGATCTATTTTATCTTAATTATCCAAAGATATCTGGGCCATCTATTTGATTAAGGATTTTCCCCCAGTCATGGTTGCTAAATGTACATCAATTTACTTAAATTTTTTATAATATGATCTTTGATATTCAGGTCACATATCTATTTTGAATTTATTGTGACATTTTGTATAAGAAGATGTAGACTTAATTTTTTTCCCCTGAGGCAATTGGGGTTAAGTGACTTGCCCAGGGTCACACAGCTAGGAAGTGTGAAGTGTCTGAGGTCAGATTTGAACTCAGGTCCTCCTGACTTCAGGGCTGGTGCTCTATCCACTACGCCATCTAGCTGCCCCTAGACTTAATTTCTATCAGATTGATTTGTAGTGTTCTCAGCAATTTTGCTAAATAGGGAATTCTTTTCTAGGTAATTTATGCTTTTGTTTAGATGTTACACTAGGTTATTAAATTTAATGATTGCTGATTCTTCTTTTGCCTAAACTATTCAATTGATCTACTTTTCTATTTTTTAACTAGTATTAAATAATTTTGAAGTTCTCTTTGCTTTTCAACGTCTACCTCAGGCTTTTTGAAATTTTAATTGTTTGGGAGATGTATTTCACTTTCTATTTCTGGATCTTTACCTTAAAGGATTGTCCCATGATATATAGCCTAGACCTGCCATGGCTTTGGCAAAACTTCTTAACTATATAAGACAGGACGTTTTCAAGAATATGTCAGGAATATTGCCAAGCATGTGAAAGCTTTATGGATATGTTTTTACCTAATGATATACACATATTTCTTTTACTGAAGGAGGGAGGGAATCTCCCAAAGTGTGTTTTGTTTTGTGATTGAATCAGAGACAGAAAAGGTTTTTTTAAGTTGAAAGATAGAGCAGAGTGTTTATACTTGCAAGTGTTTACATGAATTCTGCAGGGTTTTTTTTTTTTAAAGGGATGCTCACCTGTAGTTACTTATCTTCTAGAATTTAGGACTGATCTAACAGCTAGTCATCTTTGGGGCCTTAACAGCTGAGCTATGCTAAGGCAATACAGTACAGTTGAATTTTATTACCTAATTTTTTTTAGTGATTCTGTATACAAATAACAGCATAATAAAAGTAAAAAAGAGAGGGAGGAATTATAGAAAAATTATAGCAAATGTAAAAAAATTAACATTTAAAATTTGTGAAGAACTGTTAAAATAATTAAAGATGGCAGCTACGGGGAGGAGGGCTTGTTTAGCTAAGAGAGAATCATAGGATCTTTGAATTGAAATTGTAGTTCATTTCATTCAGTTGGTCTATTTAGTGGTAATTGGACCCCTAGGGAGTTTACAATAATGGTTTAGGTAGTTCATCCTAAAAATTCTCTAATGGCACCTTCAGCAATAAATATGTTTAATTGTGTTATAAATATGTTTTTCCTCTATAAAAAAGCTTGTGCATGTTTGAAGCAGTATAGATTTGTTTCTGCAGCAATTCAAAACTATCATGGTCTTGCACACAATGATTTTGGTGTTCATAGCAGCAGTTACATCAAATTCTCATTACTTTTGACTAAACATGTTCTTGCAGTTTATTAACTTGTCATCAAGTTGTTTGCAAATCATCGCAAAAGTTCAACATTTAAGGGCAAACTGATTCCCAACAAATGGTCAGCCATATACATGGGTATTTTACAAATTGCACTAGAGTAGCTTACTTTTTCTCCTCCCTTATCCTGTAATACTTTATCAGCTTTTAATTATGTGATTAAGGTGTTAACAACATTTGTATTCTCAAAGCACAAATGTTAGTCTGAAATCCATGACTGCTGGGCATATATATCACAAGACATCTTGAAACCATCATGAAACATTACAAACATTAGACAGAAAGAAGCCTTATATTATTTCTCATTGCAGCATTAAGACAGTTTCTAATTTGTAATTATCCTCCATTTATGTTAGCATTTTTCTCTCTGGTGATCTTCAAATGACTGGATTAGAAATACTTATTAGTCATTCAGTAAAGTTATGAGATTATAGCCATTGTGCTGTGGTAGAAGAAAAGGAAGTCATAGCTAAAGAGTTTCTTTTCATTTAAACGTTAGTTTAGTTATAAACATTGTTTAAAAATTAATATATGGAATTAATAAAATTCATTTATCATTTAACACAGCACTTTTCATTAGCCAATAGAAAAATTAAATATTTTATGTGATAACTAATTATTCATTTTTGATGTTTGAATAGGTAACCACATTTTTCATAATCTGTGTACACTGGTACTAGTAACATTTATCTGTAGGAGAGTGTCTTAATGTCTATAAATTCTTATAAAACAAAGTCATTTTAAGTAATATTCATTTGGTACAATTGTATTAATTGTGTTTTACATTTATTGAGTCAATATTAAAATAATTTTGTATATTTGTAGAAATAAATTTTTATTTTTTTTAAAGTTATAACAGTCCCAATGGATTGTTGGGGTTGGGAAAAAAAGACTTATGAGAAAAAATGTCAAAATATGCTAATTAACAATCTCAAAGTATTCATTTAGATTCATCACATTCTGATGAGGAAATTAATATTTAAATTGATATCAATTGAGATATCACTCAAAAGCTCTTGATTCTTAAATAATCCACAGATATTTAAAATACCTAGATTGTGACAGATATGGAAAAAAGGAATATGATGAATACATTAAATTTGTTTTTTAATTTCTTGGCAATAACAGATATTCATGTTTACATTGCTTTTTTCTGTTATGTAGTCAAAATACAAGTTATCCTAATTAATAAGCCTGTTAATTTTTTAAGTAGAAAGAACAAAATTTGAAAATACACAATGTTGGTTCATTTATTTCTTTTTTTTTTTTTTTTTTTTTATGCTAAAAGCTCTACAAAGTGTAAGCACAGAAGGACCTTTTTTTTTTAAATTCATTTTTCCGGTTCATTTATTTCTATGAATAAATAAGAAAGTGGAAAATCAATTGAAGTTTCATATTTAGTAAATTATCAAATTGCACAAAGTTGGAAAGCTCATACTATCTCAGGAAAATACATTTTTCCATGTGCCAAAGTAATTGCTAAATATATATTTGAAGAAAATTCTGTTATGAAGTTAAAAATAATCACATGATATACCAAGAAAAAGTCAAAATGAGTACATAATTTAGATGTGAGGAAGAATATCACAAGCAAATTAGGGGGGCATAGAAAAGAATTGCCTGTTAAATCTATGGAAAAGAAATAGAGAGTGTCATAGGAGATAAAATGAATTATTTTCATTACATGAAGTTAAAAGTTTTGTACAATAAAATGATGTAGCCAAAACTAGAAGAAAAGTAGAAAACAGTAGAGGAGAGAGAAGAGAGCAGGTAATTTCACCACAAGTTTGTTTGGTAAAGATCTTATTTCTCAAATACATAAAGAGCTAAGTCATTAGAAAAAAGCTCTAAATCACTATTGACTAGAAAAAATATCAATTAAAATAATTCTGAGATATCACTTCATACTTATCAGACATAATGGAAAATGACAAATGCTAGAGGGAATATGGAAAATTGGTACAATAATACAATGCAGGTGGAGTTATGAACTGGTCCAACCTTTCTGGTTGAAAAATTTGGAACTATATCCAAAGGCTTTAAAAACTGTGCATACCCCTTAACCCAGAAATATCACTACTAGGTCTGTATCCCCAAAAGATTAAAAACAAAAAGGAAAAGAGACTATGTGTAAAAAAAGATAAACATTTATATAATCTCTTTTTGTAGTGGTAAAGAATTTGAAATTTAGGGCAATGGCTGAACAATTAGTGATACATAATTATGATAGAATACTAATACACTATAAGAAATGACAAAGGAAATGATTTCAGAAAAACCTGGGAAAGCATATAAAATGATGCAAAGTGGAATGAACAGAACCAAGAGAATACTACACACAGTAATATCAATATTCTAACAATGATCAACTGTGAAAGATTTTACTCTGATCAACACAATGATCTATGACAATTATAAAGGATTTGTGATTTTTAAAAAAGCTATCCACATCTAGAGAGGGAACTGATGAACTCTGAGTACATATTGAAGCATATTTTTTCAATTTATTTTTCTTGCTTTTTTTTTTTGCAACATGGTTAATATGGGAATATGTTTGTTTGCTTTCTCAATGAGTGGGAGAAGGGTGGAAGGAAGATTGAAAAGCTGGAATTCAAAATTAAGAAATGAATGTTAATTAAAATAAAATCAGAAATGTATAACAATAGTCTTATTGAATATAAATGTTCAATGATGTTGAATTAGTTATTGTAGAAAAAAGTTTTTTAATAAAATTTATTTTTTTCAATTAAATGAAACAACTTATGTTTGTAATGGAGCAATTTTAATTGTATTTGGAAGATATATGCATGAAGTAGAAATGACTTTTTTTTTGCCATCAAGTAATAGGATGTACAACTGGAGGAGACAGTTCTAATCTAATTAATTCATATTTTGAAGAAAAACAAATCACTTAATCTTTTTATGAAATTTGTACAGATGGAACAAAATTAAATATAGAATTTTGGGAGCACTTTGCATATTTAAAAAATTAGCAAAATGTGAGATGAACACACTGTAGCATACATAAAGCAAATTTTGTTATCAATAATAGTGCAACCCAAAAATGTGTTAGGTAATACTGTTAAAATAATTACTTTTATGCAACTAAGACTTATTAACTCTTGAATGTTTACCATCTTATGTGGAGAGATGGGCAGTAAGCATGTTATATGTATTTATGTGTATATAATTATATCTCTATCTGTCTATGTCTCTATAATATGCATATATGCGATAAGAGTCAAATAGCATTTATTTAACACATTGTATGTGCTTAATAATAATAATAATAATAATAATAATAATAATAATAAACAACCCCAAATGGGATCTTCTTGGCAAACATACTGAAGTGGTTCTCTAGCCCATTTTTTAGGTGAGGAAATTAAGACAAGTAGGGTTTAGTGACTTATCCAGGGTAAGAGTCTGTCTATTAGCAAAGAGTTGGACGAAATAGCTCCAGAAAATTTCTTTTATTTCCTCTTCATTGATCATAAATTTGTCTTTTTCATTTTTGATACTAGTAATTTTGTTTTCATCTTTCTTTTCCCCCCTTTATTAGCTATGACTTATCTACTTTATTGTGTTGGGTTTTTTTTTCTTAAACCAGTTCCTAGTCTTATTGATTAATTCATTTTCTTTTTTGCTTTCAATTTTGTTAATCTCTTTTTTGGTTTTCAGGATTCTTGTTGTGATGTTAAATTGCTTTTAAAATATTTTTTCTTGTACTCTATATTGCACACCTAATTTGTTAATCTGCTTCTGGTTACTCCTTTTTCTTTTCCTGATAAAAGTGTTTTGAAATATACACTTTCCCTTAAGTACTATTTTGGCTGCATCCCCAAAATGGTGGCCTATGGTCTCATTGCTATCATTATCTTTAACTAAATTATTGATTTTTTTTCTATAACTGGTTCTTTGATCCACCCTTTTCTTAGAATTAAGCTAGTTTTCAATTTAGATGAAAGTCAGGTTCAAGTATTGCTGCTTTCCTTACTATGTAAACTTCTACTTGTGTAATATGGATGTTTTCCTTTCTCCCCATTCCAGCCAATATATTCCTCTTCCTCTTTCTATCTGTTTTCCTTTTTTAAATCATCAAAATATAGTAGTATTATTTCTAGGTATTTTGCCTAATTAAATTCCCTTTATAGCTCCTGATGTTGATAGAGCTCTGAAAAGACACATGTATCATCACACCATATAAGAATATCAACATATTTACTTTGTTTAGTTCCTTATAACTGTTTTCTCATGTTTAGTTTGTGATGCTTCTTCTGACTCCTGTGTTGGTACAGTGAATAGAAAGAGACAGATCTAGGATCTAGAAGACCTGAATTCAAATCCAGCCTCAGATATTTACTAACTCTATGACCCTTGGCAAGGCACTTAGCCCCCCTTCCTCTTTTTTTTTTCCTCTTAGTTTAATCATCTGTAAAATAGAGATAATATAGCATATATCTGCTAGGGATCTTGTGAAGATTAAATGAGATAATAATTATGTTTAGCATAGTTTCGGGCATATAGTAAATGCTATATAAATGTTAACTATTATATTTTTTCTTTGACTTGAGAACTCTGAGATTTTAGCAATAATATTACTAGTTGTTCTTACTTTGGAGTTTTTTTTTTTTTACAGGAGGCTCAATTTCTATTTTGCCATATAGTTCTAAGGCATCTAGATAGCTTTCTTTCATGATTTAAAAAATATGTGCCTGGTTTCTTTTATTTTGGGTCATGGTTTTCAGGTAGCCTATTGTCTGCCCTTGAGGTATTTTCTAGGTGAGTTTTTTAGCCTATGAAATACTCATCATATTTTTCTCTCTTTTTTTTGAAGTCATTCATTTTTTTATTAATTTTTATAATTATAACATTTTTTGACAGTACATATGCATAGGTAATTTTTTTTATAACATCCCTTGTACTCCCTTCTGTTCTGAATTTTTCCCCTCCTTCCCTCCACCCCTTCCCCTAGATGGCAGGCATTCCCATACATATTAAATATCTTATAGTATATCCTAGGTACAATATATATGTGCAGAACCGAATTTTGTTGTTGTTGTTGTAGTAAAAGAAGAATTGTATTTGGAAGGTAAAAATAATCTGGGAAGAAAAATTTAAAAATAAACAAACAAAAAAATGCTCACACACTCATTTCCCAGTGTTCCTTTTCTGGATGTAGCTGATTCTGTCCATCATTGATCAATTGGAATTGGATTAGCTCTTCTCTATGTTGAAGATATCCACTTCCATCAGAATACATCCTCATACACTATCATTGTTGAAGTGTATAATGATCTCCTAGTTCTGCTCATTACACTCAGAATCAGTTGATGTCTCTCTGTATTCCCTATCACCAAATATTTTGGTGGTGGTTTTTTTTTTCTCATTCTTCTAGCTGACTTTTTGTCATTGGACTTTATGTTAGTTCTGGGTTCTGTGCGCTTGTCAAGAGAATATCTGGGCTATGCTTCTGTTCCCTTGGGTCATTCTCTTGCTTTGTTAGAGTATTGAGTGTTGTTTTCAACACTCAATAGAGTGTTGAATACTCAATAGAGTATTGATTTCAGAGACAGCTTAGGATGGAGGTCCAAATTCTTTCAGGGTTCCCAAAGTGATATGATTCAAATTAAGTTTGTTTATTGCCTTCTTGGTTTGGCAATTTTCTGATACAGGTTTAAGTCTGAATAAGAAGACATCTTTTGGCTTGTCCTAGTTATAAATTTTAGTAGATTACTGCTAGCCTCAGCCACCACTAATTCTCTGGAAAGTGCTGTGGGTTCAGAATAGCTAAACTTCATGTTCCTTTGTATAATGTTCTGGTTCATTTTCTGGACGTCTTTGGACCAGCCTTTGTTCAATAGAGCAATCACCACAAGAATAGCCAGAGATAAAGTCCAAATTCTTAATGTCTCCTTGCCTGGGGCCTGGGCTAGCTTTCTGGAGGCCCTTCAGATGGGCCTTGGTGGTCTCATGGAGATATGAAGGACAGGTCAGCCACCACGGTGGTGGGAGATGGAATGAAAGTCTGAGTCCAAGGCTTGTGCTCCAGCCTCCAACCACCACAAAGGTGGGAGATGCAATGAATGTCTCCCGCTGAGTTTGTCCCAGTTTATATACTCTATTATAATTACATCATCGTAGGTGTGAATCTTGTAGGATAGGTGTCAATCTTGTAGAACAATATTAAGTACTAAATACATGTATTGAACTAGAGAACTATTAATCACCATGCTAAACTAGATAACCATTGTATTATCAATTCCCTCGAATTAACACCTTGTAAGAATCCTTGCCTCAAGTATATTTCTCCAGAGTTCTGGCTCATTACCCTTGGGTATGGTTATTCTACCATAGGTTTCATATTGGGCTAGAAGTCCAGTTCCTCTCTGTTCCTAAAACTAGAGGCATGATATGATTTGTTTCTGAGCTTGTTCTTTGCTCAAGACATGGTGAAAGCCTCCTCTGTGCCTGCACCACCCTAAAGTGACCTGTGAATTTTTTTCTTGGATTTCTCAATAAGAATTAACTTGGGAGTGTTTTCTAGATCTTTGTGATAGAGATTTGATGAAGGAGCTAGATTGTAGTTCTTCAGCCTTCTTCAATCAGCCTTGTCTATTTGAATTGAGAAAACTAAGTAGTTGTCTTCTTCACTGACTCCATTTCCACTAAATGAATGTACAAATGTTATGACATAATTAAAAAACCATCTTTTTAAAATTCAGATGTCTTTTCAGAAAAGAACAGTCAACACATCATTATAGGGTACAAATAAAATAAATTCAGTGTTCAAGACAATAAAACATATGATCAAAAAACTATAATTTTAGGAACACACAATTGGGAACAGTATTGAATGCTTTATGACATTACATAATTTTTTTGGAAAATGAATTATCTTTGAATTATGTTGTTAAGAAAGATACCAGTGACCATCCAAAAATTTTAAAAGCGACTTTCAATGAATATTTTTGGGAAAATTTCAGTGAGTTAAATTATACTAAAAACTAATTTGATATATCTGTTATGTCTCTGTTTATGGATTTGGCAAGAGACAAAAAAGACAATTTAATTCATAATCAATAGGATTTGGACTACAAATATCATTCAAAAATGGCAGCCTTATGAATTTTTGACTAAAATTTTTAAAATGAATTTCTATGTTTCAGCAAGAGAGCTTATAAAATTCCCCTATAACTTTTTACCACTGCTTAACTTCAGGCACAATCAGATTTCAGACTATGTTTTTCTGGTACTTACCCAAACATTGCATAGTTTTGTTCAAGTTAAAAAGTGCAATATTGAAATTAAGTTTATTTGTGATCATTATGTCAAATGTCTTCCAAGTTATATCCTATCCCATCAAAAATGTTATTTATATTCAACAAAATTTGTAAAATAAATTTAATATGAAGTCATATATATAATAGTAAGCAGATGACATCTTTTAATTCTTACAGAATAAGAATTAAAGTAAGAAAGAAGATCATAAATATACTATTTATGATCATCCTGTAATTAGTTTTACAGTCTATATAGTTTTATAAATTATAAATAAAATTACTTTATATTCTATAATTACAAAACATAAATTTTAATTTCAAAGTTTTTATGGCAAAAGTTGTCATTGTAGTTATTTTAAATGCTTTATATATAAATCTAAAATAATATGAGCAATATATTGAATTAGCCTGAGAGTTCACAACATATTTTCTTTTTTTAGTTAAAAGGGATTTGAGAACAAAAATACTGAAAATCACTGATGTATTTCATTACACCAAGTGCAAATTTCCCTCATTTTGCTTTGTTCTTCTATTTAGATGAGAGAGAAGAAAGGACAAAAGGAGAGAAAGAGAGGATATATAACATTGAAAGCCAATATACTTTGAATCAAATCCTATTCCTGCTATTTACCCTCTGTAAAATATTAACCAAACTGTTTAAATTCTTTCAGAATTAGTCTCTTCTTCTATAAAATGAAGTGATTGAACTAAGGTCCCTTCCAGCTCCAAAATCTCTTGATTATTTGAAAGATCTTTTAGAGAGAAGTCAACTATTGTTGCCTATCACCCAAATGGGATCTATTTCTACTGCCAAAGGAAACTCCACTACTCCAAATGATGTCACCTTTATCTCCAAGATGATACCTAGTTTTAGTTGGCTATTGTTCAAATTCCACATCTGCTTTAACAGACTCTACCTGTTTGTTGATTCCTCCTTTCTCACTTCCACTAAAGATATACTTCTCTCATTAAGTTGTACTTCTTTAATATTCTCAAGTAGCAGGACTTTCTTCATGGGTCAAGATGTAAGATTCTCCTTTGTAGGTAACTTCATCATCTTCTTTTGGAAAGGTACATATGACTTACTCAAACAGAATATTAACATGGTTTTAAAGCAGATATCCACTGGTCTTAATGAACTCTTCCTTACAATTTTTGGCAAGGAGAAGGGTAGGCACTCTGAACAAATTCCCATTAATTAATGACCTCCTATCTCTCTGAATTCTAACTTCAAGGAAAGTTTAGAAGGGGCTTTGGGAGCAGGTGCATATCTGTGGTTGAAACTGACCCCATGGAAGCTCTTCTTGGATCATATCCATTGGACCAGAAGCAATGTTCTCCTCCTATAAGTGTTCCCAAGATGAAAGCAAAAACCTGTTTCCATTTGTGAGGCATTTTCATTTACAAGACCTCATCATGAGCTCCAGGGTATCTATATCTAGCTATTAGTTCTGGTCACAGAGCCAGGAGGAGGAACAGGGGGCATTGTGTAGACTCGAGAAAAAAATGGTTGGTGTTTATAAGGCACTCATTATAATGAGATGGTTTGTATACATGCCTAGGTATCTATTTTGGCAGCCACCTGACTGTGGTTGGCCATGGATATATTTCTTAATTGCTCTTGAAATCCTATCTCTTACAGGAAGTCCTACAGATTGATCAGAAGAGAGCTAAGGGGCATTCCAAAACCCCATCTTGTGTAGACTTCAAACTCCCATGTTTTATTCCATAAGATTTTCCACCCTCATTATGCATGTATTATCTGGCTTGAATCACACCTTTTAACACTCTTATTATATGATTCAACAACACACATTTTAAGCGTGTATTTTTAACACATCTTAGTGTTTTGCTCTCCTACTAAATGCTAGCGCCTCAAAGATTGTGATTGTATCTTGTTTATATTCATATCTTCAAATTTTCAGATATATCTGGCATAATACATTATATAGTATGTATGTATACACATGTATATATATATTTTATATAAACATCACTTTGAATATATATATATATATATATATATATATATATATATATATATATATATATATATCACAAGTTGTGTATATGTAGATACAGTAGATCCTCAAAGGAAAGGTAATATTTTTATAAAATGGACTGAAAGTTTAAAAAAAAAAACATGAATATTGATACTTTGAACCTATGGAAAATAGGGGATGAGTTCTCATAACCACCAAAAACTTTTATTTTTCACTAGAGATTGCTAAAAATGCACTTTTTTCTGCACATAATTGTTTATAACAAAATATTAATTCTGATAATATGCATTTTCTTTAACACAGTAACTACATATATGTATAAAATGCACTACACAAAATAAAATTGGTAACATGCAAAATATTTTTCTTACTCTTAATTCCTTAGATTTCTGTGACCATTTGTGGTAACATCTCAATTTTTAAAAACAGACAATATTCACTTTTCATAACACATGAAATCTACAGTACCTAAAATACTATATAGTAAATAAAATTATTAAAACTCATACCTTTTAAACCTGAATCCGACTTTCCACTGTGTCAGACAACAGCATATACTATACTGCTGTAAATTTGCTATCTTGGCCATCTTTTGAAGATCAAGGGTGAGATTGCTGGGACTTTATTTGCTTCTGTCAGAAGATGCCAATACTGTCTGGGTCTTGACATCACTTCTGACACTCTGTTCTTCATGGCTGGTGAATGGCATTGGCGATTATGAAGAACAGACCAGCTTAACATACTTTCTTTTTGTGAATGTAATGAATCATTAATTCATTAATACCAAATTTGAGGCTAACAAGGGCCAGAGAAATTTCAGAATGAAGTTTATCTCTCAGCTTTTTTTTTTTTTTAACACCAAGTCACATCACTGATTCTGCATGCTTGGGCTTAGCACCCAAAAGTTTGATCTAGGTTTGGGGGCCATAATTGCAACATAGAACTTGAATTTTAAAGACAAACAATAAAAATACACCACAAATGCACAAAGAACTCTTTACAATGATATGATGAACAAGACCCGTGAAGCACCTTGTGGGGTACCAGCTGCTCCACAAAGTTGCCCATATCATGACTTTTATTTTTCTTTCTTGCCCATACCTATAATTGTGCACAACTGGCAATGTGAAAGTAAAAGTGAGGTTACCGATAAAATCGCCTGAATGCTTGAAATCACAAAAGTTAAATGTCTCAGTGTTGAAGATTGACTATGTATTCTGCCAATGTGTGTGTGCATAATATATATATATATATACATATATATATATATAAAGGCACTCTATATACTATATACAATAACTATACATTGTCACTATATATGTGTTGTACATATACTATGTACATGCATATATATGTATATATACATATCACTTTTGACTATGTGTATGTATGTATGTATACTATTGATGTATTTGTATATTTGTGTGTATATGAGTGTATGTTATATACTATATCTAGTTTCTTATTCATGTTGCCAGCATATTATGTATATATATATGCTATACACATGTTACAATAGGTACATATACTCTTTATATATTATAATATGTATATACATATACATATAAATGCGTATATGTGTGCCTCCTCCCCTTACCCCAACCTCAGCTAAACAACAAACCATCTTTAATAACAAATTTTTTTAAAGATGAAGAAAGAGAAGTTTGGCAAAATCAGGATGCCAACTGAATCTGATAGTACTTACAATATTCCATATCCAGAATTTCCCACCTCTGCAAAGATGGGAGGCACATTTTTTCAGCTCCTGACCGGGCCAAATTTGGTCACTAATTTCACAAGTCTACTTTAGACTATTAACCCCTAGAAGCCAAGGACTATGTTTAGATATTTCTCCTTGTGTAAACCTTAGTACTGGGTCATTTGTATAAGTGGGTATCTAACACATTCTACTTGACATTGATAACCTTTCCATGTAGCTTTATTGGTTTGAGAAAGATTTGCCATATGCAGGGGCCAGTTTCTCTGGATCAAATTATATTCCAGAACAGTGATAGAGAGATAGTCCAAAAAACAGCTTGCTAATGACTCTGAACAAGATCAGATTTAAAGAGGCGGCAATCCTTTAATCCTAGATGCTATCGCTTCCGCTATGAACCCTGGAGTCCACATACTCATGCAGCTGAGCCTTGGCTACAATTCCCACGCACCTGGTCCGGCAGTGGCAGAGGAGGTTGCCAGTTCCAAAAGCAGCCAGGATGGACCTGCCATGGGGGGGGGGGGTCGGGTCAATCTGTAATTTCAGCCACAGCCTGGTACTTCGAGAAGGTCTCTCTGCTGGCCGAAGTTAGAGTGTTTGAGATGTGGAGATGCTGGGAACCTTAATCCTACCTTGGCACAAAAGGCCTCTGACATTAGCCAGGACTTGTAGCCCAAACATTCTTCTTTATAAATAGAAGGATTGGAATGCAAAGTTTACTGTGAGGGGCACTGAGGCATAGTGCATGGTGACAGAGAGAGGGAATTTCTAAGAGATGCAGAGTCATTTTGAGTGCCGAAGTTCTTGCGGATTGCAATTTCTCAGTATTTACCCTGACCTCATTCTCCCCCTTCCTCCAGCCAAGAATGAATCGTGGACTTATTTTGTTTCTTGCTCCTACCACTAGGACATTTCCAATTAAGCAGTTAAGTATGTGGATACAAACTGAGCTCATTAATAACAATAACAACAACAACAACAACAACAACAACAACAACAACAACAACAACAACAATAATAACAGCTAGCATTTAGATAGTACTTCAAAGTTTGCAATGCACATTACATTATTTTCTCATTTGATCCTCATAAAAAATAGGTGCTTTCATTATATCTACTTCTCAGATGAGGAACTGAGGCTGAGAGAATTTGTGACTTCCCTTAGAATCACACAGCTAGTAAATGTCTGAGGTAGGGTTTTAATTCAGCTGTTCAAAGTCCAGATCTCTATCCAAGTCAAATCAAGGCAAGACAAGAAAAAAAAAATTTATTAAGTTCTGACTTTGTGCTGGGCTGTGTGAAGTCCTGGGAATACAAATACAGAGAGTTCCTGCCCCTCAAGGAAGTTTCATTCTAACAAGGCAAGACAAAACAATGAAAAGAAGCTGAAAAGGGAGGGAAGGAAATCACACAGAGGCTTAGTAGACAATGTACAGAAGGTTAGTAGTACAGCCTGGAGAGACTTGAAGACAAAGTTACCTGGGTGTTAAGTGGGAGTTCTGGGAGGAACCAGTCAATCAGAGGATGGAAGCACAGGGTTCAGTAAATTTATAGGAACAGGAGGGTTCTGGGTCATGGTGAAGAAAATCCAGAGTAGGATTACATCATAGAGAAGAATGAAGGCTATCTACTACATCATGAATTTTCCTAACACTTGAAAGACTTGAGACAACTAAAAAGAAGAAAAGTGATACACATTTAAATTCTTGTATGTATAACTTATGTGTCCATAATCATCAATGCCTATTGATTGATATTAACTGAAATAAAGCAAAGCCTCAACGAATCAGAATTATGCTAGCTAGAAGAGAGGGAAATCCCAAGGAAACAAGCTGATAGTAGGAACTTAAATCAAGAAAGTAACTTTTAGTTTTCAAACTGTCCATGCTTTTTGATTCAGCAGTATTTCTATTGAATTTATATCCCAAAGAGATCTTAAAGGAGGGAAAGGGACCCACATATGCAAAAGAAAGCAGCCCTTTTTGTAGTGGCAGAAAACTGCAAACAGTGGATGCCCATCAATTAGAGAATGGCTGAATAAGTAATGGTATATGAATGTTATGGAATATTATTGTTCTATAAGAAACTATCAGTGGGATCATTTCAGAGAGGCCTGGAGAGACTTACATGAACTGATACTAAGTGAAATAAGCAGAACCAGGAGATCATTATGCATGGCAACAAGATTATATGATGATAATTTCTGATGGACTTCTGATGGAGTGGCTCTCTTTAACAATGAAATGATTGAGGGAAGTTCCAATGATTTTGTGATGAAGAGAGTCATCTATACTCAGAGGGAGAGGACTGTGGGAACTGAGTATGTATTACAGCATAGCATTTTCACTCTTTTTGTTGTTGTTTGCTTGCATTTTGTTTTCCTTCTCATTTTTTTCCTTTTTGATCTGATTTTTCTTGTGCAGGAAAATAATTGTATTTAACATATTTTAACATATTAAACATATATTGGATTACTTGACATCTAGGGGAGAGGTTAGGGGAAAGGAAGGAAAAAATTGAAACAAGGTTTTGCAAGGGTCAATGTTGAAAAATTATCCATGCATGTTTTGAAAATAAAAAGCTTGAATAAAAAAAATGAAAAAAGAGAAAGTAACTTTTAGAATGTCTATATTTAGCTCAATCTCTCATGCCTTCTTCCAAAATAGTGCTATACAATGAATATTAATTTTAGAACAATGACTTTGAATCGCTGAAAAATCCTCCAACTTAAAAGAAAGCATGCTGGGGATATCATCTTAAACAAGGCAGGAAAGTGTAGTAGTATAGAATAGTATAGTGACATATTGATTGATGAGGCTTCTGAGAATGAAGATCTTTTACAATGAAGAGAACTGTGTGTGCTTTTAAAACAATCTACATACCTAGATGGATCATGTATGTCTTAAAATGACTCAATGATACCCTCCCTGCTGAATAACATAGTCCTAATCCTCCCCCTCCCAATTTTTCCCCTCATCCTTCCAGTCTCTAATTTCCTCTATCCTTCTATGAAAAATAGATGGAATCGGCAACATAGGTTCAGAAGAACCCACATGTGATCCAGCTCTGTGGAGCTGGAGGGAGCCTCAGCCTTCTCATTTTATAGATGATGTGCATAATAGTGAAATGTCTTACTTAAAGTTACACAGCACTCATCAAATGACTTCTCAGATATGTCAGTCATTTTACTTGTTGTTTGATTGACTTGAACCAAAATGAATTTTGATGTTACCTTGGGAAACAGAAAAAACAGATATTGAGTTTGAACTTAAAGAAGCTGAGTCTTTATCCTGACTGCCACTTACTATTTGTGTAATATCGGACAAGTCACTTGACTGAACTGAGTTTCTGTCTTCCCATATATTAAATAAAGGGATTGAACTAGCTAAGTCATTGATCTCTTCAAATTCATGATACTGTAACTTCCACCAGGACCTTTATTTTAAACCTGTCTATGACAGTGACATAAAAGATTTATTTTTTAAAGGAATTTCAAACACCAGCAATCCAATCTGGAAGCTGGAAATGTTGGGTTTGAGCAGAAGGTCCTTAAATCATCCAAGAGGGATATCTTTGAAAGTAAATATATAACTTAGTCCTTTTAGAATTTCTGGCAGGGATATAGGAGAGAGGATGGCAAAGAAAATATTTGGGGTCTACTCCTTTCCTCTTAGGTTCCTTTTTCTCTTTTCTCTTTTTTGGGGGAAGTGCATGTTATGTTATATTAGTTATTTAATATCTATTGATTCTATTTTTTGTACCCAAATTCCTTTTCATTGACAGTTTGGAATGCATACCCATACCTCCTATATGAATTCTCTCTCTCTCTCTCTCTTTTTTTTTCCCCCTGAGGCTGGGGTTAAGTGACTTGCCCAGGGTCACACAGCTAGGAAGTGTTAAGTGTCTGAGACCAGATTTGAACTCAGGTCCTCCTGAATTCAAGGCTGGTGCTCTATCCACTGTGACACCTAGCTGCCCCCTCCTATATGAATTCTAACCCTGATTAGTTTCTGAGCTCAGAATGTATCATTGTACTGGTTCTTTTTTATTACCAAAGGTATTACTGCACATTGCAGCAAATTCTTTTTTTAAATCATTGTTTCTTGATTAACTTTCACTTAACCAGATAATTAATTTAAATAGAAATCAAATTTAAAAAAAAAGAACCCTGATATCATGGTCCACTAAGGCAGAATGGCAATTGCTTTCAGAATTAGAATCTCAAAGTATTCCCTGGGGACCCTGAGAGCAGGATCATACAGTCAGCATTTGTTGGAAGCAGTACCCAAACCAACTTTTTCCTTGTTGTTGTTCATCCTTAATTTTTGAAGAGGACCAGTGATATCTATGTTGGGGTAAAACTGAGGGTGGAGGATGTCAGGTGGTGATGTCTTAACTTGCACATGAACTGAATTTAAGTGAGACAGAGTTGCATAAGGTCATCAATCTTATTCTCTCTTCCAGTCATCAAAGTCCAGGGGCAAGACAAAAGACAGGACTGTAAGGGCCCTTTAAATGGGCAGCGCCACAGCGCAGCAGGAGATTTGAGTGGTCCAGAAGTAATCTCTGTGGATATAGGACTGCCCTGTGGGTGGGATCCTGTCCATATTGAAATAGCTTCATAATGGGTGACAGCTCTCTTGCTGATTGGCTTTGTGTGTGACCTCACAGGCCCTTTATGAGCCCACTGCAGACAGCAGTCGAGCTCTTTAACCTGGCTCCCTAGCCTGGGGTAGCCAAGCCAAGCCAAGCGAATGGATAGCCGAAAGAGGTAAGGAGTTTGATAGTGAACATGTGGGTCTTCTGACCAGGAGTTCACTAGGGAACCAACAAGTCAGGGCATCAACCAGGGCATTATGTGAGTAGGTATAATAAGGCTTTTAAGATTACATGTGGCTGTTCTTGAGTGCATTACCGGTTATTAAACTACTATTCAAGAAATTGTGGCCAGAGACCTTTGAAGGCCTCAGAGGAGGCAAGCCGGGTAGAGTTGACACTGCAAAGGACAGTGGTCAAAGGTACTCTGTTGGGCCTAGGGCAGACTAGTAATTGTAACTGCCAGGAGGGCATGTTACACAGGACGACTGGTGATGGTACAGGATGCAGTAGGTGACCTGTGTGTTTTGATGTCTGACCGAGCTGTAAATGCTCTACTGCACCTACTTCAGCTACCTTTTTGGTTGTTGGAACAAATTGTTCTCATCTCCCCATTCTGCTGGAAGAAGTCCTCACACACAAACATTCCCACAATTCTATGATGGATTTGAGGCCTATTGGTTATCCTCCTTCTGGTTTAGCACAACTGCCAATAAGGTAGATTTAACAGGGTATGGTTGCTGTGTATGCTGCAGTTTCTTGGATCCGTGGGTGAGAGCTGGGTAGCAGATGGACACCAAAGGTGGATGTACAGCCCCCAGAAGGGCTCAGCAAGCCCTCATACACGAGGTGCTTGTCTCCCTGAATACCCCACATACATCAAAGCCAAACTCCATATCCATTCAACTATGTTACTTCTCCATGGAAGGAAATCCTTCACAAAAAATATGCAGTCAGATTTCTATCTATACTTCTGGGAAATGAGATGAGGATTATCATCTGATGTAAAGGAATAATAAAATCTCAACTGCATTTGGAGTCAGAAGCCCAGGATTCAAATCACCCTTTTGCCACTTACTGTATGACTCACTGTCATAAAATGCATGTCATATATACCATGCATGTCATACAACTGCCACTGTATAACTTCCAAAGTTCCATTTTTCATCTGTCTCTTGGGGCACTAAGGTACTTACTATCTGTGTAATTTGGATCAAGCCACTTAACTGAACTGAGCCTCAGTTTTCCTATCTGTAAAATGAAGATATTGAACTAGATAATTACAGAAAAGGTGCTGATCTGTATTAGTAGAGGTCTGTGCATACCTTTTGACCCAACAATGTTACTACTGTGCTTATATTCCAAAGAGAATTCTTCATATGAACATTCTTGACCTTTTGTTTGTCCAGATGAATTTTGTTGTTATTTTTTCTAGTTCAGTGAAATAGTTTCTTGGGAGTTTGTTTGGTATAGCACTAAGTATATTAGTTTAGGGAATATTGTCATCTTTATTATATTTGCTGGACCTATCCATAAGAACTTGATACTTTTCCAATTGCTAGATCTGACTTTATTTGTGTGGAAAGTATTTTGTAGTTTTGCTTATATAGTTCCTGAATTTTCTCTTGGCAGATAAATTTCCAAATATTTAATACTACCAACAGTTATTTTAAATGGAATTTCTCTTTGTATCTCTTGCTGTTGGATTTTGTAAGTGATATATAAGAATGCTGATGATTTTTGTGGATTTATTTTTTATCCTGCAACTTTGCTAAAGTTGTGGATTATTTCTAATAGGCTTTTAGTTGATTCTCTGGAGTTCTCTAGGTACACCATCATATCTTCTGTAAAGAGCGATAATTTGGTTTCCTCATTACCTACTCTAATCCCTTTAATCTCTTTTTCTTCTCTTATTGTCAAGGCTAGAATTTCTAATACAATATTGAATAGTAATGGTGATAGTGGGCAATTTTGTTTCACCCTTGATCTCATTGGGAATGCTTCAAGTTTATCCCTATTATATATGATGCTTGCTGATGGTTTTAAATAGATGGTACTGACTATTTTAAGAGAAAGCCCATTTATTTCTATACTCTCTAGTGTTTTTAGTAGGAATAGGTGATGTATTTTATCAAATGCTTTTTCTGCATCTATTGATATAAACATATGTTTTTTTGTTAATTTGGTTATTGATATAGTCAATTATGCTAATAGTTTTCCCAATATTTAACCCACCCTTCATTCCTGGTATAAATCCTACTTGTTTGTGGTGTATTATCTTGGGGATAATCATCTGTAATCTCTTTGCTAATATTTTATTTAAGATTTTTGCATCAATATTCATTAGGGAGATTGGTCTATAATTTTCTTTCTCTGTTTTTGTACTACCTGGTTTAGCTATCAGTACCATATCTGTGTCATAAAAGGAATTTGGTAGGAGTCCTTCATTTCCTATTTTTTCAAACAGTTTACATAGCAATGGAGTTAATTGTTCTTTAAATGTTTGGAAGAATTCACATGTAAATCCATCTGGTCCTGGGGATTTTTTTCTTAGGGGGTTGATTAATAGCTTGTTTTATTTCTTTTTCTAAAATGGAACTGTTTAAGTAATTTATTTCCTCTTCTGTTAATCTGGACAATCCATATTTTTGTAGGTATTCCTACATTTCACTTAGGTTGTCAAATTTATTGGCATAAAGTTGGGCAAAGAAACTCTTGATAATTTCTCCTTTCCTCTTCATTGGTGGATAGTTCTCCCTTTTCATTTTTGGGACTAACAATTTGATTTTTCTCTTTCCTTTTTCTAATCAAATTAACTAAAGGTTTATCTATTTTATTGGTTTTTTCATAAACTCCTTGTCAAATTTTTATTTATTTATTAATTCAATAGTTTTTTTAGTTTCAATTTTACTGTTCTCTCCTTTTATTTTTAGAATTTCAAGTTTGGTATTTGATCAGGGTTTTTTAATTTGTTCTTTTTCTAGCTTTTTTAGTTGGAAGCCCAATTTATTGATCTTCTCTTTCTCTATTTTATGCAAGTAATTATCTAGAGATATAAAATTTCTTTTATTAATGCTTTGGCTGCATCCCACAAATTTTGATATGTTATCTCATTATTGTCATTCTCTTGGATGAAATTATTGATTGTGTCTATGATTTGCTGTTTCACCTATTCATTCTTTACAACAAGATTATTTAGTTTCCAATTTCTTTTTGGTCTATTTTCCCCTGAACCTTTATTGAAGAAAATTTTTATTGCATTGTGATCTGAAAAAAAAATGCATTTACTATTTCTGGCTTTCTGCATTTTATTTCAAGGTCCTTATGTCCTAATATATGGTCAATTTTTGTATAGGTTCCATGAACTGCCAAGAAGAAAGTATACTTTTAATTTTCTCCAAAGATCTATCATATCTAGCTTTTCTAATATTCTATTTATGTCTTTAACTTGTTTCTTATTTATTTTGTGATTTGATATCTAGTTCTGAGAGAGCAAGGTTGAGATCTCCCACTATTATAGTTTTGCTGTCTATTTCTTCTTGCAACTCTCTTACTTTCTTTTGGAATTTAGATGCTATACCACTTGGCACATATATGTTTAATATTGATATTGCTTCATTATCTATGGTACACTTTAGTAAGTTATAATTTCCTTCCTTATCTCTTTTAATTAGATCAATTTTTGCTTTTGTTTGATCTGAGATCAGGATGACTACCCCTGCTTTTTTTACTTCATCTAAACCATAATAGATTCTGCTTCAGCTTTTTATCTTTTCTCTGTATGTATTACTCTGCTTTAAATGTGTTTCTTGTAAACAACATATTGTAGGATTCTGGCTTTTAAGCCAGTATGCTATCCACTTATATTTTATGGAAGAGTTCACCCCATTCACATTAGTAGTTAAAACTACTAATTCCATATTTTCTACCATTTTATTAACCCCAAATTATACTTTTCTCTTTCTTCTTCCCCTTTCCCTTCTCCCCAGTATTTTACTTATGAGCACTACTTGCCTCAAGCAGTCCTCCCCCGTTAGAGATCCTCCCCTTTTTTATATCTTTCTACTACTATTTCTCTTTTCCCTTTTATTTAGCCTACTCCTTCCCTTTTTCCCTTTCCCCTCCCACTTTTCTATAAGATGAGAGATGTTTCTTGGTGTAATCAAATATATCTAATATTCTTTCTTTGGGCCAAATCTGATGAGAGTAAGATTCACACAATATTCGTCATCCTCCCTTCTTTTCCTCAATTATAATATGTTTTCTTTGCCTTTTCCTGAGATGTAATTTCCCTCATTTTACCTCCACTTATCCTGTTTTTTCCTGTTACAATCCCCTTTTCACCTCTAGTTTCTTTTTTTATATTATAACAGTAAAAATCAGATTATACATGTATTCTCAATGTATATCCATAACATGGAATATTATTGTTCTGTAAGAAATGACCAGCAGGAGGAATGCAGAGAGGCTTGGAGGGACTTACATGAACTGATGCTGAGTGAAATGAGCAGAACCAGAAGATCGCTGTATACTTCAACAACAATACTGTATGAAGATATATTCTGATGGAAGTGGATATCTTCAACATAAAGAAGATCCAACTCATTTCCAGTTGATCAGTGATGGACAGAAACAACTACACCCAGAGAAGGAACACTGGGAAGTGAATATAAATTGTTAGCACTACTGTCTCTCTACCCAGGTTACTTATACCTTCGGAATCTAATACTTAATGTGCAATAAGAAAATGGTATTTACACACATATATTATATCTAGGTTATATTGTAACATATGTAAAATGTATGGGATTGCCTGTCATCAAGGGGAGGGAGTAGAGGGAAGGAGGGGATAATTTGGAAAAATGAATGCAAGGGATAATATTATAAAAAAATTTACTCATGCATATATACTGTGAAAAAAAAATGTATATCCATAACAGAAATACAGTTAAGAGGCTTTTTTTTTTTGCTTTTTACCTTTGCATGCTTCTCTATATTTGGAAGTCAAATTTTTTATTTAGCTCTGGTCTTTTTATAAAAAATAAATGGAATTCATCAGTTTCATTGAATGTCCATCTTCTTCCCTGAAAGAAAATGTTCAGTTTAGCAGGGTAATTTATTCTTGGCTGCATTCCAAGTTCCTTAGCCTTTTGGAATATCAGATTCCAGGCCCTTTGATCCTTTAAAGTGGAAGCTGCTAGGTCCTGAGTAATCCTTATTGTGCCTTCTTGGTATTTGAATTGTTTCTTTCTGACTGCTTTTAATATTTTTTTCTTGGTCCAATAGTTCTCAGATTTGGCCATGATATTCCTTGGGGACTTAATTTTGGAGTCTCTTTCAGGAAGTGTTTCGTGAATTCTTTCAATGGTCATTTTACCTTCTATTTCTATTATATCTGGGCAGGTCTCTTTGATGATTTCCTGAAAAATCGTGCATAGGATCTTTTTTCATCATGTATTTCAGGAAATCCAATAATCCTTAGATTGTCTTGCATCTGTTTTCCAGGTCGATTGTTTTCCCAGTTTGATATTTTACATTTTTTTTCTATTTTTTCATTTTTTGGGGGGTTATGCTTGACTGATTTTTGTTGTCTCATTGAGTCATTCATTTTCATTTGTTCAAATCTGAATTTTAGTGAATTATTTTCTTCATTTACTTTTTTTAAAAACTTCTTTTTTGTATTTGTCCAATTGAGCTTTTAAATGAGTTGTTTTGTTCTATGGAATTTTTTTTTCCATTTCATAAATTCTGTTTTTCTGGGAGTTTCTTTTTCCATTTTATCAAATCTAACTTTTAATTAGTAATATGCTTTTCCCATTTCACTAAGTGTATTTTGTAGTGAATTTTCTTCATATAGTTTTTATTATCTTTTCTAAACCCTCTTGCAAATCTTTCATTTCCTTTCCTCATTTTTCTTCTAGCTCTCTTTTAAGATCCTTTTTAATTTCTTCTAGTAGAGCCTTGTGTGATGGGGACCAGGTTATATTGCCTTCTGGGGCTTCATCTAGACACAATCTACCTTTAATCTCCTCAGGGTTTGAAATCTATTCTTCTTTTTTGCCATAAAAGCTGTCTATCGTCAGTGTCCTCTTTACTTTTTTTACTCATTTTTTTTTTTAAAGTTAACGTCCTCCTTTAAAACAAAGGAGGTTTTCCAACCCACCACAGCTGCGCCGAATACATGCTGATTCACTCCCAGTGCTGGGTGGGCATGGCCAGGTCCAATGAAATTCTGGCATTTCTGGGTTCACTATTTACCTTTTGTGTTTATGTTGGATGTTTTCTAACTTCTCTGCTGATCTATTGGTTTTCAAGCAGGAAAGAATAGCCAACACTGCTGTAGATTCCTATAGACTCCTCCCTGTAGATTCTCTGCCATGTGGAGTCTGTACCACCCCAGAGTCAGTAATGCCCTGGGACTCTGTGCTGTCTGCAGTGGTGTTTATGGTCAGCTGTTTGTGTTAGGCTGCCTCCCTCCTGTTTCCAATTGAAACAGATATTTTCTGGTCTGTTTCCTCCCATAAACTCTCTGCCCTGGGACTCTGCACTGTCTGTGCTAGCGTTTGTACTCAGCTGGTTGTGCTGGCTGCCTCCTTCCTGTTTTCAATTGAAACAGACCTTTCATGAAGATCTTCGACATTATCTTCTGATGATAATTTGTTGCACTCTCAATATTTGTGAGTTTTGCAGACCCAGGGCTAATTCAGAGGCTGGATTTCATAATTAGGGTGAAGGTTGGAGAGAAGATCAGAGAGAAATGAGTGTCGTCTCCACCATCATCTTTCATATATATTTTTTCAATAGTATATTATTTTCCAAATACAAGTAAAGGTAATTTTCAACATTCAATTTTAAGACTTTGTGTTTCATATTTTTCTCCCTTCTTCCTTTATTTCTCCACTCCCCAAGACAGCAAATAACCTAATATAGGTTTACTATGTTTTTTGCCCCTATTTTAAGGAAGATTATGGATAGGATTAGAGAAATGAGGGAAGAGTCTTTAGTAATCTCACCTGGTATGTGTGTGTGTGTGTGTGTGTGTGTGTGTGTGTGTGTATATATATATATATATGGAAATTTTCACTTTCCCAAACTGAGTTCAAATTTCAGTCACATGATTAGCTATATCTTCCCTTACAAAACAATAAAGGATGACATATTCTGGAGAGCATGCATTCTTGGGTCACTGGCTGGAATGGAGAGAGATAAGACCCTGGTAAAAAACTCTGTGGAAGGAAGTTTCCAGGATCTTTCATGTCAATTTATGACTTGAATTAGTTGTTGAAATCATAGTTCAGAAGATGTGGCTAGTAGAGGCTCTCAGTTGCCTCAGTTCACGTTGATATTAAATTAATAGGGAGGTACTAAAAATGAGAATTCTATCATTCAGCTTTAGGGTTCTTTCCATCTAACTCTGAGAATTGTGGCTGAAAAGGATCACTGTGGTATTAGGAAATACTGTTTTTTAAGACCCCCATTTCCTGCTACAATTTTTCTCCAAGTTTTCCATCCAAAACTTTTTCAGACTGAATCTACCTCCTGACAAGGGAGGTCATGGATTTAACTGCAGAATAAGATGTATATTTTTGGATTTTACCAATGTGGGAACTAGTTTTATATGGACTTAGCATATTTCTCCTGAGAGTCCTCATTTTCTTTTTAATTGTTCAATGGAGTAGGAGAGTAGGAGGAAGAGATAAATATTCATCAAATAACTTTAAAAATAATAACTATCATTGATTTGTGGAATTTTAGAAAAGGCATTAGTCACTAGTTCTAGATTTTAATCCTGGATTCACCATAGCTTAGTGTTTTACCTTAAGCCAGACCCTTCACTCCTCTGGGATCCAGTTTCATGCTCTGTAAAAATGATCATTACATTAGCTTTCCTGTAAGGTTTCTTCTAGTTCTATAATTCTATCATTTTATACTTTAATATTCTTCAGCTTCAGCCACTGGAATGGTGACAGTGACTCATCAATACTAATGGCAGTTAATGGATTTTGTCATTATTTTTGTCATGTTAAATATCTTATTAAACACTAGAAATTATTGCAGTAAAGTTTTTGTTAATTCATACAAATAATTCTGTAAATTTTGGGGACTACACAAACTCTGAGGGTCCAACCAGCTCAAAAAACTTAAAATCTGACATTATTTATTGATATAAATGTGCAAAAAATGTTTTCTTATCTTTTTCATATGCAGACCTTTTAGTCCTTGAAGATCTTGAAGAAGAAAATATTACACATTTACAAGTGCCAAGTAATATTAAAAATTCAAGAAGCACCAAGCCAGAAAAATAATCTAAGGCAAAATTAGTCAGAGGAGGCTTCTTGGAGGAGGTGAGTCTTAAAATGAATTTTTAAGGGCAAAAGGTCACAGCTGTTCCTTTCCATGTTCTGGAAAGGTGCCCAAACTCTGAGGTTATTCTTGAAGCTACCAGTGATTCCCCCCATCCATCTCTCATCTCCTCCCAGCTTTCTTCACTGATACAGCCAGGCTGGGGACCTCTGCAAGGAGAAGTTGGCATTAATAAACAATAGGATCCATTGAAGGGCCCTGGGAGTCTGGAAAGGAAAGCACAAAAAACTGGACTCTTCAGCTGTCTGCCTGGATGTTGCATAAATGCTGGAGGGGAAAGAGGAGTGGCTGGGTCCCGGTAGTTCACAGCAGTCACAGTCAATCGCTGACTTCGGCCGAGCCAAACCTGCTGACAGGCCCAGCCTCTCCCACCTGTTTTCTCTGGGTCTAGACAAAAGAGGAATGGAGAGAAGGGAAAGGGTGGAGGCCTCAAATGAAAATTAATTAACACTATCTATTTTACCTCCTTCTGTTTAAAGACAATCCCTTAATCCTAGTCACTGGAATCCATATTTTCCCATTGGTCCATGGTAAGTAGGAGAGAGAATGAAGGGCTTAAGAAGCTCCATCACAATCAAATCCTTCCCTGTTGGGTGATTTCCTTCCTGGGTAAACATCACCAAGGATACCAGTGGCTCAGTCAGTTCTATTTCTGAGGAACTGAACATTAGATGGGTGTGGAAAAAGGAGTTAGACTTATTCTTCATGGATCCAGAAGGCATAATGAGGAACAAGGGCTGAAAGGCAGATTTTAGGTAATATTAGGAAAGCCTTCCTAACAATCAGATTTGTCCAAAAGTAAAATGCACTGAGTTCCTAGTCACTGAAAATTTTCAAACAGAGCTTGAGAATTTTCTTCTCCGTGTCCAACATGCGGGAGCACTCTGTGAGAGATTTATATAATGGGTGGTATGTGACATCAGACTCTAATATTCTATAAATCATTACATCAAAAGACTTGATTGTGAGGGGAGGGGGAAAGAAACTAGAATTTTAAAAATCTCTCAGTAGTACTTTTGGTTTAGTGATCTAAGTTGTGCATACATATAGAACACAGATTCAATCTTTGGGGTCTTTGTCTCCAAGAATAATCACATTTTTACCCAGGTTCTCTACTGGGAAGATTAGATTTGTGGCTCATGTTTCTCTATAAGGGCTTTGCTCTTCCTTAAAGTAGTAAGACTAACTAAATACTAGGAAAGAATGGATTTACAAAAGAAGAGTGATTCCAATAAAATAATCTAGCCCCTCTTGCCCAGTCTAATTGTCCTATTCTCATGAACCAATGGCTTTTTTATAAAACACAATTGTGTTTTATAAAACACAGTTCCACTTAGTGTCAGATGACTTGAGAATCTTGCTGAAGACTCAGCAATTTTTGGTCATTTGCCTACTTCTACATGAAGGGGGTTCATTCACCCATAGTTCAAACAAACTATATTCCAGAATATAGAAAGTAATAGAAAATGAGATAGCTAAGCCATTGTCAATAATCCCTAATAGATTTGGAGAACTGAACATGTACCATAGAATAGAGAAAAGGCAAAAATCTTGATTTAAAAGGTGAGTGAAACAGTCTTTGTCCTCTTAGAACTTACAGACTGGTAGGTAGATATAACATATAAATAAATAGCTATAGCAAAAATATTTGTGATAAGCACATAATTTGTATTTATCAACAAAGCCATTATGATGTCATGGAAAGACTGCTGGATTTGTAATTAAGTAGATTTGGGTTTGACTCCCCATTCATACATTCACTAACCGTGTAATTATGGGCAAGTTAATTAACCTCAGTAAGCATCAATTTCCTCATCTGTAAAATGGGGATATCCATGCCAGCACCCACCCTCCTCAGAGGGCTTTTATGAGAAAAACACTTTATAAATCTTAATACATCCCAGAAATATGTTATTATAATATCAAGTCTGAAAGTTAATAATTAAGGAATTTAATTAAAAAATAACCAAAAAAAAAAGCCAGTTTTTGTTCAAATTTTTATACTGGATGTCCTATCCATTAATCTTCTTTCTTCCGGGTTCGGGACATTTGGCCAAATGTTGATCCACCTGGATCAGTTGAAAGTTGATAAGAATTCAAAAAAATTTCACAAGTCTTGGGGGAGGCGATATTAGATATTAATTCATCTAAAAAAATCTGGATTTTTAAAAAATGAACTACAATCTCAATGGATCCACCTTGTGTTATGATAGTCAAGAGTTGCTGAATCCTTAGGCTACACTGGGAAATATAGTATCTAGAACTAGGGAGATGGAGTCCTACTCCACTTTGCCTTATTCAATAATGTCTAGAACTGGACAGTATGCAAAGGAATAGTTATTTTTCAATTGTGATCCCATTGGAAGTTTTCTTATTAAAGATATTGGAGTGGTTCCCTATTTCCTTCTCTAGCTCATTTTACAGATGAGGAAACTGAGGCAGATAGGGTTAAGTGACTTGCCCAGAATCATAATTAGTGAGTGTCTAAGATCAAATGTGAACTCATGAAGCTGAGTTTTCCTGATTTTGAATCCAGTGGTCCATGCACCTTGTCACCTACCTGTCAGAGAATTAATACTTGGCTATGAGTTAAAAGACCTTTTGGCGGTTTGAGTCTTCAGTTTGTTAGTCTTGAGACCTTGGTTAAATCATCTGAGCCTCTTTTAAGAGAAAGCTGGTTGTCTACTTTTGGTAAGTATTGTAGGGAGAATTCCTGTTAAGGTATGGGTTGGTTAAGGTTGACTCAGGAGGTTCCTTCCATAGCAAAATCTATGAGGTCCCGGAATGTTTCCCAGTCTGAAAAAAAGAAGTAATATCTACCCTAGTCAGGTGTAGTAAGGAAGGAACTTTGCAAAGCATGACATAAATATGAGTTATTAATATTATTGTGCTTTAAGTGGCTGGGTGACTCTGATATTAGATATGATTCACTAGTGATTAAAAGAACCGAAGGAATTGAGACAGGACTGCATTCCTGAAGCCAGAGTGTAAAAGGAAGGAGAGTTTTTCAGCCCCTATCAAATCACAAATGACTGGCCTGTGATGTTCCCTACGTTTGGGCTACCCTGGCCTAGTCACAAATATTCACTCAGCTAAATAAAAACATAGGCACAAATTATAGGTAAATAAATGGTTATATCCTACCCAGTGAAATATCTTACTCCTTTTTTTTTTTTTTTTTGGAGGAGTGATCTTAAAGGCTCTTAGAAGGGACTTGCTTCCAAGGAGTCTATAAAATGACTTTTGCTTCTTTTCCTACAAAACCATTGAAGCTTTGAGTTCCAGAGAAATGAAAGATTTTTTTAAGTGGATCCTGGAATAGCATTATAACATGTGTATAATATGCGTATCACATTTGAGAAGTAGCATGGGACTAATGTGGGAAAGGCACTGATTCTAAAGTCAGATGACCTGTATTCAAATCCTGACTTATGTGTCCTCTTTAAGTAAGTCCCTTAATGTTCTTGGGCCTCGAGTTTCCTCATCGGTAAAAGGAAGGGAAGGAATTATATGGTTTCTGAAGAATCTTATAGGCTATAGGAGAATAAATAGACTTTAAGGATCATATAGTTTAATTCTCTCATTTCCTAAATGAGAAAACTGAGTCCCAAGCTCTACCTGCAACATCTCACATCTATTTCTTTCTCTCTATTCACACAATTACTATTCTAATTCAAGATCCCTTTGCATATCTCTTCTGGACTATTCCAATAGCCTATTTTGTCCCCCTGCTTTCAGTCTCTATCATCTCTGACTCATCCTTCACAAGGCTGCCAAATCAATCTTTCTAAGGTACAGGTCTGACTATATCATTTATCTCCTTAAAAATCTTTAGTGACTTTCTATTGCTTGAGAATAAAATAAAACCATTCCTTCCCACCCTCATTGCACATTCTTCTTCTTTGCATACAATAAATTCTAGTCAGTCTAATCTACTAATTGTTCTCTAAAAGTGATGGTTAGTCTCCAGCCTAGGCACATTAATATAAACTGTCCCTCATTCCAGAAATATCCTTTCCTCATCGCTGCCCTCCCAATCTGTATATTTCATTTAACTTCTGGTCAGGTGGTGCCTTCTTCATGGAGCCTTTTATAGCATCATACATACTGGAGGGATCTCAGAAGCAATATTGTCCAGTCCCCTCATTTTACAGATGAGGAAACTGAGGCTAAGGGAAATTAAATGATTTTCCTGGAGTCAAACAATTAGGAAGTTTTGGAAGCAGGATGTAAACTGAGTTTATATCAGTGTTTTATTTACTGCAACATCTAGTGGCTATTAGGTATCATGAATCCTCTCTTTTTCCTCCTATTGCCTATTGCTAGTATCTTCTCTTTCCTTAGGTTACCTTGAATTTCCTTGTACATGGATAGGTAGAAAGTTTCACTGTGGCATATCATTGTATTTGGAATCAGAAGGCTTTAAGTTGTAGTTTGCCATTTACTAACTGCTTGACTTTGTCGTTCCATGATGGGAAAGACATGTCCCTCATTTAGATCTGCTTCCCTGTTAGTAAAAATGAGGTCATTGGACTAAATGACCTAAAAAGAGTCTTCCAGCTCTAAATCTGTTGTCTGTGGTCTACATGGTCCTAACTTTATCTGTCCCCATTAAAAAATCAATCTCTCAAAGGTCAGGGGAGGTTCCATTTAAGTTTTTGCTTCCCTATTAATTTGCCTTGAGCTTAATAAATGTTTATTGATTTGAATTGGAGCTTCTCAAGGTCAAAATGATGGCTTATGAATGCACCTAGACCAGACCTCAGGTCCTATCTGCCTCAGAGGACTAGTATGAAGATAAAATAAAATAATGTATGTAATAAATGCTTCTTGAAGTATTATGCAATTATATTATTTGTACTAAATTTGTGACTTGTTTTGTGTAGGGAACTCCTGCTGAGTTAAATAACCCTTTTTATCCCTATATAGACATCTGTTCTGCAACCTACAGTCTCAGAGAGTTTTTTTGAGAAAACTGAGACATTAGGTGATTTTCCCAAGGTTGCATAGTATGTGTCAAGAATTATGCTCCTAAGTCAGCTTCCCGTGCAAGGCTGCCTTATTCACTATGCTATATTGCTTTTATACTAATATTTCTAATCCAGTGCTATTTTCACTAAGCCATTTTGCTTATTGAGCCACCTTATTGTATGGAGAAAAGGACAAACAGAAGAAAACTTAAGACTAGAAGTCAGAAGCCTGAATCCCTATAAGAATTGAAATAAGACTCCTCCCTAGCCTAAGCTTTAGTTGCTATCTTAAATGGAGTGTGAAGCATATCGACAAGGGTGTCTTGATAATTAGCACACTAGTGAGTGTGTGTCACCTGGGAAATACAAATCACTCTATTTTTAAAGACAGGTAGAACAATTATCTGCTCCTTAAGCAAAAGAGGGTGAGGCAGGGATAACTGGGGCTCAAAGGATCAGGCCAAAGATAGAGACATAATTGTTTTTGTTAACAATGATAATCATTTATTACTACTCAGGCTGAATCTAGGCAGCATCCCCACCCTCAGAGCTTAAATGTTACAAAAGTCCAGTTGAAGCCCTAATGTTTGCAAATGGAAGTTAGAAGGGATGATTTGCAGAGAAAGATCAAAAAAAAGCAGAGAATCAGATTGGAGTATTAGCTACACAGTGACAGGGAGCATCTGTGATTTGTACCATATTTCAACATAATGCTTCAAATAGTATGGAGATTTTAGAGTTTACAAAGTATTTTCCTTATAATGAGAGCATAAGATAGGTACAATAAGTGATGTTTCACAGATGAGGAAATAGGCTAGTTAGCAAATTTAGCACTAGAACCCACTTCTCCTGAGGCTCAGTCTAATTTTTTTATTATACCCCGTGGCCTCTCTTGAGTGGGGTTTCAGGGGAGGGTCAGTTGACTGGGGGAAGAGGAAGATCCAGAATTTTAAAACGGAGTTTAAATATAAGTCTGAATAGATTGACCCATGAGGACTGTATCCTCTGTCCCTTCTTAAACAGAAACCAGATGTGTTGGAGACAGCCCAAATATAGATCCAAGTTCTCATAACTTCATGATCTGTACACTCCATAGCTGTACAAGAATCAGTCAGGCTTCTGGCAGTAGTAGTGTGGACTTGAATCACTTGATATTTAGCCTTTAGCATTTGATATATTAGCTCACAAAGAATGAAAGAAGGCAGTGGACTTACACTCGGCACTTAAAAAAAAAAAAAAAAAGTCCGGTATCAAGCTAAGAAGACAATATGGTAATATAAATTGAATACTGAATTTGATGTCAGGAAAATTCTGGAGTTAAATCCCATCTGTGTGGCTTACAAGCTATGTGATTCTAGAAAGCCTTTATTTGCTTCAGGCAACTCTTTAGGATTTGTCTAGTGAATCATAAACTGGTTGAAATCTGTTTTGTTGGAAGGAGTTCTTACAGGGAAGTTCCCTAAGTTAATGAAATAGAAGCTACTTATTTCATATATCTCAGGAATCTAGACAATAAAAGGCAAGGTAATGATTCCAAGAACTGATCCCATAAGCCACCTATCTATAAAGGGTTTGCAAAGAAACCTTCCTTAATGAAACACACACCAAGGAACTGCTAGATTTTTTTGAGTATCTAGCAAGAATTAAAAAAAAAAAATTGTAAGTGAAATAGCACTCTGGAGGGGAAAAATAGAAGAAGAATAAATACTTTAGAACAGAAGATGAGAAATTTTATCTAGATATTGGAATATCCTGAAAATTAAAATAGAACAAACAGAACTAAATAACTTCTAAAACAACAAGAAATATTAGAACAGAATTATAGAACTAGTTTTTACTTTTAAGTATATATATATATATATACACACATATATGCATATAAAAGTTAATCATGTAATTTCTAAATCTTCCTACTTTTCTGTTTCCTTCTAGCCTGTTAAACATTTTAAAAGTTTCAATGACTTTTTTCTTTCTTCTTTCCTTCCTTTTTTTTCTTCTCCTCTTTCTCCTCATTCTCCTTCTCTTCCTTCTCCTTCCTTCCTTCCTTCCTTCCTTCCTCCCTTCCTCCCTTCCTTCCTTCCTTCCTCCCTCCCTCCCTCCCTTCCTTCCTTCCTTCCTTCCTTCCTTCCTTCCTTCCTTCCTTCCTTCCTTCCTTCCTTCCTTCCTTCCTTCCTTCCTTCCTTCCTTCCTTCCTATATATATACATATATATATATATATATATATATGCATATATACTTAATAGGAGTGATATCTCTTGGTCAAGGAATATTTACACAGTTTACTAACTTTGTGAGTACAATTCCAAATGATTTTTCATAATGACTAAAGCAATTCACAGCTCCAATTGCAATGCATACCTCCTCCAATAATGATCATTTCTTTTTTCTGTCAATCTAATAAGTATAAGATAGAAGTAGAGATTTTAATTTTTATTTATCTTATGATTGTGAAGCATTTTCATATAACTGTTAACTTATAGTCAAGGGATATAAATAGGCAAAAATCAAGAGAAGAAATCCATTATTATTGGGGAACATCTCTTGTATGTGTATGTATATGTATGTATGTATATGTGTACTCATATAGACACATACACACAAACATATATACATATATCTCTCCAATGATTGTTTTTATTTTTATGAATTATATTTTCTAGTTATATTAACATAATTTCTGTCTTTCTTGGTAGCAAGAATCCTAAATGTTGCATACCTTATATTTATTTTGAATTTATTTTGAAATTTATCCATATTTTCCTGTTAGAATGTGTCAGTGATGACAGAAATAATATTTGATATCATACCAATTTATATCTTGGTGTCATGTTGATATTAATTAAATTTAGCTGATTCTCTAAAATTCTCTAAGTAAATTATCATATCATCTAGTAAAGTGATAATGTTGCTTCTTATTTGCCCTACTCATTTCCTCAATTCCTTTTTTATTACCTTAATAGTATAGCTAGAATTTCTAGAATTATATTAAATAATATGTGATAATAAGCACCCTTGTACTATCCCTGATCCCATCAAGATGGCTTATAACCTTTCTCTATTACAGATAATTCTAGATCTTAGTCTTAGATAATACTATTTGCCACATTAAAGAAAGGAATACTTATTTCTCCATGTTTAATGTTTTTGAATTGAAATAGACATTGCATTTTGCTTTTTTTATATTTTTGTCTTTCCTATATCTATAGATAAATCATGTTGTTTTGTTATTAATATGATTTTCTATATTTATAATTTTAAAATATTAAACTAATTCTATGTTACTAATATAAATTCAATTTGGTCATGGTATGTAATCAGTTTAATATGTTGCAATAGCCTGTTTGTTAATATTTTCTTCAATGTGTTGGTATCAATATTCATGAGGTATTGGTGTGTAGTTTTATTCTGTCTCAAGATCATATTTGTGTCATAGAAAAACAGTTCATGTAATATGTAGATAATTCATGTAATATCAGAAATAATTGTTTCTTTGAATGTTTGCTAGAATTTACTTGCAAACTCATGTAGATGTGAGCTTTTTTCCCTTTAGAGGTTTATTAATGACTTGTTCAATTTATTTTCTGAAATTGGTTTATTTAAATTCTCAATTTCTTTTTTGGTCAATTTGTCCACTACATTATATATGCATATAACATTATATATTGTATATATGTATGTATATGTACAATATATATTTATTTTACGTATGTATATATATGTGTATGTGTGTATATATAATATGTGTGTGTGTGTGTGTGTGTGTGTGTGTGTGTGTGTGTGTGTGTGTAATATATAGTTTGTGTGTGTGTGGTAAAAAAAACCCAACAACAGACAGAAGTATCATGAAAACTTGGAGAAGAAAGAGTATACAGGAGGAGAAGATAGTCAAAAGTGTTAAATGGAGCAGAGAAGTCAAATAAGGTCAAGATTAAGGAAATATCACAAGATTTGGACAAATAGATCATTTAATTCATAAATTTTGTTAATATATAACTTGTAAATAGTTTCTAATAATTTCCCTTACTGTTTCTTAATTTATAAAATTTTCTTTATTTTTGGTATCACCAATTTTATTTTTGTCTTTTAAAAAAGTCTTATTAAGCTATAGTTTTCCTATTTTTAAAAAATAGCTCCTTGTTTTATTTATTCAATTTTTTGCTTTCAATTTTAACTTCTTCATTGATCTTTAGAATTTTAATTTTTGTGTTTGGAGTTTTTAAAATTTGTTGTGTTCTAATTATTATTAACTGTGTATTTCATTCAGTTCATTGATGAAAGTGTTTTGAGATAAGATTTTCCCCTAAAGGACAAATTGGCTACATACCTAAAGTCTGAATATGCTATCTCATGGTTGTCATTTTCTTTGATGAAATTATCTATTATTTTGATGATTTGTTCTTTGACGCAACAATTCCTTAGAAGCAAATTACTTAATCTCCATGAATGTTTTAATTTAAAGACTTCTCCATAGTGCCTTCTTCCATCCATTTGCTCAGATGTTAATTACTAGTCCTGCTCCCCTTTTCTCTTACTTTCTAAACCTTTTTATAATCTAGCCTCCAAAACTAGTTTGTTTTGCTCATGTCTATTCCCTCTCTGATTCTACCTCCTCCCTTTAGACCTTTTTCTTCTCCCTGTCTTCACTGAATGTACTTCTACTTTGAAGTGTGTGTGTGTGTGTGTGTGTGTGTGTGTGTGTGTGTATTCATTTTTCCTTTGGCTAAGAGTAAAATTCATGCAGTGCCTTCACCCTCATTCCTTCTTCCATGTTATATAGTCTAATTATAAAAACTAATAAACTCTATTCTTTCTGTCCTCATCAGTACCCTTTATTCTTTTTTCCTTCCCTTACTTTCCTCTCTTAAGACCATCAAAATAGAAGAAAACTATTCTCTTTTTGTTTTATCAAACTCTTTCTATGGCCTTTGAGAACTTTAGGGTTCCAAAGTGCATTTGTCTCTTCTTCCCTTATTAGAATGCAGGTATTTTTACTTTACACTGTTGTGATTATGAATGTTGTACTCTTAGATCTTATTTTTCTACTTTTCAATTCATGCAAATAATGTCACATATCTTTGAATTCCTCTAATTGGTTATTTCTTTTTGAACAATAATAATTCATTACCTTATGATATCATAATTGTTTTGTTTTCAGCCATTATCTGGCTAATGGACTTTCACTTTGCTCTTTGCTACCAAAGCGTGCTGAGCAGGTAGTTAGAAAGGACAGGAAGATCTGAGTTCAAATGCAGTATCAGACACTTAATAGTAATTTACCTTTATTTGTCTCAGTTTCCTCATCTGTAAAATGAACTGGAGAAGAACATGGCAAACCATTCCAGTATCTTTCCCAAAAAACCCCAAAGTAGGTCACAAAGAGTGAGAATAATTGAAATGACTAAACAATAACATCAAAGAGTACTTTTTGGGGTCATATTAGAACTTTATTTTTATCTTTTTTTTCAGTAGGTGTCTAATGTAGAATTAGACATTTTGCATTGAGAGTCTTTAAACAGTTCCTCCATTTTTTCATCAGAATAACTTTTGGTTTTACCTTTAGAATTTCATTCTTTAGAATTGCTTTAATTGTCTTTAATAAAAGTTTGGACATGAAATTTTCTTTTCTTTTTATGTATCTTTGTCATCTTATCTCCCTAAATCTAATGTTTTGTACCACACTCAACCTAGCTAAGATTTCTGATCCAACGTGGACCCAAGGAAATAGATTTGCAAATAATTAGAGGCTCTTTGGTTAGTAACAATGGCCAATAAGCAAAGACTTATGATCATGTGCCATGATTGTGTTCAGATTCTGAATACTCTAGGAGTCTGCAGAGTAGAAGGTAATTGTAGAATGGGTAATGCTTGACCTAAGCCCTAAAAGATACACAAGAGTTGAATTGGAAGAATAGAAGGGAGACAGATCACATGCTGAGGGAAATCATCAGTAAGGACATGGAAGCTTAAGATGAATGCAATATATTCCTATGACATTGAGAAACTCCATATAAGTGGGTTTATATTAGAGTCAGCAAACATTCAGCTTGAGAAAGTATCTGTTAATCATGCCCCAAAGTTCAAATTTGGTATGATGAATAATAGGGATCCATTATTAGACAAGTCTCTGAGCAATAGAGTGACAAATATAGTATTTTAAACAAATCATCTAGTGTTTGTGTGCAAAATACAGAGGGAAGAGATTTGGGAAAGGGATACTAGAGTCTTAATGTTCAAGTGAAAAAGCATCTTTGAGAAGACAAATGGCAGAGGACATTGAACAAGGAGTCAGCAAACTCTATTTTAATTTCCAGTTGTAGTGTGCCAGCTGCCTATCAGACATTGGAACTTATGTCCTCTAAATATTTCAGACTCACCATGTCTAAAACAGAACTTATTTTCTTTCCTAAAAATCCATCATTGTTCCAGATTTTAAATCTCTAATAAGGGTACCATCCATCATCCATCTAATCATTCAGGTTAAATTGTAAACTTCTCAATTCCTCATTCTCCCTCACCCTACCTATTCAATTAGTTGACAAGACTTGTGAATCCTACCTCAACAACCTCTGATATCTACGTATTCCTTTTTACTCATATGACCATCATCCTAGTTCAGGCCCTTATCACTTCTTGATAGGACTAGAGCAGAAGTCTTCTAACTTGTCGTCCTGCCTCAAGTTTCTTTCCTCTTCAATCCATCCTTCACATCACTGCCAAAGTGATTTTCTTAAACATAGGTCTACCTATGACTTACCCATCCTCATTAAACTCCATTAACTTACTGTTATCTCTAGAATCAAATACAAATTCTTCTATTTGGCCATTCACAACTTGGCTTCTTCCCACATTTCCAACTTAATCATACATTATTCCTTTTCAAACATTATATAATCCAACCAAATTAAACATCTTGTAGTTCAAACATGGCACTCATGTCTTCCATGCCTTCATCCAATCTCTCTCAAGTCTGTAATGCACTACCTATTTACCTCCACATATGGGAATCACTGGTGTTTTTTTTTTTTAAATTCAATTTAATTACCACCTCCAGATAGTGTTTCTCCCCTTCCTTCCTCCCCAGCTACAATTACATTGTATTTATTTTGTAGACATTTTGTTTATATCTATATATGTATACATCCTCTCTCCCAATAGAATGTAAGTGTTTGAATGCAGGGACTATTTTTTTTTTAATCTTCATCACTTAACATACAACTTGAAAGTAATTAGTTAGCTATATGATTTTGGACAAATTGATTAAATATTCTGGGTTTGTTTTCTGATTTGTAAAATGAAAGTGATTATATTATTTGTTGTCTAAGGTCTCTTCTGAAATCTTAAAGAATAATTTCTTGTAAGCTATATCCCAGTATAGGAAAAAGTGGAGGATGGAGAGAAAGAAGAGTTCATGCTCCCTTGCTGGGACTTGATAGGAATATATAGGATAGGTAGCTGTAGAGTACAGCATAAAGATAAACGGAACAGTTTGGGGATGAAAGGGTAAGAAAAGGTGTTTTGTGTAAAAATTTTATATTAATTGTCAAAGGTTGTAAGTTATTGCTGCTGCTATAGATGAACATTTTGATACCAAATAGGAATAGAAAAGCTTTTTAAAAAGATACATTGCAGGGGTGTGTGTGTGTGTGTGTGTGTGTGTGTGTGTGTGTGTGTGTGTGTGTGTAAATACAGCTTTTCAGATGGAATTTGGGCAAATGAGAAAAACATTATCTGTGCAAGTAAGACTGATTTTAGTGAGGAATGGTACCGTCTCCTCTGTAGGAGCAGTGTTATGTTATAAAGAGTCAGACAATTAACTTACAAATTAGAAATTACAAATTACAAAAAAAATTAATTACAAATTAGGGGCTTTGGACTGCAACCTTTCCCTCTTGTTTAAGAGCAACCCCCACTCCTCCATCTTTAAGCTCTGGATGAGGAAGATGATGATCAGATATGGTTTGGTCCTTTGAGATCTTGGCTTCTAATAAGAAATGCTAGTCTCCTTTATTTGTTCCTTTTTTAGTTCATTAAACTTGTTAGTCCAAAGGAAAAGTATTTAAAACTTAGAGTTGCCATATGTTTCATGTTTCTCCAGAAACTGATAGCAGTATTGACAGAAAAAACTTAAACCAACAGAAATATTAATTATTGTTATGTTCTCCTATGAAGTTGAGACAAATATCAGAACATGAAGTAGTTAGAGGGACTGTTGAGTAGGCATTTTACATTTCACTTGGCTTTGTAGATGACTTCCTGCCACTCCAGGTAAGGGATTGGGTTCATCTTCTAATTATTGTTATTTTCTTCAAGAAGAGTAACTCCACTAGTCAGCACTAAACAAGGGACTCAGGATCTCCAATCACTTGAATTTACAAGGTGATCTCCAAGACTACATACTTCTATTTCAAGATTTCACCTATACTTAGGAAATGGAACCTAAAGCAGAAAAAATCACCTAGGGCCTTAAAAGTCTAGGCTTATTTTTCCTAGACAGCAGGGAAGTGATAATCATTTCTTTCTATGTTCAAGAGAGAGTGGTTGCTTTTTCCCTTTATATTTCCAGGGACAGACTTCAACTAGGCAGACATAATGTATAGCTAAGAAGAAAAGAGAGAGCTGGAGGTGAGTCCCTCCCTTTTGAAGATTTATTATATTTTTCCTTCTCAGAAATCAATAAGAGGATTTCTTCAGCAATGACTCACACTTGCTGTCTAGAAGCTGACAAGGACTTCCTGGATCCCAAAGCACCCAAAATGGAGCTTGGTACATGTGGACAATCAGAAGCAGCAGAGTAGATGCCCTGTTTTATATATACATATGTATGTATCTATGTATGTGTGTTGTATATAATGATGGAAATATTTAAATTAAATAATACTATTAGTAGTAGGAATTTTGAACTAATTGGATCCCAGAAATAGCTAAAAAGCAAATGCATCTTTTCTATAAGGAAGGAAAAAAAAAAAAAAACCTTTTTCAATAATTGTTACTGGCCAGCAATCAATTGATTCAGTTCTTACTCCAAGGGTAAAAGACCTGATTCTTGCTGACTGACAGCTCAGCCAGGCAATAACAGAGGACATAGGAAAGCCATGGAACACTAGGATTTATCTTCCTTCTCTTCTTCCCCTCCACTATTTCAATATGAGAAGGTCCTAGTCAACAGGAAAACTGAAGAACAAAACATACACAGAGTTATGTCTAAAACACCAGTGGAAACAGCAATGAACAGACACTTTTGAATTCTCTGGTAGCTTCTTGGTGTAGCCCACCAATGGGTATGGCTGGCTCAAGTCTCTCCACTCCGATCCATACTCTATTCAAACACCAACGAGGATCAAATACAAAATATTCTGTTGGGCATTTATAATTCTTCATAACCTAGCTTCCTCCTACATTTCCATGGCTCTTCTCACCTTCTTTCAGTCTTCCCATCATGGGCTCTTTGATACAGTGACACTGGCCTCCTGACTGTTCTCTGAACAAGATATTCTACCTCTTGGCTCTAGGCAGTTTCTGTCTCTCATTCCTACAATGTTCTTCCTCATCTTTGGGGTTTCCCTAGCTTCAATTCCCAACTAAAATCTGATCTTCCTAAACCGTCTAAAGTCTTCCCTCTCTTAATCATTTCCTAGTTATTATGCACGTAGCCTGTTTGTTCATATTTGATTGCTTATTGTTTCCCCCATTCGATAGTGGATTCCTTACAGGCAGGCACACTGTCTTTTGCCTCTTTTTTATCCCCAGTTCTGAGCACAGTGCCTGGTACATAATGGGTTCTTAATAAATGTTTATTGATTGATTGATTGACCTAATCCTCTCTACTTTGTAAATATGTAAGAATGAAAGAAGGATGTTTAGTCGGAGCTTGCACCCCAACCTTAGGGAATGCCTCCAGTGTGGAACTGCAGGGACTATATAGCTGCATTATGGCTTAAATAGGCTTTCTGTGGACTGCCCTGAGAACCAAAGTACCTGAATTCTGAGTTCCATATTGCTGACTAACAGATGAACTTTTGTAACACACCTTTTTAGTCAATTCTGGACTTTTAGGATGCACAAAGTTTCACGCTGGGTTTACACAGCTTATACAGGAGAATTGAACCTAAGTATTATCCTGCAAGTGACACCATGAACTCTCTTTCAGAGCTGCTCAAAGCTGCTTCTTTTCCTGAGGTTTTCAGAGCTAGGATTAAAGTCTGCTTTTTCAGAGATTATTGGTGCAGCCCAGCTTTTACCTGCAGGGGACAAGTGCACTTGCATGAACTCCGGGATTAACATTGCATCATGGCTGAGTGCCATTCACTCTGTTTAGGTGCTGTCAAGAAGGAGATAGAACAATGTCTCAGGAATGTTCCCTGCCCCTCTCATCCCAGAGTATGCTGATGAGGAGGTCAGCCACTTAAGTTGCCAGAGGGATGGAAATGTCGTTGAACTTCAAGTCTGAAGACTAGGGAAGCTCTGGACTAGCTTTGTAATTGGTTTTCCTGCCTCAATACTCTATTTTAATGCCTCCCATAATTGACAAAAGCACTGATCTGATGATTTTATTCACTTATTCAATATAAACTCTAGTGGTCTCTATTACAAGATCATAGATATATTGTTATAAAGAACCTCAGAGATCATTGTGTCCAGCTCTCAGGATTTAAAGAAGAGGAAATGAAGCCCAAGAAAGAGAAGTCACTTGTTCAATATCACATAAGTAATAAGTAGGTTAAAATAGGATATGAACCCCAGTCTTGCCTCGACGCTACTATGTCCAAGAGATGATGGCATCTACTGATAGACATTGTTTTAAGAAATATCATTTAGAGATCCTATTTGAAATACCCAAACTGTCTAAGAACCCACAGTCATGGGTAAGACATAGAAATATCATGCCTATAGTACTAAATTAAATATAAAGTAAATAGAATAAAAGAATATGGTCTCTTTTTCCTGCATCAGTAAAATGTGATCTTTATGATCTCTAAAATTGCTAACAGATTTAAAATTGTATCCTACTCTATTGTGATTTGGAAAGTTCTGTCAGTTGCTATATCATAATAATTCTTTTTTTTTTTTTTTTGATGCAAATAAGATTAAGTGACTTGCCCAGGGTCACAGAGCTAATAAATATCTGAGGCCAAACTTGAACTCAGGTGTTTCTGCTCCATCCACTGTGCCATCTAAGTGTTCCTATGTCATGCTAATTCAAATCCATTTCTTTTCAACCTTTTGAAACTATATAGTGCATCAGGGTTTTGCTAGTCAGCAGGGAGAGCAATATTCACATCTCTATGGAAGTTAAGTTAAAAAGCATTAAATGTTTAATGTGTGCCAAAGGCTATATCTAATCATGAGGATATAAAGAAAAACAAAAATAATCCCTATTCTCTAAATGCTCAGAGTTGGAAATGCAATGTGCAAATGTCAGAGAAGACAATTCTCAAATAAGACAATATGTAAACAACAATGTACAAAGCAAACTATATACAGGATAAATTTGAAATAAATAATAGAGGAGAGGCATTTGAGTTAAATATTTTAAATTTAACAAAATGTTTAGATCATAGGCACTACATGAAATTGAAAAAATACAAATATTGTACTTATGAATAAGGAAACTGAGGTTTAGCAATTTCTTTTTGGTAAGATATCTTAAAAATCAGAGCCAGGTGGGGATCATGATCTTAGACCAAAAAAAAAAAAAAAGCATAACTAGACTTAGTTAAAAGAGATAATCATGGAAATTATATTTTAATAAAAGGTACCATAAACCAAATGGCATAGTGTCCAAAAATCTTAAGGAAAAAGTTAAATGAGTTACAAGAGGAAATAGGTAATAAAACTATACTATGGGGAGTTTTAACATATCTCTTTCACTACTCGTAAATCAAACTATAAAATTAATAAGAAAGAAGATGAACAGAATTTCATAAAATACAAATTTGATAAGTCTGGAGAAAATTGAATGAGAATAGAAAAGAATATATCTTTTCTCTGCCATACATGGCAACTTCACAAAAATTGGATAATATAAAAGCATAAAACCTCATAAACAAATGAAGTAAAATAGAAATATTAAATTCATCCTTTTCAGACTATAATAGAGTTAAAATTTTATATAATGAAAGTAAACAATCTAATCCTAAAGAATGAATGGGTCAAGGAACAAATCACAGAAGCAATCAATAATTTTTGAAAGATAATAATAGTAATGAGACAACATACTATAATTGTGGGATGTAGCCAAAACATTTTTTTAATTAAAGTTTTTTTTTTATTTTAAAAATATATATATGGATAATTTTCTTTTTTTTTCCTTTCCTTTTCTTTTTTATATAGCTTTTTATTTACAAGATACATGCATGGGTAATTTTACAGCACTGACAATTGCCAAGCCTTTTGTTCCAATTTTTCCTCTTCTTCCCCACACCCCCCCCCCAGATAGCAGGTTGACCAATACAGGTTACATATGTTAAAGTATAAATTAAATACAATATATGCATACATGTCCAAACAGTTATTTTGCTGTATAAAAAGAATCGGACTTTGAAATAGTATACAATTAGCTTGTGAAGGAAATCAAAAATGCAGACAGACAAAAATAGAGATTTTGGGAATGCTATCTAGTGGTTCACACTCATTTCCTAGAATTCTTTCATTGGGTGTGGCTGGTTCTTTTCATTATTGAACAAATGGAGCTGATTTGGTTCATCTCATTGTTGAAGAGGGCCACATCCATTAGAATTGATCATCATATAGTATTGTTGTTGAAATATATAATGATCTCCTGGTCCTGCTCATTTCACTCAGCATCAGTTCATGTAAGTCTCTCCAGGCCTTTCTGAAGTCATCCTATTGGTCATTTCTTACAGAACAATAATATTCCATAATATTCATATACCACAATTTATTCAGCCATTCTCCAACTGATGGGCATCCACTCAATTCCAGTTTCTTGTCACTACAAAAAGGGCTGCCACAAATATTTTTGCACATGTGGGTTCCTTTTCCTCCTTCATGATTTCTTTAGGATACAAGCTCAGTAGAAACACTGCTGAATCAAAGGGTATGCACAATTTGATAACTTTTTAAGCATAGTTCCAAATTATTCTCCAGAATGGCTGGATGGATTCACAATATGGATAATTTTCAATATTCATTCTTACAAAACCTTGTGGTCTAATTTTTTCCCTCTCTTCCTCCTATCTCCTCCCCTAGATGGCAAGTGATCCAATATATGTTAAACATGTGCAATTCTTCTATACAAATATGCTGCATAAGAAAAATCATATCATAAAGGAAAAATAACTGAGAAAGAAAACAAAATTCAAGCAAATAACAAAAAATATTATGTTGTGGTCCATATTCAGTTCCCACTGTCCTCTCTCTGGATGCAGATGGCCTTCTTCATCACAATATCATTGGAACTGGTCTGAATCATCTCCCTGTTGAAAGAGCCACATATATCAGAATTGATAATCGTATAATCTTATTGTTGCCTCATATAATGTTCTCCTGTTCTGCTCATTTCACTTAGCATCAATTCATTTAAGTCTCTCCAGGCCTCTCTGAAATCATTCTGCTGGTCATTTCGTATAGAACAATAGTATTCTATAGCATTCATATACCAGTTTATTCAGCCATTCTCCAACTGATGGGCATCCATTCAATTCCAGTTTCTTGTCACTACAAAAAGGGGTACCACAAATATTTTTGCACATGGGGCTTCCTTTTCCTCCTTCATGATTTCTTTAGGATACAAGCCCAGTAGAAACACTGCTGGATCAAAGCGTATGCACAGTTTTTTATATTGATATAAATTTTTACATCAATAAAAGAGAGGAAGAAGAGATCAATGAATTGGGCATGCAACTAAAAGAAAAACAACTAGAAAAATAACAAATGAAAAGTCCCCAATTAACCACTTAAATAGAAATCCTAAAAATCAAAGGAAGTTGAATAAAATTGAAAGTTTAAAAAAAATTAACTAATAAATTAAAGTAGGAGGTGGTTTATGGAAAAAAAAATAAAAATAGGTAAACTATTAGTGAATTTGGCTAAAAAAATTACCAGCATCAAAAGAGAAAAATGTTAGTATACAAACAATAAATATGAGATTAAAGCTCTTATTAGGAACTACTGTACCCAATTGTGTGCGAACAAAACTGACAATCTAAATGAAATGGATAGAGATTTACAAATATATAAATCACACAGATTAACAGAAAAAGAAATAGAATTTTTTAGAAAGAAGAAATTGAACAAGTCATAAATGTACTCTCTAAGAAAATATCCTCAGGACCAGATAGATTCACAAGTAAACTGCCAAACACTTAAATTGCATATAATTCCAATGTTATATAAATTATTTGAAAAAATGCATAAAGAAGGAATGCTATCAAAGTCCTTCTGTTACATAAATATGATTTTGAGAACCAAACCTGGGAAATCAAAAACAGAAAAAGAAAACTATAAACCAATTTTCCTAATAAATATTGAAGCAAAAAAAATAAATAGAATGTTAACAAGTTGACTATAGCAATATATCAGAAAATATATGTACTATAACCAGTGGATTTTATACCAGGAAGGTAGGACTCATTCAACTTTAGTAAAATTATAAGCAAAATTGATCATATCCATAACAAAAATTATAAGAACTATATGATTATATCAACAGAGGCAGAAAAAACTTTTGAAAAATACAATACTCATTCTCATTAAAAACATTAGAGAACAAAGGAATGGAATTTATCTTAAAATTTTTAATTATAATTTTTAAAAATTATATCTGTTTAAAACTGAAAGCAAACATTATCTGTAATGAGGATAAAATAGAAGCCATACTAATTAGATTAAGGGGGAAGTGATGATTTCCATTATTGTTCAATATTGTACCAGAACTGGTAGAAATAGCAGCAGGTAAAAAACAAAGAAATCAAAGGAATAAGAATAGGCAACCTCTAGAGAAGCAAAATTATCACTCTTTGCATATGATATAATAGTATCAGGACTTAGAGAACCAGAGAAAATCAGCTAACAAATTAGGTAAGATGATTAGCAATTTTGGTAAAGTTAAAGGATATAAAATAAATCCACATAAATTATCAGCATTTCTATATGTTACCAACAAAACTCAGCAAGAAAAGATAGAAAAATTCCATTTTAAAATGAGTGCAAACATTATAAAATACTTGAAAGCCAAAGATGTATATAAACCCAATTATAACAGAAATATTTAATGCTCATAGCAATATATATATAAGCCAATATAATTAAAATGACAATACTATCTCAATTAATTTGCTTATTCAGTACCATATCAATCAAACTACCAAAGAAACCATACCATAAAACTAAAAAATTCCTTTGGAAGAACAAAATAATAATATCAAGGGAATCAATGAAAAAAAATGTGAGGGAAAGTTGCAAATTTTTCAAACCACATTTGTAGATGTGCAGTCATATCAATTATTTATGACCCTTTGGGATCCCACTTGGTGCTTGTTTTCTTGGCAAAGATTCTCAAGTAATTTTCCTCTTACTTATCCAGCTCATTTTATAGTTGAAGAATAGATGCAAATGAGGTTAAGTGACTTTACTAGCATCATATGAATAGTAAATGTCTAAGGTCAGATTTGAACTCAGGAAAATTAGGTTTCCTGACTCCAGGTTTGGCACTCCTGGCATTCTCTCTAGTTACCTTCAAATCATATTACAAAACAGACATTATGAAAATGATCTGTAACTGATTGGCTAAAAAAGAGTATGGATTAGTGGAATAAAATAGGTAAACAAAAAGCAGAAATAAATAATTACAATAGCCTAGTGTTTGATAAACCCAAAGATCCCAGCTATGGGGGCAAGAACTCACTATTCAAAAAAAAAAAAAAACTTCTAGGAAAATTAGAAAGCAGTATAATAGAAACTATGCATAGGCTAATGTCTCACACAACACATTAAGATAAGATCAAAATTGTTACCTGATTTAGACCTAAAGGGTGACATTATAAATAAATTAGACATGAATGGAAAAAAATTACCTGTCAGAGGTATGGATAAGGAAAGAGTTTATCATGAAAAACAAAATAGAAATTATCACAGGAAGTAAAATGTAAAAAATTAAAATTTTGATTACATGAAATTAAAAGGCTTGACTAAAAAAATATAACTAAAATAAGAAGAAAATAAGAAGAAAAGATTAGGAAATTGGAGAAAACTATCACAAGTTTTACTGATTAAGGTTTCTTTTCTTATCTATACAGGGAAGTGAACCAAATATATAAAAATAAAAGCTATTTCCCAACTGATAAATGGTCAAAGGACATAAACAAGCAGCTTTCCGAGGAAGATATCGATACTATCAGTAATTACGTGAAAAAATGCTTTAGAACATTCTTGATTACAGAAATACAAATTAAAACAACTGTGCTATATACCACATCACATCTATCACATTGTCTTACATGAGAGAAAAGGAAAAATAAAAAATGCTGTAGGAAAAAATGGGACACAGATGCACCTAATCTAGAGAATAATTTGGAACTATGCTCCAAAGGTTATAAAACTGTACATACTGTTTGACCCAACAATACTACTACCAAGTCTGTACCCCAAATGTATATATCCACATCCTATGTATGTATGTATGTATGTATACACACAAATATTTATGGAAGCTTTTTTTTGGGTGGAAAATAATTGGAAATTGAGGAGATGCTCATCAGTTGGGGAAAGGCTCAACAAGTTGTGGTATATGATTGTAATGAAATACTATTGTGCTATATGAAATGATGAAGCAAATAGTTTTAAAAAAATCTGGGAAGATTTATATGAACTGATGCACTGAAGTGAGAAGAACCAAGAGAACATTGTATACAGAAACATCAATATTATAACAATGATATTCTGCAAAATATTTAGCTATTCTCATCAATACTATGATTCATGATAATTTCAAAAGATTCATGAAATGAGTCTTGCTGTCCACCAGTGAAAATGCTATTCACCTCTGGAGAAAGAATTGATGAACTCTGAGTGCAAACTGAAATAGTTTAAAAAAACTTTCTCTATTTTTTTTAACAACATAAATAATTTGGAAATGTTTTGCATGATTTCATATGCAACAGAAATATTATATTCTTGCCTTTTCAAATTGTGGGGAAAGGGCTTGAAGGAGAAAATTTGGAAATGAAAAAAATACATATATTTAAAAATTAGAACCAAGATTTGATCTGAACTATAGCATCTTGACTCTAAATCTTTGTTGTTCCTTTTTTAGAGTATTTCTTCTTTTAGATAGACCTTTGATTGGAGACATCAGAAAGAAATGTTCTTATGCTACACAGAAATAAAATGAGGCAAAATATTGTATACAATAGTGATTATTGGGCATGTCCAATGAGATAGAAAGATATTCTATGGGTGGATGAATAGTTGGATGTATGTATTGGAGACAGATATTGATAGGTAGGTAAAAATTAATCAATGGTCTTATTGATATAGATGGATAAATGGATGAATTCATAGATAATAGACAGATTAAATAAACAAATAAATAGATGAAACATTAAATGCTTCCTATGCTCAGTACTGGGAATATAAATACAAGTAAGCAAAACATACCCTAACCTCAGAGAGGATATACCCTATTAGAGAGAGAACACACATACAAGGAGTGTTAAAAATGGGGATTAAGGGAATATCTTCCTAGGCAAATAATGAAGAGATAGCTGAAAAGGATGGTGGAAACACAGATCATAGCTAAATAAGAGGAAAGCTCTTTTATCAAAGCCAGGGAATCAGGGGCAGAACTCAAGTTTAAATATTGGGAAACTCCCTTCACCATTGGCTCCAAATTCCAAAATAAACTGAAAAGGCTGGATCAGATCATCTCTAGGAAGTTTCTTTCTAAATCATAGATAAAGAAGACAGCTTCAGATTTACATTCTCAGACAGTCATTGAGCCTGAGCCTGAGTTAATTTTTATTAAGGACTAATTGCAAGAACTGCAGGAAAATAACTTATTCCTGGTTTGGGAATAGAATGGTATTGAGGAAAAGGAGGGAAATCCCCCAGTTATCATTTGAGTGTTACTAAGGCCATCTATATCTACATACACTATATATATATATATATATATATATATATATATATATATATATATATATATATATATATATATATACACATACATACATAAATCCAAATCCAATTAACATTTATTAAGTACCTACTATGTGCCAGGCATTGTGCTACCTGCTGGGGAAATAAATTAATAAAAAGAAAGATAGGACCTATTCCCAAGCAGCCTAAATTCTAACTTGGGGACAACAAACAATAGGTAGTAGGAAAGGATCATGAGAAGACCAAAAGATACCTTATTCCATCAAGTTGGAAAAAGATAAAGCAGCAGACACTAAGTGAGGTGAGCCAAAATGTTCAAGGAAGGCATACGGGGGTTAGTATTCCATCTTCTATTCTATGGACAAGGCACAAAGAAAATGAGTAGAAAAGTCAATTTTAGAATGATGAATATTGATGACATATGAGTTTTGATGAGCTATATTTTAAAATATGTTAAAGTATATGTTAAATACTATACATATACATATATATATATATATATATATATATATACACATACATACATATCCATACAGTTATTTTGCTGCACAAGAAGAATCAGACTTTGAAATAGTGTACAATTAACCTATGAAGGAAATAAAAAATGCAAGCGGACAAAAATAGAGGGATTGGGAATTCTATGTAGTGATTTACAATCATTTCCCAGAGTTCTTTCACTGGGTGTAGCTGGCTCTATTCATTACTTCTATTGGAACTGATTTGGTTCATCTCATTGTTGAAGAGGGCCACGTCCATCAGAATTGATCATCATACAGTATTGTTGTTGAAGTGTATAATGATCTCCAGGTTCTGCTCATTTCACTCAGCATCAGTTCATGTAAGTCTCTCCAGGCCTTTCTGAAATCATCCTGCTGGTCATTTCTTACAGAACAATAATGATTCCATACTACCGTGTTTCCCCGATAATAAGACACTGTCTTATTATTTTTTTGGGACTAAAAAACACCAGAGGGCTTATTTTCAGGGGAGGGCTTATTTTAATGAACATTGACAGCAATTTTAATAAACAGGTAAATGTAAACAAAAATTGTTTTTACTTTATCAATAATGATCATGTCATCTTCTTCAACAACATCGTCATAAGTATCCATACCCTGAATTCCAGCCTGGATGTCTTGCGCCAGCAAGCAAATCACCAGGGAAGAAGAGGATGAAGCGCTCACTGCTGCAGCTCTGATTGGATGCAGCTCGGAGCGCGACGTGCGTTTCACCCGGGAGGGGAGGGCGGCGCTGCTTACTGAAGGTACCGCTACGCAGCATATAGCGCAGGGGATCACCATGATGACCGTTTTCATAGTAAGTTCGATAGGGCTTATTTTCGGGGGAGGGCTTATTTTAGCGGAATATTAAAGAGTATGTGGGTGTCTTATTTTCAGGATAGGTCTTATTATCGGGGAAACACGGTATTCACATACCACAATTTATTCAACCATTCTCCAATTGATGGGCACCCACTCAGTTTCCAGTGTCTAGCCACTACAAAAAGGGCTGCCACAAACATTTCTCCACATGTGGATCTTTTCCCCTTCTTTAAGATCTATTTGGGATATAAGCCCAGTAGTAGCACTGCTGGATCAAAGGGTATGCACATTTTGATAACTTTTTGGGCATAATTCCAGATTGCTCTCCAGAATGGTTGGATTCTTTCACAACTCCACCAACAATGCATCAGTGTCCAGTTTTCCCACAGCCCCTCCAACATTCATCATTATTTGTTCCTGTCATCATAGCCAATCTGACAGGTGTGTAGTGATATCTCAGAGTTGTCTTAATTTACATTTCTCTGATTAATAATGATTTGGAGCCTCTTTTCATATGGCTAGAAATAGTTTCAATTTCTTCGTCTGAAAATTGTCTGTTCATATCCTTTGACCATTTATCAATTGGATAATGGCTTGATTTCTTATAAATTAGAGTCAGTTCTCTATATATTTTGGAAATGAGGCCTTTATCAGAACCTTTGACTGTAAAAATGTTTTCCCAGTTTATTGTTTCCCTTCTAATATTATCTATATTAGTTTTATTTATACAGAAACTTTTCAATTTTATATAATCAAATTTTTCTATTTTGTGATCAGTAATGATCTCTAGTTCTTCTTTGTCACAACTTCCTTCCTCTTCCACAGGTCTGAGAGGTAAACTATCCTATGTTCCTCTAATTTTATTTATTTATTTATTTTTGTTTGTTTTTTTGTTTTTTGTTTTTTTTGTTTTGTTTTGTTTTGTTTTGTTTTTGAGGCTGGGGTTAAGTGACTTGCCCAGGGTCACACAGCTAAGAAGTATTAAGTGTCTGAGACCAGATTTGAACTCTGGTTCTCCTGAATTCAAGGCTGGTGCTCTATCCACTGCGCCACCTAGCTGCCCCCCCCCTTTTTTTTTTTTTAATAATATCATTATTTATGCCTAGATCATGAACCCATTTTGACCTTATCTTGGTGTACAGTGTTAAGTGTGGGTCAATGCCTAGTTTCTGCCATACTAATTTCCAATTTTCCCAGCAATTTTTGTCAAACATTGAGTTCTTATCCCAGAAGCTGGGATCTTTGGGTTTGTCAAACACTAGATTGCTATAGTTATTGACTTTTTTGTCCTGTGTATCTAATCTGTTCCACTGATCAACTAGTCTGTTTCTTAGACAATACCAAATGGTTTGGTAACTGCTGCTTTATAATATAATTTTAGATCTGGTACAGCTAAGTCATTAGTGATGAGCTATATTTTCAAAACTGCTTTCATTCTCACCATTTCACTTAATTTTCATGACAGTCAAGAGAGTCATTGTTATTTCTCTTTAATAGCTAAAGACACTAAGCCCTCGAGAAATGACTTGGATGAGATTGTGTTATTGTTCAGTCATGTCCTACTTTTTGTGACCCCATTTGGGATCTTCTTGGCCAAGATAAGGGAATGCTTTGCCATTTCCTACTCCAGCTCATTTGATAGATGAAGAAATGGAGGCAAATGAGATTCAATGACTTGCCCAGGATCACACAGCTACTAAGTGTCAAGGCCAGATTTGAATTCAAGAAGATATCTTCCTGATTCCAGGCCTAGAGCTCTACCCACTATGCCACCTAACTGTCCCAGATGAAATCATAATAGTAACTTTTTCACCTCTGAGGCAATTGGGGTTAAGTGACTTGCCCGGGATCACACAACTAGGAAGTGTTAAGTGTCTGAGGCCAGATTTGAACTGAGGTTCTCCTGAATTCAGGACTGGTGCTCTATCCACTGCACCACCTAGCTGCCCCCATAATAGTAATTTAATGGAGAAGCAGGTGTGGAACCTGGGTCCCATGAATACACCACTTTATCAGGTCCCATCTTTCAACTTCCTGACACCTTCTCAGGATTGAGGAGGGAATATACAGAAAAGAAAGATTAATGGACCAGGGACAGAAGCCTTAGTCATAGTTTGGCTTGGGTATCCTTAGATTAAAGTAAGTAAATCTTACTTCTGTGGCCTTATTATCCACTATTTAATCTATTTGTTTTGGGTCAATAACTATTTTTTGTCTGGGTTCACAGGGTAGTGAGATCAATTAGCAAATTAAGTTTTCCATTTCCAATTCCATCTAATTCAGCAAACATTTACAGAGTACTTATATGTGATGATTTGGCAAACAGATACAAATATATGAAAATAATAGTCCCTACATTTCAGAATTTTGAAATAATAAGGAGAAAAGAATGTCTATGCAAATTACTGTGACAGGGGCTTAGTCCAAAGGAGAGATATAGCTAGGGAGGTGTTAGTAAATGTTAATAACTGGATCTCAAAAAAAAAAAAAAAGATTTAGACATTACTTAAGTTTGTTTCACATTCAGAATTCTGGCCCATAACACCCACCAATTGGAGAATGATTGGGTAAATTGTGGTATATGAATGTTATGGAATATTATTGCTCTGTAAGAAATGACCAACAGGAGGAATGCAGAGAGCTTGGAGAGACTTACATGAACTGATGCTGAGTGAAATGAGCAGAAGCAAGAGATCATTATATACTTCAACAACAATACTATATGATGATCAATTCTGATAGACGTGGCCCTCTCCAACAATGAGATGAACCATATCAGTTACAATTGATCAGTGATGAAAAAAACCATCTATACCTAGAGAAAGAACACTGGGAAATGAGTATGGATCACAACATAATATTTCCACTCTTTCTGTTATTATTTGCTTGAATTTTTGTTTTTTCTTCTCAGGTTATTTTTTACCTTCTTTCTAATCTAATCTTTCTTGTGCAACAAGATAACTATAAATATGTATACATATATTGTATTTAACATATACTTTAACATATTTAACATGTTAGGGACTATTGGTCATCTGGGGGAAGGGGTGGAGAGAAGGAGGAGAAAAGTTGAAAAAGAAGTTTTTTCAACAGTCAATGTTGAAAAATTATCCATGTATATGTTTTGTATATAAAAAGCTATAATAAAAAAAGTAAAAAAAGTAATGCTTTCACAAAAACTTGGGAAGACTTATGAAATGATGCAAAGTAAGTGAACAGAATCCAGGAGAACCATGTACTTAGAAACAGCAATATTGTAATGATGATCAAGTATGAAAGACTTAGCCACTCTGATGGAAACAGTGATTCAAGACAATTCCAAAGGACCCATTGTGAAAAATATTATTTATCTCAAGAAAAAATTTTCCAATAGACTCTGATGGAAAGAGCCATTCACATTCAGAAAGAAAACTGCTAAGATTGAATATGAATCAAAGCATACTATTCTCACCTTTTTCTTGTTGTTTGCCTTTTCTTATGTTTTTTTCCTTTTGATCTGATTTTTCTTACACAGCATGACAAATACGGAAATATGTTTAGAATTGCACATGTTTAATCTATATTGGATTGCTTATTATTGGGGCAGGAGGAGGGGAAGGAAGAAAACACTTAGAACACAAGGTTTTGAAAAGGTGAACGTTGTAGGGACAGCTAGATGGTGCAGTGAATAGAGCAATGGCCCTAAATAGGAGGACCCTGAGTTCAAATTCAGCTTCAGATACTTAATACTTTCTAACTATATGACCCTGGGCAACTCACTTAAACCTAATTGCTACACACACACACACACACACACACACACACACAGAGTGAATATTGAAAATTATATTTGCATGTATTTGGAAAAAATGAAATACTACTTTTTTTTAAATTAACTAACAAAGAAAAAAGAATCCAACCATGGAAATTTATTGTGGGAATAGAGAAGACTGAGGTTTATCAGCAGAGGAAGACAGTGAAGTAAAAAAAGCCTCTTCTACTCAAAACGTAATATTAAATGGTTACCTCCCCAGAAAGAATTTATAGAAGAACTCAGAAAAGCCTTTAAAAATCAAGTGAGAGAGATTGGTGAAAACAAAAATTAAAAAAAAACCATCCAAGAAAAACAAAAAGAAAAGAATATACAGTCCTAAATAATTCATAATTTAATAATAATTTGCATTACTAATTCAAAGAATTATTCTCTTTGAAAATTAGAATTGGGTTAGGGGAAATCAATGACAAAAATAACAAAATAAAATATAGAGAATGAAAACGAATAGAATGTGAAACACCTTCTAAGAAATACAACAGAGATCCAAAGAACTAGTCAAGAAGAGAAAATATAAGAATAATTGGACTACCTGAAAGATGTGACTAACAAAAGAACATTGACATAATAACGCAAGAAATAATTTAAGAAAATTGTCTTAGAGTGATAAAACATGAGAGAAAAGTAGAAATAGAAAAAAATTCAACAATGACTACCTCAAAGAGATCCTTTGTGGAAAATACATAGAAATATTATTATAATAGTATTGACAAATTGTGAAAACCCCAGATCAAAGAGAAAATTTTTCAAGAAACAAGAAACAAGTCAAATATGCTGGAGCTCAATTAGAACTATACAGGATTTATCAGTAACCACATTAAAAGACCACAGATCCTGGAATAATATATACTGGCAATCAAAAGAACTAGGCCTGCAACCAAAAATATCATAACCACTAAATTATCCATAATACTGAAGAAAAAAATGGACATTCAACAGCCTTACAAAGTTTCAGGATTTTGTCTCAAACCTGAACTTAATAGAAAATTTAAAGTATAAGATCCAATATCAAAGATTAATTCAAGGAACTTAACATGGTCAATAATTTATGTTTTTTACATGGAAATGTATACCCTATGTTTAAGATTGACATAAGTAATTGGTTAGCTCAAAAGAAAGATTGGAACAGAGTTGAATATCTCACTCAAAAAAGAAAAACTATCTAGGAAAAAGTTAAAATAGTAATTGTCATACAAATGAGGTGCAGAGAAAGAATAGAGACAGAGTCCTTAGAGAGGGGAGAAGGGCTCTTTCTGATAACCTACTCACATTGGGAGTGGGTTAAATAGACGATATTACATTACATCATGAAGGATATCACCCTCCAAAATTTATAAAGAAATAAGGGAGAAGGGAATAAAATAAGATAGGGTATAGAAAGGTGTGTAGAGTTATAATAGTGGGATAAGGTGTGTAGATTAATGGGGAAAAGATAAATGGGGGGAAGGTAACATAAGATAAGATGGGGTACAGAAGGGTATTTAGATTAATAAAAGCGGGATAAGGTATATAGATTAATGTGAATGGGATAAAGAGGGAATGACAGGATGATGGGGAGAAGAGGTGGGCTCCATGGGTGGAGGGAAGACAAGTAATAGCAATTACAAATTAAGGAGCAGAATTAAAGTAGAAGAGTTTGCAGGGATAGGAAACAAGATATACACAAACACTATAACAAGGATTAGGAGTAGAATTTATTAGGAAAAAATAGGGCTAATAATCATTGAGCTTAAATAAAGTCAAACTTAGAGATTTAATCAAGAGAGAAATCAACATTACATGTCCTTCATATTTAATATTGTTTTAGATGCGTGTTAACATATGGGTAAATGCATATTCTACATATATGTATCTGAGTATATGTATATATTTGTATGTAGCTATACATAGGTGTGTATGCAAATATATGTGTGTGAATATATATATATATATATGTATGTGTGTGTGTGTATATATCTGTGCTTAACTGTAGCCCGTTTGGAAAAGTAGATGAGGGATGAAGAGGAAAAAAGAATAACATAAAAAGTACACATTAGGGAACAAAAGAATAACCTACAAGAACATAAATTAAAAATGGATACTTATGAATATAATCTCTTCTGTTATTATATATGCTTTCTTGAAATGGAAATTTATTGTTTTATATTTTGAATCTTCCCTGATGTTCTGCTGAGCACAAGACAAAGTTATTTCTTCTTTTCTGTTTTTTTCCTATTCTGTTTTTTCTTATTTTGCATTTAATTCTGTTGAGGTGTGAGAATTGAGGGTTGAGAGATCCCCTAACAGCAATGGAATCCCTTTTGGCTAGTGGCAGGTTTTTCGAAAGAATTCACAAACCCCAATGAATACAGGTTCAAAGTTTGTAGCAAAGAATGGGTTGATTTACGCTAAGAAAACAGCTTTCTTAGCAGGCAAACTCCTGATTAGGAATTACACAGAGATGGATTGACAGGCTTTCAATTTTATAGGGTTTGTTCTGGTCCAGAGCTGGGGAGCAGTTTGGCTAAAATTTCCAATTGAATGAGATTATTTATCTGGAAGAATAAGAATTACTTATCCTTAAGAATGGATGTGGCCCCTCCCAGAGGTCCAGAGAGTTTGAGACCCAGGAGCACCCTTCCCCCCAGATAAAAGGGGATACAGTTTATACCAGGGCCTCCCAAAGATTAAAGGGGACAGAGTTTATTGGTTCAATAAATAAATGAAATAGCAAGATAAATTAAGGAGCAGAATCAAAGTAAAAGAATTTGCAGGGATGGAAAATAAGATATACAAACACTATAAAAAGGATCAGGAATAGAATTTATTAGAAAAAATAGGGCTAGGGGCAGCTAGATGGTGCAGTGGGTAGAGCACCAGCCCTGAAGTCAGGAGGACCTGAGTTCAAATTTGACCTCAGACACTTACCACTTCCTAGCTGTGTGACCTTGGGCAAGTCACTTAACCCCAATTGCCTTAGCAAAAAAAAAGAAAGAAAGAAAAAGAAAAGAAAAGAAAAAATAGGGTTAGTAATCATTGATCTTAAAGTCAAACAAAGATTTAATCAAGAGAGAAATTTACGTTTATATATAATAACATTTTTTGCATGTGATTGGGAAATATGTAATGAAATAAATAAAAGTATGCTTTTTTAAAAAAGAAAAATTAATACCTCGTTCTCCCTAGTCAATAAAAACGGATTCCTATACATCCCTGGGGATAAGTAAAGTACAATCAGAAGAAGAAGAAGAAAAAAGAATGCATCTCTTTCATTTGGAGAAGTCAGTGAAGACTTCTTGAAGGAGGTAATCTCTGTACTGGGCTTTGAAGGAAGGAAAAATTCAATCAACAAAATAATGGTTTCCTTTCAGGGTTTAAACAAAGGTACAGAGTCACAAGAGGACCAGACAAGAATGAAGTTTAGAAAGTAGATCAGTTTTTTGTAATTATATATTTTTTGAACATTTTTTATTAATTTTTATAATTATAACATTTTCTTTGACAGTACATATGTATAGGTAGTTTTTTTTTTTTTTTTTTTTTTTTACAACATTATCCCTTGTACTCCCTTCTGTTCCGAGTTTTTCCCCTCCTTCCCTCCACCCCCTCCCCTAGATTGCAGGCACTCCCATACATATTAAATATCTTATAGTATATCTTAGGTACAATATATATGTGCAGAACCGAATTTTGTTGTTGTTGTTACAAAGGAAGGATTGTATTCGCAAGATAAAAATAATCTGGGAAGAAAAAACAAAACAAAACAAAAACAAAAACAAAAAACAATGCTCTCAGTTTACACTCATTTCCCAGTGTCCCTTTTCTGGGTGTAGCTGATTCTGTCCATCATTGGTCAATTGGAATTGGATTAGCTCTTCTCTATGTTGAAAATATCCACTTCCATCATCATACATCCTTATACAGTATCATTGTTGAAGTGTATAATGATTTTCTGGTTCTACTCGTTTCACTTAGCATCAGTTGATGTAAGTCTCTCCAACCCTCTCTTGTATTCCTCCTGTTGGTCATTTCTTACAGAACAATAATATTCTATAACATTCATATACCATAATTTACTCAACCATTCTCCAATGGATGGGCATCCATTCATTTTCCAGTTTCTAGCCACTACAAAAAGGGCTGCCACAAACATTTTGGCACATACAGGTCCCTTTCCCTTCTTTAGTATTTCTTTGGGATATAAGCTCAGGAGTAGCACTGCTGAGTCAAAGGGTATGCACAGTTTGACAACTTTTTGGGCATAGTTCCAGATTGCTCTCCAGAATGGTTGGATTCTTTCACAACTCCACCAACAATGCATCAGTGTCCCAGTTTTCCCACATCCCCTCCAACATTCATCATTATTAGTTCCTGTCATCTTAGCCAATCTGACAGGTGTGTAATGATATCTCAGAGTTGTCTTAATTTGCATTTCTCTGATCAATAGTGATTTGGAACACTCTTTCATATGAGTGGAAATAGTTTTAATTTCATCATCTGAAAATTGTCTGTTCAGAGCCTTTGACCATTTATCAATTGATGAATGGCTTGATTTCTTATAAGTTACAGTCAATTCTCTGTATATTTTGGAGATGAGGCCTTTATCAGAACCTTTAACTGTAAAAATGTTTTCCCAAATTGTTACTTCCCTTTTAATCTTATTTGCATTAGTTTTGTTTGTGCAGAAACTTTTTAATTTGGCATAATCAAAATTTTCTATTTTGTGATCAATAATGGTCTCTAGTTCTCCCTTGGACACAAACTCCTTCCTCCTCCACAAGTCTGAGAGGTAAACCATCCCATGTTCCTCCAATTTATTTATGATTTCGTTCTTTATGCCTAAATCTTGGACCCATTTTGATCTAATCTTAGTATGTGGTGTTAAATGTGGGTCCATGCCTAGTTTCTGTCTGTAATTATATTTTAATAAAATTAATAAATAGCTTAACTTGGCCATTGCCAATTGTCTTGAGTTAGTTTTATCATGGGCTCTGTTATCTCTGAAGGCATAAGGCTGATGACTTTGTACAACTCTGTCTCACTTCAATTCAGTTGCAAATCAATGGTCCTAATGTCACAATCCTCTTCCAGAAGGAAGGACAAACCAACAACAAATATCTAACATATGTACACTTTTTAAGGTTTACCAAATACAAAATCATTCAATTCTCAAAGCAAATCATTGAGGTAGATACCATTGGTATCCCATTTTTACAAATGGTGAAGCTAAGCAAGTTCTAAATAGAAGTCTTCCTGATTCCAAATATTGCAACCATTCTAACCACTGCAGGACTAGCTGGCACCAATTGAAGGCAGTAGCAAACAAGGCTAAAAAGATAGTTGGGAACAAGATTGTGGAGGGCCTTGAAAGTCAGGATAGGAGCTTTATATTTCATTTTGCAGGCGATTAGAATCCCCTAAACATTATGAGTAGCCATGATTGATTAAATCAATGAGTTTGGAAAAATATTTAGGCAGTGGTGCTAAGAACTGATTGGAGGGGAACTCAGGTAGAAAGGAATCCTGCAGCCAATAATGGGACTGGATTCTGTCTACAAATGAAATCAAATTCATCAAGATCTGTTCCAACTCCTAAATTTAGTGATTCTAGAGTTAAAGTGGTCCCTGCCTCCTCAGTAATTTTTTCCATGACCTTCTTTTGAATTATTCTTTTCTTTTCACATTTTCTGAGAATTGAGAGAGAACTGGAGAAAAATTCCATGATTCCCCAAAGACTCAATTCTAATAGCCTAAGCAATTCTTCCCAACTCCCTCTTCCCTGTCCTTAGCCTTTGCTCCAGGACTTTCATTCCTGTTTTCTTTTTCTCCAGTGTCTGTGCCACTGTCCTTCTGGACCAGAACACATAAATCATCAGGATTGACAGAGGACAACTTCTAACCCCAACAAGTGCCAGCATTATGTTCCAAATAGCATCTAGCATAGCACTGACCAGTCTTGCCAAGGAGAGGAACTAAAATTCCTTAATGATGCTAACAGAACTCTACTAACATTTTCTTTTAAAATTATAATTCATTGTATACTTGTTAGAACAAAAGAATCATTCCTGGATTAGTTGTGATGATTTTTATGTCTCTGAATGGACATAATATGACTCTTAATCAAAATGTAATGAAATTGCTCTTGTAATTTTTTTTCCATTTGCTTTGAGGGCAGAAATTTCTATAATAAGCCCCAAATGGCTTTAGGTGGGCCTCTGCACTGAGAATTATCTCTATATATACTAAGGAAAGGTCACTATCTTATCAAGAGAGAAATCTATTTTTAGCATGTAAAAGGTCATAGGATCAGATCTGAAGCTAAAAGGGACCAACCTTATGAGTCATCTGATCCAACCCTTTCATTTTGAATATGAGGAAACTGAGTCCCTAAAGGTAAGTTAGTGACTTGCTTTAGGTAACACAACTATTAAGTGCACAGCTAAGATTCTAACCCAGATTCTCTAACACCCAGATCCATTATTCTTTCCTCCAGGTCTGAGTTAAGGAATTTGCATCGTACAGGTGACAACTTCTGAAATTCTAAAGGGAAGCAAGCAGGTGATTCCATTGAGGGCAGATGAAACTTGGAAACAGGAAATTGCTTATCCTGAGTCAGGCACTTTTGTTCCTCTCACTCAGAGAAATCTCTGATTAATCTAAGAAAGATCCACCCAGAATCAAGAAACCTTGGTGAAGACAAATAAACATGTGCCAAACAAACTTTGTCTCTCTGGAGGATCTGACAGGAGCAGTCTAGTCTCTCTGAACCAAACTTTGCCAAGAGAAAAGGAAAATAGAAATCCCAGAAGTAGGTTGCTCTGAGCTATGGTGGAATACCCACAAGGAAAGTATCAGATGAGTCCAATGAAGCTGAGACCAGTCACATACAGAAGAACTCCAGTAGGGAAATGAGAACTGACTCACAACACCCCTTAACTTCTTAGCTGGAACATTGCCCACAAAGTGAAGATGCTATTCCATGTAGTGTAAATTCAATAAACATTCAATAAAAACATTAATCAAATTCAATAAATATTAAATCTTTACCTTGTTCAAGATACCACTTTCAACCTAGATAATTAAAAAATAAACAAAGACCTAGCTTTAGGAAAATTTGCAATGTAGGGGAGAGGGAAAGAAGAAATGAAGTAAGAAAGCATTTATTAAATACTTCCTAGAAAAATAAGACAATATGACCATTTTTGTAACTTTGCATACTGACAGATTATTTCCAAAGAAAGTCTACATTCTATAATTCTAAGTACAATGTCAGCCGTGAATAAGTATATTTTTTTCCTCCATGACTCTTTAACATAGTTTCATTTATTCCAATTATTTTTGACAATTTGATAAGCATGAAGTAGTATACATTCTGGACAAATCTCCATGTATATGGATCTTCTAAATAAGATAAAACCTTTTTAAGATCTCAAAATTTAAAAAAAAAGAAAAATAAGATAATCTTTGTTCTCAAGAAACTTATGTTCTTATAGAGGAGCAAAATTGTATGGAAGTTTTCAGCTGCAAATAAGATGGAAAAGTTCCATGATCCTAGGGACCATAGAAAGACACCAGCAAAGCAAATGCTAATGCTTCTTCTTTAATGTAATTTGGAAGGGAGAAGGACATATGATTTTGATTTTGATAAAAGAAGAATGGGATAAATACAAAGGAGAGGTCTAGGCAAAGTGCTATAAGAAATTTATGGAAGGAGGGCTTTCACCTGCAAGGTAAATTTAATGGAAGGAACTAACTTAAAGGGAGAGATTGTGTTTTTAGGATTCTTTCATAACTGTAAAATAACTAAATAACTGTAAATGTGAAATATATTTGTTTGGTCAAGACTTTTTAATTTCAGTTGATTAAAAGGGACAGGAATAGTCCATCCAAGGCATAGGAGATAGATGGACGAAGGTGCTGAGACAAGACAGAAAAGGATAAGAATGGCTAAATAACAGATTAGTTATTTGTCTTAAACAATCCATGAAGGGAGATAGTATGAAATAAGATTTAGAGCTGGGATTTAATAAAGATGCTATCTAATCCAAATTGCTCATTTTTACTTAGGAAGGTAAGGGACTTGCTCCTGACCACAGAGGTAATAATATTCAGAGGTAGAATCTGTATCTAGATCTTCTAACTCTAGAGTGTTCTTACCACATGTGACCAAATTACAGAGTCTTGAATGCCAAGACCAGAATTATATATTATATTCACAAAACAATGGAGAGCCATTAAAACTTTTTGAATTAAGGAGGAATGTGACCAGAGTATAATGTTATAAAGATTGTTATATAATATTATATAATGTTAGAAAATAGCCCTGTTGGGGGACAGGAATAGATTAGGGAGCATATATTGACTAAAATGAAGTGGGGAAGACCATTTAAGAGTCTACTGTACTAGTTTTTGTAGGAAATGATAAAGACCTGGATGAAGGATACAAGAGAATGGGTCAAATGCTTCAGATGTAGGGGAAAAAATTCAACAACTGATTAAATTTGTAGAATAAAAGACAAGGAAGAGTCCAAGATAATTCCAGTGCATTTCTTTTGGAGAATTGTGAAACCATTTACAGAAACTGAGATGTTAGTGGGAGAGATAGGTTTAAATGAAAAGATGACAAGTTCCAGTTTAGATATGTTGAGTTTGTGGTGCTGATGAGATAGTGTTTTGGAGAGATTCAGCCACGGGTTAGAAATACAGTACTGGAGCTCTGGTATGACATGGGGATGGTTTATTGAGTAATTGAAGCCATGAGCATTGACAATCATCTTGACATTCCTGTGAAATCTCAGATAAAGTCTGTCCTGGGGATCTTCCAAAGTTTCTCTTCCCCAAATCAGTGCTTAAACTTTTTCCACTGGTGAACTCTTTTTCCCAGAGGAATTTTTATGTGAGCTTGAGTATAGAGGTATATAAAATAGGTATACAAATCAAACATTTACAGATAATATATTATAAAGAAATTCATTTTTAAACAATTATTTGGTATACATATAATCTTACCATTTATTAAAAATGAAAACAGATTTGCATATTAATAAGAAAGATGTGCTTGTTTATTTTTACATAAAGTATTAAATCTTGGCAGAATATTTAATACTGCAGGATGCAGAGCATTCAGAAACTTTTACTGTTGTCAAATCTTTTGCAACCCCTACAGTCAGTTATGCAACCCCACATGGGGTTATGATCCACAGTTTAAGAAGCTTTGCCCTAGATGAATAGGGAAGGAAGATTGCATGAGGTTTTTTCTTGGAAATCCCAAGACTTGGAAAAGGACCAGAATACTCAAGGGATTCAGAAGATGGCTTTGACTGGGATATTTTTTGTGCAAAATTATTGCTGATTGTAGAATCATTCTCATACAAAGCTCTTCCATCCCAGAATAAGACAGGGAAAAGTCAGGCTCTTTCAACTTAGATGTCATAGTCTTCCTCTATAGAAATCTTCCTATCTTCTGGGCTCTGGATCCTTTATAGGACTAGAAGGATTGAGGATTTAGAGAATAGAAGGGAAAAAAAGCAAATGTAATTTTTTTTTTATTGGCTCTGGGTCATCATCAATTTTATAGAGCTAAAATGAATTTTATCTGGCTAAGAAACTGGGCAGAGAACAAAGCAATGGCCAAAGTAGATTTTTATTGCTACCCTCTTATCCTTTACTGCTTCTCTCTCCCTGACAAATCCCTCCTAACTTAGGATAGGTTGAGCAGGAAGAGAAGAATCAAGGTATAGTGGAAAAAACCACAGTATTTGAAAGCCCAATACTGGATTTAAAATCCTATTTTGCTACTTAACTTTTTGCGTGATCTTAGGTAAACCCCCTAGTCTCTCTGGGTCTCAGTATCTTCACCTATCAAAAAAAAAAGAGTTATGTTTCATGATTTCTGAAGTGAGCCATTTTTATGTGAGAAGAAGAGACTAGGATATTTTAGTAATATCTTTCTATCATCCTTTTTCTGTGACCAAGTTAAGGTATCTCCAGAAGTTTGAGTGGCAAGAACAAACTTTCAGATTAATTACTATCATCCAGTGAACATAGGTGATGATAAAATTTCCACTTCCAAGAAAAATTTGTATTTGGCTTTGTTATGATTCCTATCCAGTCAGTTCTTGTCCCATAACCCTCATAAGGCCTTTTCTTTTTTTAAAAAATATTTTATTTTCCCCAATTACATATTAAAATAATTTTTAATTTTTAAATTTTGAGTTCTAAATTCTCTTTCTTTCTTCTCCTTCCCCTTCCTGAGGCAGTAAGAAATGAGATATATGTTTGTCATGTGAAACATTTCTATACTAGTCATTTTGTACAAGAAGATAGAAAAGAAAGAAAAAAAGAAAGAGAGAAAGAAAGATTAAAATAGCATGCTTCACTCTGTATTCAGACAGTATTAGTTTTCTCTGAAGGAAGATAGCAAGCTTTATCATGAGTCTTTTGGGATTGTCTTGGATCATTGTATGGCTGAGAATAGCTGCCATTCATAATTCTTCATTGAACAATATTGCTGTTACTGTGTACAATGTTCTCTGGGTTCTGCTCACTTCACTTTGCATAAATTTGTATAAGTCTTTGCAGCTTTCTCTCATGAAGCCTCCTTTAACTATTTGATCCACTTCTATCTCTCTCTATGTAAAACTCTTTAAGCAGGATACCTAGCCTTTAATTTTATAATGCTTTCTTTATTCTCTAATTGTTTGGTATGCATTCTTCTGGTCTCCCTGATTCCTTGTATTCTGTCTTCCAAAATGACTAAAATGTTTCTACTGTACTCTATAAAGAAGAGTTATTACCTATGCTGATGTGCAGTAATAAGCACAATAATTGAAGGTTGGCCTAGTTAATTGTCCTAGACAATCATTGCAAGGTCCTAGACAAGAGGGGCTGTGTTCTTAGGCTTCCTTCATAATCTTTACAGTTTTGTTTGAATGCTAAATATATTTGCTGGATGACTTTGTAAAAGGCTTTGGACGGTTGCTGGCTTTGTAAAATAAGAGGGTTGGACTACTAGAGGATATCTAAAGCATATTTCATCTCTAAAATTCTTAATTCCATGATTTTAATAGACACCTCACAAATGTTTGTTGAGTTAAATTAACTGCCCCCCCCAAGTGACCTGGTCATTAGGAATCTGGACTGGACAGGGATCAGACCAAAGCTATGGCATGGAAATCTTAACATTACCTATGATCACCAGCTGATAGTAATGAACTTGAAGGTGTATTTCTGCCACTTGAACTTCTGGAGATAGCTTAACTTGGTCACAGGAAAGGGATGATGGAAAGCGTGATCTCCCCCTTCTTCTCCAAAAGACAAAGATTAGAAAGAATTGGAGCATCAGGGAAGAGGAAGGTAGATGCCTTGTCTTGGTTAAATAGAATCCTAGGGATGTTGTTGACTCACAAGTCATTTACTTCTGGGACTTGTGAGGAAGTATACTCACCATTCAGAGAAATACTATTTCATCCCTTCCCTCAGCACCAATTTTCCTATCCACTCCCCACCAGTCCTCCCCCTAAGCTCTGAGAAGAGGGCTAACTCTCATTTTTCCTACTTATCTCTGAGTCCTATTCAAACTCAAATTCATTTATTATTACCTTTTATTTCATGTCCTGCTCCTATTATCATTATCTAATTGCCATATCTCTAAGTATGGCAAAATTCTTTAATTCATTATTTCATATAATCCTTCCAAAAGGTAAGTAATAAAGAGGGAAATAGAGGCTCAGAAAAGGGAAGCATTAGTATATGACATATAGCTAGTATGTTATAAGAAACATTTAAATTTAAGTTTATCCTGAGTACTGCAAATCTATGCTTCTTCGCACTACATATAAGTTTTCCTATTTGGTAATAATCAAACTGGACACTTATGTAAAATAATAATAACTAGCATTTATATAGTGACTTTAGGTTTATAAAACACTTTATAAGTTATCTCATTTGATCCTCAACCCTATGAGGTAGAATGTTACTATTGACCCCACTTTACAAGTGAGGGAAACAAGGTTGGATGAGTTTAAGTAGTTTGTCCATGATAATATAGCTAGTAAACATCTTAGACAGATTGTTGAATCTGGGTCTTCCTGACCCCAAGCCCATCATTCTACCCACTATGCTATTTCCATAACTGAACTTAGGGAAAAACATTAAGAATTCAAAACAGCTGAAATGTAACTATATTATAGAAGTGAATCACAAACTGTGCTGATGTGCAATGATAAACACAATAGGTAAAATAATATACTAGAATCAATGTTCAGAAGTCTTAAAGAGATTGATTTTAGCTCCCTTTGAAAATATTCTTTCTAATTATTTGAGTTGTACCAAATGGAATAGATTAACCTATAAAGCAAAGGTGGGAAGACGATGGCCACTTGTTAGTTATGTTATAGAAGAGGTTAATGTTCAGGTATGGATTGGAATAAATGTACTCTAGACTCTCATCTCTGATATTGAAATAATTGTGTGAAAACAATGAGATCTATTATGAGACACTTGTAAGAGAGTGAGGTTGGGTGATTTGGTTTAGAGGATTAAGAAACACAGAGCAGGATCACAAAACTAATTCTCTTTGTAAAGGAACTTGTTTATAATTTTTAAGGTTTCTATACAGATGGACAAGTCTTGCCCATTGACTCTGCAGTATATAATCCATTTTTCTGCATAATATCAGCATAAACCTTGTTTTAACACTATTCTTACTAATCCAGTGGGTTCCAAACTTCTTAACTATAAATTATATATATAATTATAAATGATAAACTCCTATCAATAATAATAATAAAAATAACAAAATAAAAATAAATAATTGTGATTAAATAATGAGGGAAGTCAAACAATATATATATATATATACACTACTGCATTAAAAATTATGTATATTATAAAATATACCAGAATTAGAAAAATTCAAAAGGATGATATAAAGATGAATTAATATTTAATCTTAGGGACAATAAGAAAGGAGCCTATAGAGTTTATTGAGTAGAGAAGAAACATGATCCGACCTACATTTTAGAAGAATCACTTTGGTCACTGAATAGAGGATGGCATAGAGTTGGGAAGGGGAAGGGAAGATTGAAGCAAAGAAGCCAATCAAGAGGCTTTGCAATGGTCCAAGCTAGAAGTGATGAGGGCTTGAACTAAATTAGTAGTTGTGTGAGTAACAAGAAAGGGGATGAATATAAGTGATGTGCAAGTTGAAAAAGACAAGATTTACAAATAATTAGATATGTGAGGACCTGAGAATGGCAATGAGGTTGTGAACCTAGGTAATTAAAAGAATGGAAGTTTCTTGACAGAAATAGTAAAATTTGAAAGAAAGATGAGTTTGGAAAAAAATATTATGTGACAAGAATTGTGATATGGATCATCACTGGTCCATTCATGCTCATTCTTTATCCTTAAGGAATTCACAATCTAAGACAACACATAAAAAGAAAGTGAAGAGGAGTGGGAAGGAGAGAATGATGACATTTAAGAATATAGTGAGGTGAGAAATGAAGAGATGGCTGGTCTGGACACTTTCTTTAAATAGAGTATTTGGAGGAACTTTCTTGCCACTCTCTCCAATTAAAGTCAGGGAGGTGGACCAGGTATAGGGATACTGACAAAGTATGAATCCAGAGCTGCCATCTTGCAAGAAGATGAGGTTCATGAGGAGCATGTTAAAGTTCATAGGAGTGCAGCCAGGCAGAAAAGAAGATATGGGTAGCTTTCTTAAATGGAAGATCTGGCCATTAAGGAATGTCCATTGTCACAGAGATCAGTTCTCTTACCAAAGCCACAGACTCTTGGGAATGTATGGCTTCCACTTTGGAGACAAGTCTGCATTCTCCAGGCTTGAATAATCACGATGGTTATTAATCATTCCATAGGCCAATGAATCTTTACTAAGCACTTGATTACTTGTGTTTAGAAATTTTTATTGGGAATGAAGTAATAAAGTATGTGTAGTTATGTAATCATACATAGGACCAAAGAAAGTACCATGGTAAGTTAAGCATTAAATAAGTCCCTTTTATTATGATACATATATTTTATAACCCCACCCGAACTATAAGTATCTGAAGATACATTTATTTTCTTTCTTTTAATTAAAACTTTTTTATTTTTCAAAACATATGCATGGACAATTCAACATTAGCCCTTGCAAACCCTGTGTTCCAATTTTCCTCCTTCCCCCACGTTCTCCCCCTAGATAGCAAGTAGTCCAATATATGTTAAACATGGTAGAAATACACTTTAAAAAAAATTCCCCATAATTCCTATAGAGCTTACCTCACAGAAAGAACTCAATAAATATTGGCTGCCTTTTCCAGCAGGAAGTTAAAGCAATACTCATTTATTAAGCACACTCTGGGTAGATGCATTTAAAGTACTAGGCGTTATGTTCAAGCACTGGGGATATAAAAAAAGACAAAAAGAAGTCCCTATTCTCTCAGAGCTCACAATCTAATGTGAGCAGTGAGAAGTAGGGATTGTATATTGTATGGATGCTTTCAATCCAATATGGTATTCCTTGGGCATCATTACCACTGCCATCACTATTACCACCACCATTACCATTGTAAGAAATATTTACTAAGGGTCAGTTAGTTATAAGAGATACTGTCTTAGGATCTGAGGTTTAAGAAAAATAAAAGATAGAGCTTGCTTTCCTCTCCATTCCCTCTGCTTAGAGAGCTTCTAACCCTCATAAGCAATCACCCAACCAGATCATTATAATAGCTTCCTCATAATTCTTCTTATTTTCCATTGCCCATTCCAATCTCCCTACACTCACTGATCTTCCATATTAATGCAAGATTAGTTTTCTTTATTCAGAGATGTAACTATCCCTCCACGACCAAAGCTTTGTCTCAGGGTAGGAATTTTAGAGTATGCGACAATGTAACACCTTCCTTCACCATAACAGATGAAGGTGAGCTCAGAAGTAGCAAAGGAGTTGGGGAGAGAGAAGAGGTTGGAGTTCTTGGTGATACGAGTCATTTTTATGGTCCCATTAAGTTATCCCCAAACTCTTCTGCCCCAGGGCTTCTCCTTTCTCCCATCCTTTTCAGGGCACCCTACATAATGGAGACATTATTCTTCAAGCAGTAATCTTGGTATGAATTCATGACCATATATTAGGAGGGAGTTTCATCAAGAACTTTCTGGTGGAGCAACAGTAGTTAACATTTATATAGTATTTATGATGTGCCAGGCACTGTGCCAAGCACTTTACAATAATTATCCTATTTAATCCTCACAACAGACCTGGGAGGTAGGTAGTATTATGATTGCCATTTATAAGTGAAGAAATTGAAGCAAATTAAGATTAAGTGACTTGCCCAGAATCACACAAATAGCAGGTATCTGAGGTCAAATTTGAACTCAGGGCCTCCCGACTGCAGTCCTGGTGCTCTAATCATAACATTGAAAAATGAGTTGAACCAGATGGTCTCTAAGATCCTTCACAACTCTGTCTCCTAAGTCACTATGGTAACTGATTTTCCCTGTCATTCAATTGCATTTATCTTAAATATTTCTTATATTATTTTTAAAGATAGATCTCTTTGTTTTTGTTCCTAGCATCAATTGTCCTGGGTATCAAGTCTCCTGGTTAGGATTTTGCCTCTCTTCATAGATAACAGATAGAAAGGAGCAATATTTATATTAAGTAATATTTTATTCCTTAATTTTAAAATATTTTATTGTGAACTTAACAATGATCTTAGAGGCCATGAAATGCCAGTCCAAAGATTTGGGCTACTAAGCAGTTTTTTGAGTAGAGTTTCCAGTCCAAGGAGTTGAATTACTGAATAGTATTTTTAGTAGAGTTTCCAGATCAGTCTTGGAGAGAACAATATGATAACTGGGTACAAGATGAATTTCAATTGCATCTTATCCCTTCAGTATCACTCTATCTTTGCCTTAAGAGTTTGCTAATCAATGGACAAATCTGTATTTGTTGGTGCTCTTCACTATATTAGTTATTTTGAGGAATAGGAAGAAAAATCCAGTCTCTCAAGTTTATATAATTAAGTGATAATTTGTACAGTGGAGAAAATTAGTGCCAGAGGAATTCAGAGAACAGGTGATTGAGAACTAGTCTATAGAGGCTTCATGGAAAAGGCTGAGCTGAGCTTTGAAGTTAAGTGAAGGAAAACATAAGAGGGTTGGAGCCAACTCCAACAGGCTTTAGAGAGCCAATTTTAAAATTTTCAGTGTGAGTATTTATACTTTGGAAATTGGCTGGCACAGATAGATGGAACAGTTGGGACAGCTAGATGGAGCTGTGGATAGAGTCAGGAAGACCTGAATTCAAATCTGAACTCCAGGCACTTAATACTTATTAGCCTTGTGATCCTGAGCAAATCTCTTAAACCAATTGTCTTTCAAAAAGAACAACAATAACAAAAAAAGGAAATTGTCAAAGGCTATAAATTAGGGCTTGATTTATTATTTTGTTGATTATCAATAAAGTGACAGAGAAATTGTGAACAGGGCAGGATAAATTTAAAAGTGTGCCATGTGGTTTTTGCACAGCCTTCTGTTAAAAATTTACCATCATACTCCTGGTAAGTGGTTATTGTTCCTCCTTAACTAATGACACCATGGCATGATGTCTTGGATTTAAGTGAGGCACTATGATAGGAAAGTTAGAATTTAGGCTGCTTAAGAATAGGTCCTATTTTTCTTTTTTATTAATTTATTTTCCTGGCAGGTAGCACAATGCCTGGCACATAGTAGGTACTTAACAAATGTTTATTGGATTTGGATTTATGTGTATATATATATGTATATATATGTATATATATTCCATTTGAGATGTAAGCCCCTGACTTTCTAAGATGCTTCCAGACTGGCCCCTGCTCTTTAATCTCTTCTATCCATTTAATGACATGACTGAAATGCTCTGAAAGGGACATTTCCAAAAGCCAAGATTAATACTGTATTGATTCAGGCAAGTTCACACCTAGAGAATTTTGGACCAATTTGGACATGAATTCTTGAAAGCCTTAACACACCTACTTTAATCTCATTAGTGCAAACTGGACTGACAGGCACTCAAGAAATCCTTGGGGGGAGAAGGAGAGGCAACAAAGACAGTGTAAACTTAAAGGCCAATTTCCTTAGCACCTGGAGATGAGAAATCACTGTTGTCAGCCCTTCTTTTGAAAGACAGGGAGATTGTTGATAAGTCTGAACTGTACTCAAGAGGTGCTTACAAGAACTGTGCATTCCATTCTCTTCATGTGGGAGATGTGAGGAGGAAGGGGGAAGAAAGGGAGAGCATGGAGGAAAGTAGAAAAGGGAAGGAGAGGAAATGATCCTGGATTTGAAGATCTTCATTCATATTCTGGCTCAGCTGCTTCCTTACCTCCCTGCTTTTTTTTTTTTTTTTAATGAAAGTATCAGAGTTACCATTTCTTTTAGTTCTTGACTCTATGAGTTCCAAGGAATGAGGGGAAGATTCATGGTAAGAAAAGAAGAATTATATCTTGTGGCTGTCTACAACACAGAAGGAGAGGGATAGAATCGATGAATCAAACAACATTTATTAAGCACTTTTATGTGCCAGGTACTGTGGTAATTAGAGTTACTGAAAGAACTAGTGTATTTCTGGTCTTTTTATTTATATTCCTCCCTATTCCCTCTCCTTCCGGGATCACCCACTTCAAGTCCCTGAACCCATCAATTATCACTTTCATCTGCAGAAAAGATCAGGAGCCCAGGATATTCACCAGTCATTCCTCCCAAAAAGAAAGTCAATATTGTCTATGTCATTCCCTCTCTTTCTTTAATTCAATGGGCGTGTATTGTTGTTTGTTCAGTCTTTTTCAGTCACGTCTGCCTCTTATGACCCCAGTTGGGGTTTTCTTGGCAAAGATATTGAAGTATCTTGCCATTTCCTTCTCCAGGTCATTTTACAGATGTGGAACTGAGGCAAAAGGTGATTTGTCCAAGATCACACAGTTAATAAACATGCATTAAGACCCTGACACACCTGGCACTATGAGGGGACATAAGAAGAAATAGACATAATTCCTATCCTGAAAGAGCTAAAACTTTATTTGGAGAGAGAAAGTATATGTATGTGGCAATTAGAGAAGATTAAGGAAAGATTTTGTGTAAGCAATCAATCAATCAACAAGCATTTATTAAGAGCCTACTGGGTGCCAGGCAATGTGCTCAACTCTGGGAATGCAAAGACAAATGAGAAATAATTCTTGTCTTCCAAGAGTTTATATTCTCTTGGAGAAAATAACATGGATTATGCACATATAAGAAGATACAAAACATATAGAAAGTAAATATATTGAAAGAGTGATGGATTAATGTATTTATTTATATTTATATGGAGTTATCCAAAGTGAAGAAAAAGATGTAGTTTTCCAGGGAAGGCTTCTTGGAAGATGTGAATTCTCTTATGTGCCTTGAGAAAAATGTAGGATTTTAATTGAAAAAAAGATATTGAAGAATGAGTATAAGACAAGGCTAGAAGAAATTATATGAGGGTAAAAAACAACATGAGAACTTGGAGAGTATAAAATAGGGAAGTCAGTCTGCCTGGAGCCAAGGACTACTTTTGAGGGAGTTATGAGATACAGAGTTGGGAAGGTGAGGTGAATCCAAATGCTAAAGGGCTTGAATGACAGGTAAAGAGAAGACTTGGGGAATCACAGGATGTTGGATCCTGGAGACTTTGAGAAGATTTTTGGTACAATTTTTTTTTCATTTCATAGGTTAGGAAACTGAAGGAAAGAGAAGTTAGGTAATTTTCATAAGATGAATCAAATTTATATGCATTGAGAGGTAGTAGGGTACAGGGAGGCTAAGTGGCAAAGTAGATAGAGCACAGAGTTGGGAGTCAGGAAGACCAATATTCCTAAATTCAAATCCAGCATCAGATACTAGCTGTGTGATCTTGAACAAGTCATTTAACTTTTTTTTCTGCCTCAATTTCTGTATAATAAAAAAATAATAATAATACCATTTCCCAGGGTTATTGTGAGGATCAAATGAGATAATAATTGCAAAACACTTAGCACAATGATTTGCATATAGTAAGTATATAAATGTTAGTTATTATTATTATTGATAGATGGATAGATGATGGATAGATAGTTGTTTACATAGATGAATAGATGGATAGATAGTTAAATGATAGATTAATAGATGGCTAGGTATTTAAATGATGGATAAATAAATAGACGAATAGATAGCTGGATAGACAGATTTTGCTTGACTATACTAAATTCTGGGGATCAAATAAATGCAAGAAAGTCACTACATCAGTGAGAAATTGGAAACGTAATAATAGCTAGATGGTACAGTGAATAGAGCACTGGGACTGGAATTAGGAAGACCTGCATTCAAATCCAGTTTTAGATAAGTGTTGGGCCTAGAGTAAGGAAGAGAACATTCTGAGTTAAAATCTTGCCTCAGATACTTACTAGTTGTGTAACCCTAAGCAAGTCACTGTTTGCCTCAGTTTCCTCATCTGTAAAAGGAGCTAGAGAAGGAAATGGCAAACCACTCCAGGGCCTTTGCCAAGAAAAAAACCAAATGGAGTCAGAAAGGGTCAGACAAGACTGAAAAATGACTGACTAATAATAACTAGATTTATATAAAGATTTAAAGTTTTACAAATGCCCTCCATGCGTTGTCTCATTTATATTTTAAACAACACTCCTGAAAGGTAGGGACTTTTTTTTTCTTTTTTTCACTTTCAGGAAAATTGAGGCTGGAAAAAAATTAGAGTGGTTTTCTCAAAGTCATCCAACTGGCAAGTGTATGAGACAGAATTTGAACTCATCTCTAGCACACAGAGCTCTATCCACTAATTGCCTCAAAAAGGAGACTAGAAAACAGGACTGGCCAAGAGAAGAGGTGGATGGTGAGAAGGAGAACAAAAAGTTGAGTCACAAGTGAAGTGAAGCATGTGTGAGCCCCTTCCCAAAAGAGTCATCAGTCAGAGAGAGAAACCAATCAGGATAGAAATTTCTCCAGCGTGAGAAAGTGGCTGAAAAATAAAAGAACAAGAAAAAAAAAGTCAAGAGAGTTGAGTTATGAGTGTAATGGAGCATGGCTGGCTCCCCTCCTGAAACGAGTTTGGATAGGTAATATGAGGAAGAGGGAAGCATCAACAATCACTGCCAGTGTTTGGGCCCCAGGCAACAAAGGAAAGCTGATGCCCTTCTCCATGAGGGCAAATTGGAAAGCTAGAACTTAATCCTAACCATGCCCCTAAACAATGTGGCAGAAAGCAGTAGATGTGGAGTTGAATCTTATCATTTCAACTTGAATAGGTTTCTTTAAGGAAAGCTGGATATTATGGAGGAATAATGATTATTTGTAAAGCTCCCTTTAACTTTGAGAAGTGCTGGCCACATCTCTTAGTTCATTTCATAACAAGAACCCTGAGGTAAAATGGATCATAGGAACATATAATTTAGGTCTGGACAGGACCTTAACATCACCTAGACCAATTCCTTCATTTTATAGGTAATAAATCCAAGGCCCATTAAAGTTAAATGAACTGTGCAAAGTTACCCAGATGATTGGAATTCCAGTCCAGGTTTTCTGACTTTAAATTCAGCCTTCCTTTCACTATACCATATTAAATAAGTCGCAGAGAAGTCAATTAATTTACCCAACTTCCCACAACTTGTTTGTGGCAGAGTTTGGAGGTTTGTCTGCATTCCACTAATCAACAGAGTCTCCAAGGAACTCCTGGCTTTCAAGGGGCATTCAGACCATTTCTGTGGCATATCTTTTCCTCTGTAGCTACTTGTCACCCACCCATCTGGTCACCCAATTTCCCAGGCTATACCTTTGGGCAACTCTGGTGACTGGGTGGCCTATTACTTCCATGACAGATTGGCTTAATTCTCATTTGATTCTTTGGTGATCTCACCAGCCACAGGTGCCAACGCAAACTTAATTTCTCTCTTCAAGTGAAGAGGGATGTTCCAGTAACATGGGGTTGAGAACTCCAATGAGTTCCCAAATTGAGCCTCCCTGGCCCTGCTAGGTGGATTCAAGCACGTCACTGGCAGGAAGGACCAGCCCACAGCTTCTAGTGTGGCCAGGTTCCCCCACCTACTCACTCATCACAATCTTTTCAGTTAATTATTAAGCAGGAGGCCTCCAGAAAGTTAACATTAGGATAATTGGTTAGTGGGGGCCAAGGATTTGTAGCAGTGTTGCTCAAACAGGGTTGCCTGGAGATGTTACTAAATGCATATTTCCAAGCTTGGCTAGCAGAGGGAAGGAAGATGAGCATTCTTTCTAGTAAATATTAAAGTGTTTTGATAATTTTAACAGCTTGTTGACTTTTCTAACAGCAGACTTCTTGGTTTCAGACCAGTTTTCTATCTCTGTAGCGCTAACAATCTCAGGGAAAGAAGCAGCATGGGTTTACTAGTACAAAGAGTAGATTTGGGATTGAATTCAGCTTTTGCTGTGACCTTCAACAAGTCATCTGAAAAATGAAGGGATTGGAATAGAACAGAAGGGTCAAATACAGGAATAACAGCACTTCAGATCAATTTAAAATGTAATTGGGAAATACTTTTAAAAATAAAGAATTAATTAAACAAATTAAATTAAACAAAACAAACATTTTTGTTGTGTCATTTCAGTCACATAGATCTCTTTGTGACCCCATTTGGAGTTTTCTTGGCAAAGATACTGGTATGGTTTGCTAATTCCTTCTCCTACTCTTTTTACATATGAAGAAACCGAGGCAAACAGGATTAAGTGACTTTCCCGGAGTCATATAGTGAGTTTTCCTGATTCTAAGTAGCACTATCCATGTATCATCTAGCTTCTACTACAATAAAACATAGATAATGTTAATATGTGGTTTTCCAAAGTCACTATGCAGCCTATAGTGATCTTTTGTAAGGATTTAAATCTATTCTACATCCCATCCCCATCCCTACCTCCAAATCTATTTGAGTTTGACACCACTGGACCAGAAGATCTCTAAAACAAAATCTTTCCATGTTTATATCTAGAAATCCATGAAAAGCAACCTGCTAAGGGGGAGTCAGGGAAACCACCAAATAAATTCAAAGGAAAGAAAGCTAGTATTTGGAGTAAGTTTATTGCTCATAAATCAACACCTCATACAGTCTGTTGAAGAGTCATCACAGGATTTAATATGGAAGAAAAAGAAAGGTCAGCCAAAGAATCAGGTTGGAGTTTTCTCAGTCATTTGAGAAAGATTTACTGCATACTGGCTTTGCCTTCAGCACTGATCAGGTAGGAAGAAGTGGGAAAAAAAGTTAAATCCTAGTTGGGGAGACCAGGTCTACACATATGCAAAGAGGATTCAAACACAAGCATATATCAAGTATCCAAATGAGTTAAATCCACATAAATCATCAGCATTTTCATATATTATCAACAAAGTCCAGCAGCAAGAGATACGAAGAGAAATTCCATTCGCAATAACTGTTGATAGCGTAAAATATTTGGAAATCTATCTGCCAAGGGAAAGTCAGGAACTATTTGAACACAATTACAAAACACTTTCCACACAAATAAAGTCAGATCTAATCGGTTGGAAAAAATATCAAGTGCTCATGGATAGGCTGAGCTAATAAAATAAAATGACAATTCTACCAATGAGTTATATGTAAAATAAAAATTATAGGATCAATCACTGTGGGTTGGTATTATCAGGGCCAGGTTCATGGAAGTCAGACAAACTGAATTTAAAGGATAGGGTTTGGCTTTATCAGGTGGAATCTTATCTGTTGAAAACCAAACAAGAAACTCAATTGATTCTATGGAACACAGGATTTAGATGGGATTTAGAACTGGGATAGACTTTTGGGGGCAACTTCTTTATCATCTGTTTCCAAATGACAACCACTGGGACAGTGACTTGAGGCATTCTATTGTCTTGGAAAGAAATTTATTTAAAGGTCAGAATTCCAGTTCTAATACTAATCAGATATGTGATCTTAAGTAAGACATTGAACTGTGCTGTTTCAATTTCCTCATTTATAAAATGAAGGAATGGAAGTAGATAAATTCTACAGTCACTGAATGATTTTATGATATCTAATTATCAGTCATCCCAGAATGGAGACATAATGCCAACTGGTGCCTCACTGAACACATACACACATAATACATATATGTATACACACATATATTTCAGTAAAATGAGGGAATTCTCATAAAGCGTTTAACATAGTGTCTGGCACATAGTTAAGTGCTATATATAGTTAAGTGGCCATTATTATGATGACATACACATACATCTATACATACCCAGAGAAAAGTAACAGTCATTTTGGACCTTGCTCAGATTTTATACAAACCACATTTGGGGGCGGGGGAAGGCAAATATTTGGATTAATATGGCATTTCAGAACCTATCCCTTTTTAAAAACAAACTGCTTTACATAATCATCACAGCCTTGTAATGGGAAGCTTAGGAGGACTAAGAAAAAGAGAAAACAATCATTTCAAAATAAAAACAAGGCAGGGATATAGGGTGCCGTCACTAGGTTAGATAACATTTTCCACTTCTTTTGCTGTTCACCGCATGGGGAACAAAAACAAGAGATTTTTTCCCCCTTCTAAATAACACACACATTGTCTTTCTACCTGGCCTTTAATCTGGGCTCCATGCCCACTCAGTGGATAAAATCTTTCAGGAACTTTTACAATGTCACATACTTATGCAAATAGATCGCATGTTTATAGCAACAGACACTACAACAGCACCCGGAGGTTGCAATTAGTGAAAAGGAGCCAGGCAACTGAACAGTTGTGTATGTGTGTGTGTGTGTGTGTGTGTGTGTGTGTGTGTGTGTGTGTGTGTGGGCATTGGGGGGCAGAAGGGGGGAACCTGGGGGAAAGCTATCTCCCTATGACCATTGATGCGGTGGTGTCCTCAAGGATTGGACTAGTGATACAGAGACAGGCTCCTTGCTGAAAACCTGTGGCTCATTTGTTGTGCTGTCCTGGTCGTTTGTGCTTGTGGTGTGCTCAGTGTCTCTGGATATGGGTTTTCTCATCTGTACCATGGGAAGAGCACCTCTGTCCACTTTCATAGGCTGGCCCATAGGCTCCAGGAAATAGAACCCTGGATTTAGGAGTGCAGATGCAAAATGAGACTGACTTCCCAATCTCATCCCTGACATCTCTTAGCTCAGGTCTCTGTTGTTAAATGATGTAGGGACTACCAAGTGTCTTTGGTGCTGATTGCCTCCAAGAAGGGCTAAGTTGTGCCTGTGGAAGTCACTGGAATAGAAGGGAGGAGAGTGGGGAAGGAAGGAAGGAAGGAAGGAAGGAAGGAAGGAAGGAAGGAAGGAAGGAAGGAAGGAAGGAAGGAAGGAAGGAAGGAAGGAAGGAAGGAAGGAAGGAAGGAAGGAAGGAAGGAAGGAAGGAAGGAAGGAAGGAAGGAAGGAAGGAAGGAAGGAAGGAAGGAAGGAAGGAAGGAAGGAAGGAAGGAAGGAAGGAAGAAGGAAGGGAAAGAAAGAGGGAGGGAGTGATGGAAGGAGTCGTAATTTGCATTTAATTCAAACATCATTTAAAGAAATGATCATTTAATCAGCTCTTTTATGAACTCATAATTGAGTGATTTTCTCCTCTCTTTTCTCTATTTCAATGGCCCGTTATCTCTGATCCTGAGTACAGAAGTAAGTTTGGGGAGGAATGCAAGGACTTGAGGTGGCTGCTCTCTGTCTTCAGGGCTCTGGTAACCCATCCAACGCCTCATGACTTCATTGGAGAAGGCTGCTGAAGTCAGCATGTTCCCTTTCCAACCCTTTGGGACAAGGAACAATCCCAGCAGCCTGTAAATGATGCAAGTAGAAATACCCCACCCACCTGCTGTATTTAGCTTGGATGAAAAATGTACGCTGTGGTGACAATTTAAAGTGCCTGGGCAGAGATAGTACCCAATAACACTTTTACATAGCCTTACTTGTTGAAGAATTATGAGACTATACACAAAATTGTATGAGCTGATGGTTTTCTTTTGTTTTGTATACTTTTTGGTTTTATTTTGGGTTGAGAGGGAAAAGGAAAGGGAGAGTTCTGTGTATGGTTTACTCTTAATATTGAACCATATTAGGGCACTCATCCCAGCTATAGGGCAAGGAGCAGATGCAGCAAAGCTTCATAACCAGTTGGTAGCTTAAATGCTAAGAGTCTGGGAAAACGCAATGGAGAAGAACCTCTCTGGATCTCAGAGGCTCTTCTCACCTGTTTCAGTGGACTTGTTCCTTTGTTTTGACAACTAATGTAATCATAGGTAAAAGGTTTTGAATGCTCTCTCCACCCTGTGCTCATTCTCACCCCTCATCCCTCATCATTCCTCTCTTTCCTCTACTATTAACCTACATGTCACATCCACTATTAAGTTTTCCCTGCTTTTAACTCTTCCCATAAGTATTGGCCTTTTTCTTATGGCCTCAATTAGCAATGGGTTTGCATCACTCTAATATATGCATATATTGTTTTTCATTTTATGTGTTTATTTTCATTTATATGTAGAATGATGTGTCATATTGTCATACTAAACTATGAGATCCATGCGGACAAGAATTCTGTCTTCTCTTAACTTTATATCTATTCCAGAGTACAGAACAATAAATGTTATGCTCAGAAGTACTGGATCCACCTTCTCACACTGCTGGCCCCCCATTCTTGTGACTGGGGGAAGCCCACCTCAAAAAGATGAATGTATGTATCTTATACATTTGAGAGGTTAGTACACAGGCTTTGTGTTAATTAGACATCTTCTGTGTAGGCTTACTAAAACTCATTTTTCTGTTGTTTTATTGGGGAATAAATAACATGCTATTTGAATTTATATTATGACACCCTATGCTGAAAAGTGGGACCAATTGGTATTTGGCCCAGGTGCACAAATTCCTAGTTATGGATCTGAATAGTATAATTATATCCATTCTAGGCGATAAGTTCCTTGAGGTCAGGAAGCAGATCTTATTTGTACCCTTTAGCTTGGAAATACCATAGTTTTAGGAGCATCCATGTGTTACAGTGGAAAGCATACTGGGCATGGAATCAAGAACATTCACCTTCATAAATTCAAATTGGCCTCAGACACTAACGTACGACCCTGGTCAAATCATTTCACCCTATTTGCCACAGTTTCCTCATCTGTAAAATTTGCTGGAGAAGGAAATGACAAACCACTCAAGAAAAATGGGGTCACGAAGAATTAAACACAACTGAAGCGGTTGAATTGCACTCTTAATATGTGTTGAGTGAGTGAATGAGTGAGAGGTGTACCAATAGGAATAGAAAATGTGGTACTCCTATCCCTTTCACAAAGAACTTGGTCACACCCTAGGAGTATGTTGGTGATGCTTGTTCAAGTGACAAAGATAAGGTAGAGAATTTTAAATGAAATAGAGTTAGAATGTAAAGAGAGAGATTGGAAAAATTGGAATTGATTCCTAACATCTTCCCTTCACCATCTGTCTTGAATGGATGGGGATCAGGGTATGCTTGAGAGTCACTCCTTAAATGTTCAGTATGAGTATCTACACTGAAGAAATTGGCAGTTGTTAAAAATGAGAGCTGAATTCATTGTTTTGTTGGTTGTCTAGATTTAAAAAATTATTAGTGATGCAGATTAAACTTAAGCCCCATTGTAAAACTTTGACCAGCACATTCTTGCATTGCCTCAGTGCTTAAGCTCAACTGGAAAAGAGTAGAACGTTCAGGAAATGAATTATTCACCAGACTCAATGCCCAGCTTAGATTAATGATGATAATAATAATAATAATAATTAGCATTTTGTATCAAACCACTTTAATGTTTGCAAAATGCTTTATATCCATTACTTCTCATTTTAACCCCTAACACTTCTGACTCTGATATCCATGCTGCTTGAGATATGACCTACCTGGCATTAAAGTTTAGAGACACAATTAAATCTATTCAATGGGTGATAAGTTGAAGGGAACTGGAGAACAAAGAGAAATAATGTGAATGCCTAGAAACAAAGTCAATACACTGTTCAATCTGTGTTGCTTGTAGGAGGACCCCTTCAGGATGCTCTAAACTTCCTACATCAGCACAGAAAAGATAATACACCATGGTGGTTTAAGAGTGAAAAATCCCTTTTCTCCTTCCAGCTTGGAGCAGTGAGGAACTTGGCTGGTAGGATTTCCTTCTGTCTGCCACTTGTGGTATTGCTCTGGGACTGAAGGAGGTGTAGGCTGAGACTACACAGATCCATGGGTATCAGTCTGCTCAAACTGATTTCTAGCACACTGAAAAATCTTTATACAAGATGTCCTTGTAAGTGATCTTTAATGAAACATATCAGCTAAGAGATAAATGGGAAGGACTTATGGAATGGAAGCAAATGAGCCATGAAATTTGATTGGAAAATGCAGGTATACCCACTAGACCTAAATAAGACCATAATATCCACAAAGTGGCAAAATCAAGATATAACACAAGTGACATCAAACTGGGCGAGGTTTGAGAAAGGGCAAGGAATTTGGCAGATACCCTAGAGCACCCTAAAGTGGTGCATAATTAAAGAACAAGGAGGTAGTCGATGTGGGGTGAAGAATATTTTTGGCCCAGTATTGAAGTGAATGATATTGTGTCATAATGTCAACAGCTGTTGTTTTTGGAATCAGAAGGCTGGAGGTTAGAGCCTACTTCTGCTATTTATTATCAGTGTGACTTCCAATAAGTTAATTTCATTTCTGGGTTTCACTTCATCTGAGAAATGGGGACAAAAACACTCACATGATTTATTTCACATCGTTGTAAGGGGCTGTCAGTTTTGAAGTGTTGCATCAATGTAAATTACTGTGATTATTATCTGTGCCCTGATTAATTAAGTCTATTCATTTTCCTGGCCTGCAGTCTCCTCATTTATAAAAGAAGGACATTGGGAATAGATGATGTTTAAAGTCTTTTCCATTTTAAAGTCTTATCCTGTAACGGATAGCAATTATTAATGACTTTCTAAGAAAGGAAATCATCATTGTCAAAGATGCTGAGAGCAATGAGCCAAATAGGTACAAAAGATCTTGAATAGGCAGCCTGACTAGAACTAGTATAGCAAGGGAAGAGCCTATATAGACATGGGAAGGGATGGAGGATAGCCTGCTTTGTCTTGGAGGGTGAACATTTTACGTATGACATAATGGTCAAGATGGAAATATTCAAAATCTTGAATAGAGAAATTATGTAATGGAACAACCGACCCTGACAGTTATGAGCAGGATGGACAGGAATATGACTAGAATTAGGGTCAACAACCTTTCAAAAGTAGGATGCCAGTTCTGCTCTTGACACTGCATCTATCATGGAAGTAGAGAGATAGTGACGTCCTGAAATGCTAGGGAGAAGATGTGATAGCAGCAGTTAGTCCATGTATCACTGTTTTTGGTCTGGCAGCTATCACTGCCAGAGAATGTGAGCTCCTGAGGCCAGGGTCTTTTCATTTTTGTCTTTGCATCCCTAGCATTGAGAAATAGGTATTTAATAAGTACTTGTTAAATAAATGCAGTTAAGTGGTTCAGTGTATAGAGTGCTGGGCCAGGAATTATGAATACCTGAATTCAAATACAGCCTCAGAATCTCACTAGCTATGTGACTGGAGGCAAATCACTTAACCTTTCTTTACTTCCATTTCTTCTGCTGTAAAATGGGGAAGAACAGGACCTACTCCACAGGGTTGTTGTGAGGGCCAAATAAGATGGTATTTGTAAAACACACTCAACACTATTCCTGGCACACAAGAGGCACTCCATAAATGCATCTTGTCTTTTCCCCCCTACCTTTTTGAATGGTTGGATGGACCAAATCCAAGTTTTGAAGACAAAGGAAATCTTTGCATATAATATGGTAAGACTGGATAGTAAGAGATAAATTCACAGGAATTATTGACTCATTCAAAATGGGAGAGACAAAGAGAAATAACTGATCCCCAAAACCCTTCTGGCAGTTGTCTAGAGACAAATACTGCATGGAATATTTGTTTTTGTGAAGATTAGAATGAGGAAAAGAGTTTTTCTGGGTGGGGTAGAGAGAGAGTTCCAACATAGCTTCTACATCTTGGCAAGGGGCATACCCCTGAAATGTCATGCCATCTAGTAATACTCACTGGAAAGTAACTAAGTTCTCTAAGAGAGGGAAAGTATGGGAATGGTACCTTAATAGTTTAGCAGTCATGGCTGGTCTGATGAAGACTAGCTATACCAGACCTATTATAAAGCAGTAGTCATCAAAGTCATTTGGTACTGGCTAAGAATAGAGTAATCAATCAATAGAATAGCTTAGGTTCACAGGACAAAATCGTCAATGACTATAGTAATCTAATGTTTGACAAACCCAAAGACCCCAGCTTTTGGGATAAGAACTCACTATTTGATAAAAACTTCTGGGAAAATTGGAAATTAGTATGGAAGAAACTAAGTATTTACCCATGCCTAACACCCTCTACCAAGAAAAGATCAAAATGGATTGATGAGTTAGACATAAAGAGTGATAGTATAAGCAAATTAGAACAAAGGATAGTTTACCTCTGAGATCTGTGAAGAAGGAAGGAATTTATGGACAAAGAAGAACTTGAGTACATTATTGAATGCAAAATGGGTAATTTTGATTACATTAAGTTTAAAAAGTTTTTGTACAAACAAAAGCAATGCAGACGAGATTAGAAAAGAACCAATAAACTGGGGGGAAATTTTACATTCAAGGGTACTGATAAAAGTCTCATTTCTAAAATTTATAGAGTTGACTCAAATTTATAAGAATTCAAGCCATTCTCCAATTGCTAAATGATCAAAGGATATGACAATTTTGAGATGATTAAATTAAAACTATTTCTAATCATATGAAGAGATGCTCTAAATCATTATTGATCAGAGAAATGCAAGTTAAGACAACTCTGAGATACCATTATACACTTCTCAGATTAGCTAAAATGACAGGAAAAGATAATGACAAAAGTTGGAGGGGATGTTGGAAAACTGGGACTCTAATACATTGTTGGTGGAGTTGTGCCTGTGCAAAATGTTTGTGGCAGCCCTTTTTTGGTGGCAAGAAACTGGAAACTGAGTGGATGCTCATCAATTGGAGAATGGCTGAGTAAATTATGGTGTGAATGTTATGGAATATTACTGTTCTATAAAAAATGACCAGCAGGATGATTTCTGAGAGGCCTGAAGAGACTTACATGAACTGATATTAAGTGAAGTAAACAGAATCAGATCATTATACATGACAACAGCAAGATTATATGATGATCAATTCTGATGGACGTAGTTCTTATCAACAGTGAATTGATCCTGGTCAGTTCCAATGATCTTGTGTTGAAGAAAGCCATTTGCACCCAGAGAGAGAACAGTGGGAATTGAATGTGGATCACAAGTATTTTCACTCTTTGTTGTTGTTTTCTTGCATTTTGTTTTCTTTCTCATTTTTTTCTTTTTGATCTGAAAATTTCATGTGCAGCATGATATTTGTGGAAATATGTATAGAAGAATTATGCCTGTTTAATAAATATTGGATCACTTGCCAACTCAGGGAGGGGAAAGAGGAGGAAAGGGAAAAATTAGAACACAGGATTTTGTAGGGGTGAATGTCAAAAATTATATATGTATATATTTTGAAAATAAAAACTTTAATTAAATTTTTAAAAAGAGTGTAGGCTGATCTAAATTAATGTTCATTATGAGACAGTAGCTGTCCTCTCTCTAATGTTATTATACCAAAAATATGCTGTATAAAATAGATGGCATCTTTTATGTAGTATCATTAGTAAAAGTTAGTACCATCCCTCTTATTCAAACTAGAGAAGCAATCTTGAAATTGCAAATGGAAGAAAATGAAGTGAGGGATCTACAATCCTCAGAACAGAGATTCAGAACTGAAAGGGCCCAAAGAGGTCATGCAGTCCAAATCTCTTTTTTGTAGGTCCAGTGAGGTAAGGTGATTTGTCCAAGCTCACAGCTAGTAAGTAGCAGAAGCAACATGCAAATTTATGTCCTCTAATTCTAAATCTAGAGCTTTTTTCATAATACACATACCTTTTGTTTTGCTAAAAGAAAGCTGATTTTGAGTTCTTTTCCAAACCAACAACTTAAGGGAATAGTAGCAATGCTCACTCAATGAAGAATGTGTCAGTGAATGAGTAACAGTATGTTGTTTTAAGATTTAGTAAAGCATAAAGAGCTCTCTAAGCCTTTAATTATTGTTATTCAGTTCAGGGATGCACCTGGAAGTTCAGATGTTTCCAGGTAATCTTGTGTCTGAGAAACGAGAGCTACTAGAAAACAGGTTACTCCATTAGAATTGGCAATAGATTCTTCAGGTGTCTGGCAACTCTTGCTACTCAAATGGGTAAGGGAGATCAGTAAAACTAAACTCAGGACTAAGCAATTGAAGAGTATTGCCCCATTATGGATGCCTAGATCTTCACTGGCAGAGTGCCTCCAACCCATTAGTCCTTTTATAATATCTGTTTTTGCACCAGTATTTCTGGAGCAAAAGCAGATGTCTCAGGTCCTTGGAACCTTAGGACCTTGTTATTATTTATCTGTGTGAGGGAAGAATAATTCTGGTGTTCTTCAGGATTTCTCTGGCTTCTTTCACTGACTATCTGAACTGCCCACTAACATCTCATCAGCTAGAAATAATAATTATCAACAATTAAAATCATTGCTGACTAACCTGAGTGCTAGCTCAGCCAACCAATGACACTGATAGAAAGGGCAGGAGAGGCAGGGGGAGACAAGATAATAGTAATAAGTTTTACATTTTTACTCATCCCATAACTCTTTCAAGGGTCCCATTAGTAGAAGATTTCTGCATACAGCACTGGAAAATAACCATTTTTCCTCTTAACAGTATTTATTGGGTTGTGGGCAACATTGAGCTAAATATTATGGAGGTTACAAAGAAATAGAAGACCCAGACACTCCAGTGCATTGTTTCGGAGTAGCCTAAAGGGACCTTCCAGCTTGACCAAGCAAGAAAAGAAAACCAAACTTTCTTTGACAGCTCATAAATCTCCAAAGTTGAGTTTAGTTTTAGGTAAAGGATTCATCATGATGTCGGTGCCAAAACCACGTTGCCACATCTTGTTGCTGTCCATGCTTGACAGAACTTCAGTTTACACTTACCCAGAGAAAGAAGTTTCATTGCCAGAACCCCAGAGAAAGACCCACAGGATATTACCTAGCCAGGGTAAGTTTTTTTTTTCTGATGACATAACTACAATATGTTTGCAAAAGTCATGGAAAGTCCAAACAAAAGAGGTTTTCCCATCAATAGAGGTTCTTCGTATGCTCCTATTACATATATTCTTCTGAAAATGGTATTGAGCTCCAGACCACTCATGAGTTACCTAAGTGAAATCCACAACATTAAAAAAGCATAAAAACTCTCTGAGAGTATTGGAGAACCATTTAATTCTGTCTTTGTATCTTTGTACGAACAGTAGGCACTTATTAAAAGCTTATTGATTGATTCTAACCAACTTACAGTGGATTTTAAAAATCTTTTACCCATACTATGACTTGCAGAAAGACATGAAGCCCATTCAATTAGTCCAGTGATATTTGTCTTTTGGACAAGTGCTGAAGATAATGAACTGGGCCTGGAATTGAGTAATAGGATAAGAGTTGCCTGAATCGCATTTAGGAAATCATATAATGCTTTAAATATTTTAGGCAATGTGCAAATGCAAAATCCTATGTCTTTTTAATACAAACATTTTCTTATTTATATCATAAAGACATGAATTTTGGAGCATCACATCTCAAAGGAATCTAAATTAAAGTAACCTAAAGGTATTGCATGACTGGCAAGATGAACAAAGAATACATTTCTTTATCCCTCAGCAACCTAAAAACCTAAAAAAAAAGAGATATGAACCAGATTTATAGGAACTAACACTGAATTCATAAGGTAAGAAGAAGAAAGAAAATACTATATAAATAAAAATCTCGTGAAAGCACTTAAACCCTGAGAAATCCCATTCAGCATGCTCCAACCCACACTTGGTGGGGTTCAGTGGGTCCAAACAAACTCTGAGGTCTGTGATTCTAGTGCTAACAATATACTCCATAAGAATGACTAAGCATCTTCTTAACCCAAGAAAAGCAGCAGACTCTGATTCTGCTTAGTTGATCAAGTGATTAGAGGAGGCTGGAGGCATAAAACATGGGCAACATAGAGTTAGCTGGAGGCACAAGAGAACTGGAAAAACAGCTGGGAAGACTATATTATGAAGCAAAATTACTTAATGAAAAAGAGAAACCTGTTTATTCCTGAAAGATCACAGAACAATACCAAGAAAATGAATAATTCAAAAGAGAAAGAAAATTGGGTTAGAAATCAGAAAGAAATTAGGCTAGATATAAATCAAAACTTTCTAAGTACTTCACAAAATTAACATTTCTCCAATACTTCATGGTCAATGATAAACACCTCATGGGGCAAATATTTTGAACTAAAATTTTTGGGATTTATAGTATTGGCTTCTCTTTTTAGGGACAAGCTTATTGTGATTTAAAATTGAAGGGCTAGATGACATGTCTGTGACAACTTTGAACTGTTCTAGAGAAGTCGTGGTGGAGAGTAGAAAGGAGACTTCTGATTTCCCTCCCCAGCAGATGAGAACAGAAGTAGCAGTAACGGTAGCTGCCCATTCGCCATAAGCACAGACAGGAGAAATGGTGAAGAAGCAGCTGAGAGACCACTCAACAAAGGATTGACATGATGCTGCTGGAAGCAACTGAGTTCAGTTTATCTGGCTGGCCAGAAGTTCATCCATCATACCAGGAGGCATATACTAAGTATTTAATGAACAGTCCTCCAGCCATAAAAATCATTAGTCCAGTTATTTACCTTTCACTTTCATGTTCCTCTTTCCACCATTCATAAGATTTAAACTCAATGGTTTCTATTTTTCTTTTAGCAGTTTTCTTATAGTTTCAGCGATATTAAGCTTGATTTGTCTATGTTAAAAATATGAATCTGGTTTTTTTGTGTGTCTCTGTAGGTCTAATAAGTGAGGGAAGCAGGCAGCTCTAAGGAGTTTTTATCTCGAGAATTATATTAAGTAGGTCTTCCAACAGCATGATGGATTAAAAGTCATTGAGGGGCAGAACAAGCTTATATTATAAGCTTGTATTATTTTAATATATTATTATTATATTACATTATTTTATTTTATTTTACTTTTTTGCTTTTATGATAGGTCTCATAACACATGGAGAATCTTAAAATGGAGTCCAACACTTTCCTTTCCAGATTGAGTATAAACTGAAATCACAGGTACCTAAAGGTAAGTCTCCTTTTCCACCCTCAGAAAAAGAGATAAGAAAGAGTCAAATGAGAGAGTGAGGAGTAGGAAAGAAAGCTCACCTTGAATTGTCCCCAGAGAATGGAGAAAGGAGCGATCTAAGTAAATTCAGTCCTTGCTTCTTTCTTGGTAGGCATATCTAATAGTAGTTTTTTTTAAATGTGTTTGGTTGTTATTCTAACTTTGACAAATATCAACAAATCTAAACATTTCTAAATACAAATCAGAATAGAAAATTAGATTCTCATTAGATTGTAAGCTACTTGAGGGCAGGGACTTTTTCTTTCTTTTTTTTTTTAATTAATTTTACACCCCAGGCTTAAAACAGTAACTGGAAAATAGTAGGCACTTAATAAATGTTTTTTTTTATTTGTCAATAGTATCAATATTATCAAAATTATCAATTTTATTGATAAGTATTTTTAAATTCAGCTCATTAGTTCCAAAAACTGTCCTATTTGTCTATTTCTCTCTAAACTATCTTCTGTTCTCATCTGTAAAAATTTTAATGCTTTATTTTTTCCCTTTCTTCCTTTTTGTTTTCTTTCTTTCTTTCCCCTTATCATTAGGCTCTTTTCTCCCCAGTTTTCCCTGTCCAAAAAAACTCCTTTTTTTTTTTTTACTATATCTCTCTTTATTTTAATTTTTTATGTTATACATGCTAAAATATGTGTTAAATCCAATATTTGTAAACATATTTATACAATTCTCTTGCTGCACAAGGACAATCAGATCAAAAAGGAAAGAAAATGAGTAAGAAAAATGCAAGCAAACATAAAATAGAGTGAGAATGGTATCTTGTGATCCATATGCAGTTTCCACAATCCTCTCTATGGGTATAGATGTCTCTCTTCATCACAAGATCATTGGAACTTGCACCAATCATCTCATCATTGGAAAAAGTTATGTTCACTAGAATTGATCATTGTATAATATTGATTTTGTCGTGTACAATCATCTCGTTCTGCTCACTTCTTTTAGCATCAGTTCATGTAAGTCACTCCAGACTTCTCTGAAATCATCCTCTTGATAGTTTCTCATAGAACAATAATATTCTATAACATTCATATTCCATAGTTTATTCAGCCATTCTCCAACTGATGGGCATCCACTCATTTTCCAGTTTCTTGCTACTACAAAAAGAGCTGCCACAAACATTTTTGCTCATGTGGGTCCCTTTCCTTCCTTTAAGATATCTTTGAGATATAAGCCCACTAGAGACATAGCTGGATCAGAGTTGCACAGAAAAAAAAAAACCTCTTTCTTATAATAAGTGAGCAGAATCATACAAAACAGATTCACATTTTAGCCATGTCTAAAAATTTTTTGTCTCATTTACACTTGCATCAAGAAGTAGGGAACATCTTGGTGATTTGGTTAGTCAATGCATTGTTAAGACTTTCAACATTATTTTTCTTTTACAACATTGTAAAAATTGGTTTGATTAGTCATCGCATTAAGACCTTAACATTGTTTTTCTTTACAATGTTTTTTTTTCAACATTGTTTTTCTTCACAATGTTTTTTTTCAACATTGTTTTTCTTTACAATGTTTTTTTCTATAAATTGTCCTTTTTACTTCATTTTGTATCATTTCCTATATATCTTCCCAGTTTTCTTTATATATGTTCTTTTTGTCATTTTTCACTTCAATATTCCATTATACTAATATACCGTAATTTGTTAAATAATTTCCCATTTGATGAATTATTCCTCAGCTTCTAATTCTTTTTTATAACAAAAAGTTCTGCTGTTAACATATTTTTTACATATGGGTTTTTCTCTTCTATCTTTGGGATATATAGCTGATAGCGTATCATTAGATCAAATGGTATACACAGTGCATCGACTTTGGAATCATAGTTCCAAATTGTTTTCTAGAATAGTTGAACTTATTCTGGACTCTGCCACAGGAGAATGAGTATGCCTGTCCTCCCACATTCCTGCCAACAATTGTCATTTTCCATCTTTATTATATTTGCTCATCTAGTGTGTGAATGAGATGGAACCTCAGAATTTTTTTTAATTTGTATTTTTCTTTATTAGTGATTCAGTGCATTTTATGCTATTTATTAATAGCCTGATTTATTTTTTAGAACTTTCAAGGTATATATCCTTTGACTATTTATTTCTTAGGGAATGGATCTTGTTTGTATATGTTTGGATTAGTGTCTAACATAGCTTGACTATCATACTTTTATCAGAGAAACTGTTTGCAATGTTATTTTTTCCCAATTATGCAAATCCCTTAAACTTCTTAAAGTGAGTTTCTTCATCTGCAAAATGAGCTACACTAGATGGCCTTTGTAGTTCCTTCCAGATATAAATCTATAGTCCTATGATTCACTTCTCTTTAGATATTAGCTAAATTAATTTTGTTTTTTTTCCAGAGGTTTGTCAATACTGTATTGTCAGAATTGTTTATTTTATATCCTATACCCCCCTCTCTAAAGAAATCTTTTCCTACCCATAGTTGTACAAGGTATCTTTTTCCACTGGCCTCTATTTGCTTATGATAGATATTTTGTATTTAGAGTATTTTTAAATGGGATTATCTGACCCTTTTTTGTTCTGGACATTTACTGTTGGATTTTATTTTCCATACTGAGTATGAAACCACCTAGTGTTTTCAGTATTTGTGATTGGGACAAGGCTGACTGTGCCACCTAGATGCTCCATAAATACTAAAAAAAAAAAAAAAAAAAACCCACAAATCTGATTTATTAATAATTGTACACAAAGTGATTTGATTGAATTTTCAGCTAATTCTTAGAGACATACACACATTATTCCAGGAACATCTATCTCTATGCCTCAAGGTCTGCTGGTCTCATATTTCTGTGGTTAGAGAAAAAATCCTGATTATCTCCAAAGTGGTCTGAATTCTCAGTGGATTTACTGTAGAATTTTAGCAATGTATTTTCCCCATGGCCTTCATGTATATGTACATTTTTCCAACATTCATGAAGAAAACTGTTAATTAGAACTGTTTAAATACCAAATGACAGAGTTGGAAAAAAATTGAGTACGTGATGGAGAATTTCTCCCAAGAAACAGAGGCTATTGTCATTGTTACTAGAAAAAATAATTCCAAACTCAAAGGTATGTGAGCATTAAACTGAATTTTAAAAAATCAATCTTCTACAATAATAGCTAACTATACTGGCTTTATATATGTTATTTCATTTGATTCTAATAAAAACCCTGTCAGATAATCAAAAAATTTTAAAACTGCATAGGCTTTGAACCAGCAATACTATTACTAAGCCTATATCCCAAAAACATCAAAGAAAAAATGTACAAAATTTGTACAAAAATATTTATAGCAGCACTTTTTGGGGTGGCAAAGAATTGGAAAGTGAGAGAATACACATCAATTGGGGCATAGCTGAACAAGTTGTGGTATATGGTTTTTTTTATCAGTAAAATCCTTTGGAAAATGTTTAATAAAGGCTATATGCCTGCAAAGTTGTCAATAAGTCTCCAATTTACATAGGAACTTGGTATGATGATGCAAATATTAATTCAGTCAGTCTCTCCGATCAAATTACCTCTTTTTATGGCTTTTAATATATAAAACATATGTATGGGTAATTTTTCAACATTGACCCTTGAAAAAACTTGTTTCAACTTTTCCCCTCCTTCCCACCACCCCCTTCCCTAGATGGCAGGTAGTCCCATACATGCTAGATATGTTAAAGTATATGTTAAATATAATATATGTATACATATTTATACAGTTGTCTTGCTGTACAAGAAAGATCAGATTTAGAAAGAAGATAAAAATAACCTGAGAAGAAAAAAACAAAAATGCAAGCAAACAATAACAGAAAGAGTGGAAGTGTTATGTTGTGGTCCATACTCATGTCCCAATGTTCTTTCTCTGGGTGTAGCTGGTTCTGTTCATTACTAATCAATTAGAACTGATTTGGATTCTCTCATTGTTGAAGAGAGCCACAACCATCAGGATTGATCATCATGTAGTATTGTTGTTGAAGTATATGATGATCTCCTGGTCCTGCTAATTTCACTCAGCATCAGTTCATGTAAGTCTCTCCAGGCCTTTCTATATTCATCCTGCTGGTCATTTCTTATAGAAAATACTATTCCATAACATTCATATACCACAATTTATTTAGCCATTCTCCAATTGATGGGTATCCCTTCAATTTCCAGTTTCTAGCCACTACAAAAAGGGCTGCCGCAAACATCAAATTACCTCTTAAGCAATAAATCAGAAGCTTGGTCAAGAGTTGCTTTTTATATTTGATAATGTGATACCAGTGTGGAGGAGTCAAGGAGAAAATATTGGATGGTCTTTTTCATATAGGAAGTGATGTGAATGGACTGAATCAGCACCAAAACTTCAGACCAACAAGTTGCAAAAACCACCAGCAGAATACACAGTGAAAACACAGTCAGAACTCTGAATGCTAATGTAGAAGAGACACTGCTAGGAAGAAAGGTAGCGTTCACTCAAACTTACATAAATAGTAGGGTCTCCCGAAATATACACAAGATCTGGAATCCAAATAAAAATGACCAAAAATAAATAAAAGAAGTTCAAATCCTTGGTTGTCTGAGAGATATTCAGGTAGTGATCCAAACCTGCTGGAAGGAAAGTTGGACAATGTAGAAAGCTCAAGGCAAAGTACATAATTTGAGGTAAAAAATAGATATGGTATTTTATACATTTAAAATTCCAAAGAGCAAAGTCCTGGAAATAGGCTATTAAAAACAGGCCCACCAAAAGCGAAAAACTAATGAGCATTATAGACATGCAACAATAATCCAGAAAACTTTGTTAAGTGTTGCTCCTTTCATGGCTATGCTTATCTGGAGAAATAAACAGAAAGCCTGGTGGCTCATATAACATATTGTTTTCTTTCTTTCTTTTTAATCTTTTTTTATTAATTTTATAATTATACACTTTTTTGACAGTATATATGCATGAGTAATTTTTTATAACATTATCCCTTGTATTCATTTTTCCAGATTTTCCCCTCCCTCCCTTTACTCCCTCCCCTAGATGACAGGCAATCCCATACATATTACATGTGTTACAGTATAATCTAGATACAATATATGTGTGTAAATATCATTTTCTTGTTGCACGTTAAGTATTGGATTCCGAAGGCATAAGTAACCTGGGTAGATAGCCAGTAGTGCTAATATTTTACATTCACTTCCCAGTGTTCCTTCTCTGGGTATGTTGTTTCTGTCCATCATTGATCAGCTGGAAGTGAGTTGGATCTTCTTTATAACATAATGTTTTCAAAAAGTGCTTGTTTCCTATACGCTGCCTTTTCCAGGGGTTACTTCTCAGTTGAATGGTCTTTCTAAATGGGTTATGTCTATCCCTTCCCTTCCATCCTGAGCCTATCACTGCCTCCAGTTTTGCTTCTTTACTCCCCTTTGTCTCTCACTGCTATGAGACCAAAAAGATCACAGAAGAGTGTGGAAGGGGAAAAAAGCCAGGAAAAGTGGGAACATCAGTCATCCTCTGATTCTCAGAGGATGAGTAAAAGGAAGGATGAACAGAATCAGGTCCTTGGCACTGTCAGGTTTCCTGTGATATATAATTGTGATGGAACACTATTATGTTGCAAGAAAGGATTGTTTAAGAAAAATCTGGGCAGGCTTTTATGAATTGATGCAAAATGAAGTGAGAAGAACCAGAAGAGCATTGCACATAGTAATAACAATATTGTAACAATGATCTACTGTGATTTGAGCAAGCTAATTTGCTTGACAATGATTCAAGACAATGCCATGAGTTCATTATCAAAAAATGCTACTCACCTTCAGAGAACTAATAAACTTTGAGTACAGATTGAAGTGTGTGTGTATGTATGTGTGTATCTTTATTTTTCTTGCTTTTTAACAACATAGCTAATATAGAAATATATTTTGCATGATTTCACATGTATAATTGATATCTTGCTTTTCTTTTCAATGGGTGAGGGAGCAGTGAAAGGGAAGGAATTTGTAACTCAAAGGATTTTTAATAATAAATGGTAAATTTATCTTTAAAAAATTAACTAATTTTGAAACAAACAGGAGGTCTTGAGGAGAGCTTGAAATATAGAGGAAAGGTAATTTAAATAATTTAGGATTATTCTGTAGTAATAAAAAAAATCAGAGAAAAGAACAGACTAGTACAATCTATAAAAGAGAAGAGCTCAACCTAAAACACATATTCTGCAAACCAGAACATAATCCTCTTTGAGAAAAAATCAATTTTTAACAAGAGAGGCATTTGAGTCAATCCTGCAAAGCAAAACAAAGGTGAGGTGAAGACATTATTCAGGAAAAACGAAGATGGAAGTTTTGAAATCAATATTCTATAGACTAAATCCTATAACACATATAAGTAAATGGATATCTTTTGTAGCAGGGATGACACAATAGGAAGTGGGTGATTCATCCACCACCAAGTCCACAGGTGAATAATAAAGAGGATAATAATACCTTTAGTCAGTAATAATGAACAATGAAGAGATAATGCCTCTATTAATTGCTCAACAAGAGTTGGGGATTGTGGAAAAATAGAATAAAAACAATGTAGGGGGAAGATCTGAATGGATGAAATAGAAGGAGCTGTCAGAGAACATTCCCCAAAGAAAAGGAGCTATATATCTATAATAGGAGACTGGTAACATAAATGGATTTCATTAGTGGGAATTCATACTTTGCGAGATGATCTTTCTTTAGAAAGACTTATACAATTTCAGACAGAATCCTGCCCCAAGGGCAACCAGCCCCCATAGCTGTTAGGAAGACATAGTACCTGATACAGGTGGGAGAAACAAAACCTAAATGTATGTGATTCCTTCACAATCTGTCCCCAATCTGCTTTTGTTGTCTTATTATACATTATTCTTCTTTGGAATCCCATAGTTCTTCTCATTCCTCATATGCTGAGTTTTATCTATTGCTTGAAACTAATGAGATATTTTCAAGATCATGGAGCATAGGGAAATATTTGCTTTGCCTTGTCAGCCACCAAGTCCTGTGAAAACTAGTACCATTGAGATCTGAGGGGATTTCTGGGACTTGGTCTGAAAGATTGGTTTAGAACCCTAAGGAAAAAAGAGAAAAACTGACTCTTCTGATATTCCATCAATCCATCTCCACTGTGCATAAATTTGCCCTGTCTCCTGTGCATGTAATGTACTCTCTTCTTATCTTTTTATAATCCCTAATTTTCACCAAAAATCAGCTCAAATGATACCATCCATGTGAGATCTTTCCTGATTTCTCTAGATGCTAATGTCTCTCCCTCACTAAAATTACTTTTTATTTATTTTGTGAATACACACACAAACACCCACACAAATAAACATTATCTCTCCTGATAGAATTTAAACTCTGAGGGCAGTTTTAACAGTTTTGTTTTTTGTTTTAATATCTCTGCTGCCTAGCACACCGCCTAGGACTTTGTAAATGTTTGCTGATTGATTTATTGACTTGAAGTTGGCAGACTTGACTTAAAATTCTGGCTCTGAAATCCTAGTTCCTAAAACCAAGATAATTTATGTCTCTGAACCTCAATTTCTTCATCTGTAAAATGTACTATCTATATCACAAGGTTGTTGTGGGAAAGTATTGTAGAAAACTTTAAGTGTTATGTAAGTGTGAGTTGTTCTACTTGTTTTGAATTGTTTACAGCATATAACAATGCTGGGTTTAAGGTAATCTCTAATTTTTGTTGAAGGATTGTGGTCTTGGGCCCCAACTGCAAACTTTCTACAACTTCTTAAATTAGTTCGTAAGATACCAGGTTTATTTAATAATCTGAATAAAAAAAGAATCCCACATATTGGAAAAGATTATAAACTACAGCATACCTTCTGCCAAGGAGGAGTGATAAATCAAATTGCCATGTAATTAACTTGAGATCACATTATGACACACACATTAGACATTATCACTCTTTCTAATGACTTATGTAACCAAATTCAGCTTTCTGAAATGGAAGAGATGACATGACAGATTGCAGTGATCAAGTAGTCATATCAGTTTGGGAAACATCAGCTGGTCTTCTTGGATCCCCTAAATAGCTGAGGAAGAGTAATTCTCATAGTTTGGCTAACTAAAAATGACTGCTTTCATGACTTCCCAATGAGGAATGGAAGATAGGACCAAGAGGTGAGACCATGGGGGAGATAAGATTGAGTAGGAATAAAGGAAAAGTCATGTAAGGCAGAGTATAATGTTACCTTATTCCCACTTAAGGCTATTTGTGGTAGTTAACAAAGCAATTCAAAGCTCTTTTCAGCTGTCCCATCTCTCCACATGTCTACTCTATGTATTATCTTGGAGAACCAGCATAGCGTGGTGGAGAGTCAAAAGACTTTATTTGAAGCTGATATGGGGAGGGGGATGGCATGCCTACTACCCATATGATCTTGAGCCAGTCACTCCTTTTTTCCAAACATTTTTTCAAACATTTTCCAAACATTTGGTAAAAATGTTTTTTACCAAACATTTAAAGAACAACTAACTCCAATGCTATGTAAACTATTTGAAAAAATAGGGATTGAAGGAATCCTACCAAATTCCTTCTATGACACAGACATGGTACTGATAGCTAAACCAGGTAGATCGAAAACTGAGAAAGAAAACTATAGACCAATTTCCTTAATGAATATTGATGCTAAAATCTTAAATAAGATATTAGCAAATAGACTTCAGAAAATCATCCCCAGGATAATACACTATGACCAAGTGGGATTTATACCAGGAATGCAGGGCTGGTTTAATATTAGGAAAATTATTAGTATAATTGACCATATTAATAATCAAATTAATAAAAAAACCATATGATCATCTCAATAGATACAGAAAAAGCATTTGATAACATCCAACATCCATTCCTACTAAAAACGCTTGAGAGTATAGGAATAAATGGATTATTCCTTAAAATAATAAGGAGCATATATTTAAAACCTTCAGTAAACATCATATGTAATGGTGATAAACTAGAACCTTTCCCTGTAAGATCAGGAGTGAAACAAGGTTGCCCACTATCACCATTACTATTCAATATAGTACTAGAAACTCTAGCCTCGGCAATAAGAGTCAAGAAAGAGATTCAAGGAATTAGAGTAGGAAATGAGGAAATCAAATTATCACTTTTCGCAGATGACATGATGGTATACTTAGAGAACCCCAAAGACTCTGCTAAAAAGCTATTAGAAATAATTCAGAATTTTAGCAAAGTTGCAGGATACAAAATAAATCCACATAAATCCTCAGCATTTTTATACATTACCAATACAATCCAACAGCAAGAGATACAAAGAGAAATTCCATTCAAAATAACAGTCGATAGTATAAAATATTTGGGAATATATCTACCAAAGGAGAGTCAGGAATTATATGAGCAAAATTACAAAACACTTACCACAAAAATAAAGTCAGATTTAAATAATTGGAAAGACATTCAGTGCTCTTGGATAGGCCGAGCGAATATAATAAAGATGACAATACTCCCCAAACTAATCTATTTATTTAGTGCTATACCAATCAGACTCCCAAGAAACTATTTTAATGACCTAGAAAAAATAACAACAAAATTCATATGGAAGAATAAAAGGTCGAGAATCGCAAGGGAACAAATGAAAAAAAAGTCAGAGGAAGGTGGTCTAAGTGTACCTGATTTAAAGCTATATTATAAAGCAACAGTCACCAAAACCATTTGGTATTGGCTAAGAAATAGACTAGTTGATCAGTGGCATAGGTTAGGTTCACAGGGCAAGATAGTGAATAAAAATAGAAATCTAATCTTTGACAAACCCAAAGATCCCAAATTTTGGGATAAGAATTCCTTATTTGACAAAAACTGCTGGGAAAACTGGAAATTAGTTTGGCAGAAACTAGGCATGGACCCACATTTAACACCACATACTAAGATTAGATCAAAATGGGTCCAAGATTTAGGCATATAGAACGAAATCATAAATAAATTGGAGGAACATGGGATGGTTTACCTCTCAGACTTGTGGAAGAGGAAGGAGTTTGTGTCCAAGGAAGAACTAGAGACCATTATTGATCACAAAATAGAAAATTTTGATTACACCAAATTAAAAAGTTTCTGCACAAACAAAACTAATGCAAACAAGATTAGAAGGGAAGTAACAAATTGGGAAAACATTTTTACAGTTAAAGTTTCTGATAAAGGCCTCATCTCCAAAATATACAGAGAATTGACTTTAATTTATAAGAAATCCAGCCATTCTCCAATTGATAAATGGTCAAAGGATATGAACATCATCAGATGATGAAATTAAAACTATTTCCACTCACATGAAAGAGTGTTCCAAATCACTATTGATCAGAGAAATGCAAATTAAGACAACTCTGAGATACCACTACACACCTGTCAGATTGGCTAAGATGACAGGAACAAATAACGATGAATGTTGGAGGGGCTGTGGGAAAACTGGGACACTGATGCATTGTTGGTGGAGTTGTGAAAGAATCCAACCATTCTGGAGAGTAATCTGGAATTATGCCCAAAAAGTTATCAAAATGTGCATAACCTTTGACCCAGCCATACTACTACTGGGCTTATATCCCAAGGAAATACTAAAGAAGGGAAAGGGACCTGTATGTGCCAAAATGTTTGTGGCAGCCCTTTTCATAGTGGCTAGAAACTGGAAGATGAATGGATGTCCATCAATTGGAGAATGGTTGGGTAAATTATGGTATATGAATGTTATGGAATATTATTGTTCTATAAGAAATGACCAACAGGAGAAATACAGAGAGGCTTGGAGAGACTTACATCAACTGATGCTAAGTGAAACGAGCAGAACCAAAAGATCAGTATACACTTCAACAATGATACTGTACGAGGATGCATGCTGATGGATATCTTCAACATAGAGAAGAGCTAATCCAATTCCAATTGATTAATGATGGACAGAATCAGCTACAAACAGAAAAGGAACACTGGGAAATGAGTGTTATTTTTACCTTCTGAATCCAATTCTTCCTGTGCAACAAAAAATTCGGTTCTACACACATATATTGTATCTAGAATATACTGTAATATATTTAACATGTATAAGACTGCCTGCCATCTGGGGGAGGGGGTTGGGGGAGGAAGGGAAAAAATCTGAATAGAAGTAAGTGCAAGGGATAATGTTGTAAAAAATTACCCATGCATATGTACTGTCAAAAAAAGTTATAATTATAAAATAAAATAAAAATTAAATTAAAAAAAAGAGAGAATGAAGAACAAAAAAAAAAATTCCCCATCTGTAAAATAAGGTGTTTGAACAATTGAACATTGAGACTATATCAGCATGTTTGATACAAATTCCTCACATGGAATTTGTGGGCTTAAAAATTAACTTTCAGGAGACTTGTGAAGATGCATAATGGAAATACTTTAGAAAGATATTAGAATAAGTGTAGATAGTCTATATCTGACTATAGGTAATTAAACACATAGTGAATAGGGATCTCTTTGATTTATTGCAGAGGTATTCACAAAAGACTAAGTGATAAGAGATCAACTTTTTTTTCTGCAGCTTTTCTGCTTTTAAAAAGACTTTTTGTGTATTTATTTTTGCTGAGAAATAATGTATTCAAAGACAATGTTGCAAGGGAAAAGGCTGAGTCTCTCCCCATTGAAGCCAACTTGTTGCCCCCATGAAAATGATCTTGATCCCTTTCCTGACTCAGTGTTTGGCTTGTTCTTTTGCTTTAGAAGAAGATTAATCGGGAGACCCCAACCTTGGGGGTTTGGGGTTTGGAATTGATTCCAGGTTTGTTCGTGTGGTTTTGCACCAGGGTTGGGTAGAGAGGAGGGAGATTTGGAGATACGGAGCAAGGAAGGACCTTTAGTAGTGGTTGTCAGGATCCAGTCCAACAGTAGCTGAAACAAGGACATAGCTACCAATAATGCTGAATCTAGATGTGAAGTTGGTGGAGCTATCTTATGTAGAAACTGTTCTAAGAGTGAGGTACTTTCCCAGAAACTTAGATGGAATAAGGAAAAAGGGACCCAAGGTGTTGGGGGGAAATGCTTATACTTTTTGTACTAGTGAATTTATATTAAGTGATGAAATAAAACTGGAGTGCTGATTATTGGCACCCAATAGTTGGAAAGAACAGTTGATGAGAATGTGAGCTAAAAGAGTAAAGTGTCAGAGCATAGTTGCTACATAGAATTTTTTCCTTCTTTTCCAAGAGCACTTGATGAGGGCTATGCTTCCCTTTCCTAGAGGAAGATAGCATATTGCAGTAAAAGAGCACTGGTTTTGGAGCCAAAGAACCTAACCTGTTGCCTTATTAATGATCTTAGAAACAGTCACTTAAATTTTCTATATCTGGCTTCCTCTTCTGTAAATGAATGGGTTGGACTCAATAACCTTTAGGGAACCTTTCTATTCTAACTTTTTGATCTCAAAGTTCTAAGCCATGGCTGGCCCACCATTTCTCAGGGATTTTGTGAAGATAAGTTGTTAAGATACTGATCAAATTGCCTTGAGTGCTCTTGTAGCCATTGAATCATTTCACTTGTCTCCAATTCTTCATGACTCCATTGGTGTTTCTTTGGCAAAGATACTCTCATATCCTTTTCCAGATGAAAAACTGAAGCAAACATAATAAGTGATTTTTCCAGGATCACACAGCTAGTAAATGTCTGAGGTTGGATTTGAATTCATGAAGATAAATCCTCCTGATTCCAATTCTACTTCACTATCCATTGTGCCATCTAGTTGCCTCAATAATTCTATTATTTTTCCAGTATCTGTCCTATATTGTCAGATAAGAAAAAAAAGAGAGGGCTAAGAGGAGCAAAGGAGATTTAACCAATGAAAACTGACAAATCTGTGCTTGATATCATGGGGATTTCCTTGACCTCTTCTTGAGAAAATAGTTGTTTTGAGCTATATCTTCCCACTGGAGCCAGAGGGCTCTGAAGGAGAAAGAGAAGCAGGTGACCTTGAACAGTCCTCTCTCACTCAAACCCAATTCACTTGCATGTCATGGCATCCCCTCCCTGATGTCATGCTCCTTTTCTAGAATGAATGACAAATAACAACAACAAAAACAACCATAATAACAGTTTTATCTTAATGGAAATGAAGAGGAGGAAAGTGAAAAGTAGTAGCTAAACTTGCCCTTCCTTACTCCATATTTTCTCCTAGCCCAGGGAATGCTCCATCCTTATCCCATTCTTCCCCCTCTTTCATCCTCACCAATTATTAGAGAGGGGAGAAAAAAGGGGTAGAAGCCACAGATTAATCCTATAGGTTCACTACACCGGAAAGGTGGATCCACTTGGCTTTTTAAAAAGCTCTGTTTGGCAGGTAACGGACCTCTACCTTGGTGACTCAGCAGCTTCCTAACAAGCACCCAAGCCTGGGCAGTTTGGAGGTGAGCATGATTCCCCAAGGCCTGATGAGTAAGATTGTAAATATGTCACTGAAATAAATAGCAAAATCATTTACCAGGGAGCAAGAAGCTTTAAAATTAAGCTTAACACTCATCCACACAGAAAGTTTATCTTCAACTCAGCAAAGTGTGTAAACAGGAGACTTAAGTCCCTCCTCATGATAAGCCAGGAGATGCTTGGTCTCTTTGGAAACAGGAAGCCATCATCACCATTCTGTTGAGTCTATAGCCCATTAGTAAGGGATGAGTGACTCTCCAAAGACCTGGGGATTTGGGAATCCATTCTCAATGATACTGCTGCTTTGTGCTCTTGCTGTGCCTTCTATTCAAGCATGTTAAAATGCTTTCCCAAGACAGATTATTTTTTTTCTCAATAAATAGATGGGACTTGGAGACAGTAAGCCCCTTGCCTGGGGTTACACAGCAAGTTAGTTCCTGAGTTGAGAATTGAGATTCAGACTTCCTGGCCCTCCTCTGCCCATCAAAGTAAACATCTAATCCAAAGGACTAGAAAGGTTCTGGTAGAGAGACAAGTGGATATCTTGGAAATAATAGAATCCATCCATTATTATTCCCAAAGCAAGGTAAAAAGCAGTGTACACATGTTTATGTGTAAGGAGAGGCTAAGGCTTGGCAGCAAAAAGATAGATCATAGGAAAGTATAGTTACCTTTATATGGGCTCTCACCATTATCACAGCATAGCCCTAGGGAGGGAGGTTTAAAGCTGACTGGCTTGGTTCCTCTAGATCATAGTTTCTGGGTATTCATTGTGTAGGGTATAGTTGGCAGTAGAAAAGATGCAAAACCATATATCTTCTAAAAACAACCTCTTTCAAGAATTTTTTCAATATTTTTCATTGACACTAATGGTATTTCTTTGCATGGTTCTATTAGTCTTGTTCCCTAGATCACACAGGTACAAGGTTCAGAAATTTGGTGACAAGATTCTCACATCAGAAATCAACACATCAACTCTTCGTGTCTGGGTTATCCATGCCATATTAATTCAGGCCTCAGGAAAACTAGAAGGAAAAGTGGCACAAGATGAACAGGATGAAGTATCGCTTTCCTGGTAAGAAAGTAATAGATAAACAGATGATGATAGATAATAGATAGACAGATAGAAAGATAGATAGAAATATAGAGACACACACAATATTATATATACATATCCTTTTAATATAGAAAGAATAGAATTATTAGGATCAGAATTCTAGAATGTCAAGCTGAAAAAGACCCTTTGACATCATCTAGTCTAATCTTCTCCTTTTATAGATGAGGAGCATGAACCACAGAGAAAGAAAGCAACTTTTCTAAAGTCATACAGCTTAGCTGTTAATGGCAAAACCTGCACTAATTTAACTTACAGTACATGTATCTCCCACTATACCAGCGATTCAGAAAAAATCTAATTCATGCATTCACTTCACCTTAGAAATCCCATATCTGAAGCAAGTTAATCTGTCTCAGCCTTGGTATCCTCATTTTTAAAATGTGGTGCTTGACTAGGTGACTACTCTGATACTTTCCAGCTTTAATTAGATCTATGATCCTGTGATTCTGTAGTCACCTTAAACCCAAGTAGATTGAATATCTAAAATAATAACCAAATTTTCCTTCTGGTTTTCCTAAGGCCTGAATTAGTATGGTATGAAAAATCCAACCATAAAGAAGCTAAGAACTGATGTGTTGATTTCTTATGTGAGTATCTTAAGTCACCAGATTCCTGAGCCTTGCTCCTACGGTCTTTGGATCAAGACTAATAGAATCATGCAAAGAGATACCATTGGCCTCAATAAAGAATACTGGAAAAATTCTTGAGAGAAGCTGTTTCTAAAAGATCTGTTTTTTGCCAAATATGAAAAATGTAGCACAGATTTGAAGGATATAGATCAGGGGTTCTCGGCCCACCGGGTTAAGGCAAATGGGCTGAGGGGCGGAGATAGAGTGTGAGGTTTTGTTTTTATAGTCCGGCCCTCCCACAGTCTGAGGGACAGTGAACTGGCCCCTATTTAAAAAGTTTGAGGAGCATTGAAGATAATACAAATTTAGTAAAGGCCCTGCTGCTTCTAGGGATCCAGGTTCTGGGCAAAGATGGCAGCTACCAACAGACTATCCTTCATTGCTTTGACTGTCAGATATTGTCCCAAGTATCCTTAAAAGCATGATCCTGAATGCTATTTGTCATTATACTGAGTTGTCTAAACTGTATATAAAATGCAATTTTCTCTCCCTTGCAGCTCAGGTGCCAACAGATGGGATACAATCTTGCCCTTCCCTGTACAAATAAATTGAACTTTTATTGGGTGAGCAGTCTCAAAGAGAGGTAACATAGAATATCAGTTTGTCTGAGTTTTCTAGCTGTGTTCCAACATTTTCCATCCTAGATATTATGATCAAGTTTCTTGTAAGCAAAGACATTTAGAGGTCTTTAATTCCAGGTACAGTTGATATTTAAGCTCTTAATAGGAAAGCCCAGTATACCATGATTCAAGTCATTCAGTTGGATGGGAGTGAATCTAGACTTTCTTCCTCCTTGGACTAGTGCCTCCAGTTATGAACAGTCAAGGTGTTATAAGAAACTGCTGTAGGGTCCCTGAAGAACTCCCTTTGGCTAGTATTGCACTCTTGTTCCAATAGTATTTATCTACTTGATTCTCTCCAGAGTGCAGTAAATCCTTCACATTCAGCCCAAGAGGGACAAGAGGAAAAGAGCTACTGACCTAGCTTGAAGGAAATGAAAACACTCCCTCAGCCAAGAAGGGTGTTGTCCCTAAACCATTTCACTCCTTTCTTAACTGCTCTCTACATATAGCACCTCACTGGGAAGGAGAGAAGAAAGTTTTCTCATTCAACTATTTTTCCTGTTTGGACTTGGTTTGATCTTATTTTCATGCCATGATATTTTTTATTACTATTTTGGGAAAGGTCTTACCAGGTCCTACCAAGGGAAAAGAAAGAGCTGAAAAGGGAAAGGTGGGACATAGTTATCTTGCCTTCTCCCACCATCTCCTTTACTTTTATGATTGAGAGACAGCATGGGAGGATGGAAAGAGCCCAGGACTTAGAGTCAGACTAAATTTTAATCCTAAATCAGCTACTTACTAGCTATGTGGTCTTGGACAGATCACTTTAACTTCTCTAAGCCTCAGTTTCCTCATCTGTAAAATGGAATACTAATACTTACTTGATCTGCTTCTAAGTGTTGTAAAGAGCCAGTTGAATCATATCTGGGAAAGCATTTTGTAAAAGCTATAAAAGTGTTGTACAGATATGTTATTACTGTAACTGCTGTATTTGAGGGAATTTAGATAGAAGTGTTCTTAGGACAAATTGCAGTTTACTATTATTATTTTTGTTTAGTATTCAGAGGATTATTATACAAATGGATGAAATTATTGTTTTTTTAATGAATAAAAATGTTGGGATGCAAGTTCATTTTCTAGAAGCTCATTGAAAACATCTCTGGGACAATCAGCCATAGGCAGGATGACAAAAGTGGTATGTTTTTCATCCTATTCCCATGTAGCTTTTTATTTACAAGATATATGAATGGGTAATTTTTTCAGCATTGACAGCTGCAAAACCTTTTGTTCCAACTTTTCCCCTCCTCTCTATCCCCTCCCCCAGATGGCAGGTAGACCAATACATGTTATATATGTTAAACTATATCCCATGTAGTTTTGATTTGTTCCTCTAGGCTTAGCATTTTATTGCTCCTATTGTTGCTACGATTACTACTCCTACTCCTACTCCTATTACTACTCTTATTTCTACTACTACTACTACTACTACCGCTATTATTACTATCATTACCACCACACAACTATAATCAATACCAATTCTATTCCAGGACCCCATTCAGATCATTGCTGTGAATAATAGAGAAGCTTTGAATTGGAGAAAGTTAAAGAGTGATTCCTCTGAGTTCACCAAATGGGTTTTTGATCCATGATCTGGAGATTCCCTTTGGAAGCCTAGCTGATGAGTATAATTAGTGTTCCCTGGGCTGATTTGCCACCTAAGCCTACTCTGTGATGCAAATCCAATGAGCCCGGTCTCCCAGACACAAGTTTCTCCCAACTCCGATTAATCTTCCATTCAGTTGTCAAATTGATCTTCCTAAAGTACAACTCTGATCATATACTTACTTCCTCTATTGAATGAACTTCAGTAGTTCCCTTTCATCTTCAGGATCAAATATAAAATCCTTGTTTTGGCATTCAAAGCTCTTTGCAAACTTCCCCTCAAAACTTCTTTCCAGTCTTCTTATAAACCACTTCCCTCTACTTACTCTTTGATCCAATGCTATTGGTCTCCTTGGATCCCGACATTTTCTCTGGCTGTTCCCCATACTTGGAGTGTTCTGCTCCTCATCTGCCTCCCCCCACTTACCTAGATTCTTATTTTTTCTCTTTGGACTTTCTTGAATTTTATTCCTATGCTATGACATTTCTTACTATTACTCTAAGGAAGATCTTACTAGGTCCTCACCAAGGTAAAAGAAAGAACTAATGAAAAAAGAAAGGTGGGATATAGCTACCTTATCTTCTCCCACGGTCTCTTTTCTCCCTGATTACTTTACTTATATGATTGAGAAACAGCATGGGATAATGGAAATTGATCTTTTTGGCTAAAATGCCACTTTTTATAGCGAGCCTTTCCCAATTCCACTTAATGCTAGCATCTTTATCATCTCCAGGTTAGCCTGCATAGAGCTTGCTTGTACATAAATATCTTCAAGGTGTGTCCCCCATAAAACTGTAACCTCCATGAGGGTAGGTGTATCTTTTGCTTAATTTTGTACCTTCCTCACTTAGCAAGCATTGTGCCTGGCGCTTAATAAATGCTTATTGACTGATTCACATCTTTGCCCTCTGTCTAGTTGGACTCCTTGTAGTACTCTCCATTTTTAGCTTGTGATTGCTTTAGATGTCATCATCCATGCTTAATATCCCACAAGACACTCCTGATTTAAGAGGCATCTCCAACAAGAAATGAAAGGTCATACTTTTCACTAAGGCACTGTCAGCTCACTGGCATTTGCCCAATGTGGACATTCTATCTCCTGCCTTCATGCATTCCCAAAAGCTGCATCCACTGCTTGAAATGTCCTCCTTCCTCCTTCCACCTCTTAGAATCTTTAGGTTTTTTTTTCCAGGCTCACCTCAGACGCTAGCTCTTATATGAAGCTCTCTGTATCTCACTTAGTTGTTAATTCTCCTCATAATGTCTTTTATCCATTTATTTAGCTACATGTTACCTCACTTTAGTTGGATGTATGCTCCTTTGGGGCACACAGTTTTGTTTTTGCACTCCAAACACCTTGCATATGTCAGGCACTTAATGTTTGTTAAATTGAGACATGCTGTAATAAGTAATTTGAGATTATGGAGAAGCACAATGATTTTCCCCTCTTCCCTTTTTAAAAAAAACAACAGTTCATTTCTTTTTTTCTGTGTTTTATCTCTCCAATGGTTTTTCCCTTTTGCTCTGATTTTTCTCTCCCAATATAATTCATAAAGCAATGTGTATTAAAAATAAATAAATTTTCTAGGAAACAACAACAATAATCCCACCCTCACCCCCTCTACCCCATGGCCTTCGCTGAGACGAGCTTGTTTTGAGAACACATTTGATTTGGTTCTCTAGGAGGACATCAGTATTTCTCCTTTCCCTTTTCCCTTCTTGCTCTCTACACTGCCACTTGCTGAAGGGGCCAGGGAAGAAACAATCAAGCATTGTCTTGTTCTGCAGTGGTGTGGCAGGGACTCCTCAAATAAATATTATTTGCCTAGAAGGGAAACTGGCTTGAAGACAGTTCACAAGTACTGTAAAGATGGAGAGGGAGGGAGGGTGTGATGTTTTGGTTTAGTTATTATTAGTTTAATCTTTTTTTTTCCTTTCTGCTTTTCCTGATTATTTTTCTCCTCTTCTGAGCAGGCTATTAAGCAAGAGGATTATGGCTCACAATTCTTCTGCCAAAGAAAAGCAAAAAGAGATTTTCTGAAATGTGCATGTCCTGGTGCTCTGAGCCTCCCTGGTCACTCCCCTTCTCCAGTCTCTGGATAAGATAGGTGTGAATATTCCAAGGGCTCCCAGGAGGCAACAAGGAACAACAAACAGTCTGAGACCTGGTTTGGACCTCAGCTCCATACCTCTGCAAGTCTCTGAGCTGCTGGGAATTAACAGCACCCACCCCATACACCCAGAAGCAGGCTCGCTTTACTCAATCAGCATTTTCTGAACACCTATCGTCCGCAGGGCACTAGAAAGTCTAGAATTCATGGAGTTTAAGTTCAGTTCACCTTGAAGGGTAGGGCCAGGTGAGTCCCAGAAAGCTTCACTTTTCTCTGGGTTAAATATCTTATGTTGACCTGACAAAGGGAACCAGAGTAGAGATTAAATGGAGCTTTCTATGTTAGGGAATCAAAGAAGAAAAAGACTTTTAGGACTTACTTGTATAAAGAGCCAGAAGGCACTGGGAAACCAATCTCTTCTCTATCCCCCCAGAAAAGTCTTAATGTCATCTGTGCAAAGGGGATACTACTCATTCCAAATCCCAACCTCCCACAATCTCTATGGATAATCTACCTTGTTACCTGCCTATCTACAAACTCTCTGTCCCTCTCTTTATTTCTCTGACTTTCTATTTCTTTGTCTCTACCTCCCCCCACTCTGCCTCTCTCTGTCTCTGTCTTTGTCTTACTTTGTCTTTCTCTCTGTGTCTCTGTCTCTGTCTCTACCTCTCTGTCTCTTTCTCACTGTCTCTGTCTTTGTCTCTGTCTCTCTCTGAGATCAATCAATAAAGGACTCTTTCTTCATTGATGGAAATCAATGCCCTGAGTCCATGGGGAAGATAGGCAGAATTGGCCAAAGAAGGAGAGAAGATGGCTCTTCAATTTTCTTCAGATCCTGTTCTAGCTCAAGACTCTCTTCAAGGACTTCAGATTCTGCAGTCACTTTGGATACTTCTTGCTTCCAGCTTTGAGAGTAAAGATGAAAGATGCCAATTTTCAGATTGTTGAAAGAAAAAAATCCTGGGAAAGATGAATGAGAGGACCTGGCACTTTCTATCACATCCTTATTCCTAGCTGATTTTGTGAAATTTCCCTTTAGGTGAGATCTAGGGCTCCTTCCTGGTTGAACTAAACCATCTCATTCTCAATGAGAGAGCTCCTTCACTCTAAATAATCTAGTACATATTCTCCTTTGTATACTTTCTCCAATTTCTGTTTTGCTATGATTCGGATAAATGGACTTTTGGGGGCTACTTTGTGTGTTTATTGTGAAACTAGTATTCCATAGGAAGGAGCAAAGACTTGGATATAAAGCTTGGGTATTTTTTTCTCCAACAATGAAATAGCAACTAAAAGTTAGACTAAACCTGAAAACCATATCTTTTAGCCTAATCTTATTTAAGAGATTAGATTGATATAATTCTAGTCTGGTACCTCTTCTCTCTGAGGAGAGCAGAATAGCCATATTTCTGGTCCCTGGCCTTCTCTTCCATCTTGCAGAAAATAAAGTCTCCCTCGGAAAAGGGTAGCAGTAGCTAGAGGTGTCTGTTTTGCTCCCATTTGAGCAATACAATAACAACCACATACAACCTAGAGGGGAGAGAGGCAGCTCTTGCTATCTATCTATCTATCTATCTACCTATCTATCTATCTATCTATGTATCTTTCTTTCTTTCTTTCTATTATCTATCATTTGCTTTAAGTGCACATAGTAAGTGTGAAACAAATTCTTATCGATTGATTGATACAAGCTACTAACTTACCTTCTGCCATTCATTCCATTTGAATTGTTTTCCCAATATTCTTGGTGATTCATCCACACCAGAGATCCTGCCCAGTCACCCCTTCCTCCCCCACATCTTTATAGCTAAAGGCACCTATTTACAAGGTGGTTAGTCAGGGTTAAGGGTGCAGTCTAGACCTGTGGAGCCAAAAAAGCTAAGTGACCCACATGATGGTTAAAAGCACAATGTGTTAAGCAAATGAGTTTACCTTATTGTCCATTTATGTGCTCTCTTTATGCTTCATAGACCTGTGATCTTTTATGCACCAGTGTGTCTTAGACTGTTAGCTCCTGGAGGGCAAAGACCAGGTGAACTTCTCTTAACTGATTTTGCACAACAGTATTAGAGTGTTAAATACTTTGTGGGATAATAATGATCTCATTGCAGTCAATGAGATAAACAATGTTCTCACCTTTCTCAAAGGGAAACAGGAGCTTATAGAGAAGCCTCTCTTACATCTGAACACAGCCTGTCTTGTCTCCTTTTCTGGAGTTCTTTTCGCCAAAAAATACAGAATAAACTAAAAAGAAGCTTATCAACCACAGGACTCCAGCTCTTCCCATCAGTACAACATACCTAGATGTGCGAAAGTGGCCTTTTTGATAGTTAAAGCAAAAGCCCTGTGGCCCCAGAATGTTGTCCTAGAAACTGAACCGTCTTGAAAATGAACCTATAATTGTGCCACTGATTAGAATCTGAAAATGCTTCCAAGGAATTTATTTTTTTGAACTGGAACTAGGTGAAACCAAAGAGAGAAAAGAAAGGTATTATAAGGGAGAGAGGAAAAGCCAACCATCACCCTATTTTTACTCACATTTCCATGGGAATTCTTGTACTTTCTAGAACTAGAAATGTTTCTGGGATGGTGGGATTCAGGGCTCAGGGGATGTTGGGCTTGAGAACTGAACTGTTGGAGAGTTGAAGGAAGGCAAGTTGGGCTAGAAATCCTTGGATGACTCAATAGAACCCAATTAGTAGAATAGTTGATTTCAGAGTTTAAAGATTTTGTTGACTATCCACTTCACTTTGTTGCTGAGGAAACTGAGACTCAGAGAATTTATTTACTCAACATTAGATAGTGAGTATTAAAAGTGGGATTTCAATTCAAATCCACTAAAAAACTGTGCTGTCCCAGGATCAGAAGTTCTCAGGATCTGGAGTGAGAAGGGACATTCAGATGACATTTAATCAACACCTCTCCTTTTAAAAAACGGGAAAAGTGAGGCCTAAGGAGCTTCAATGACTTGTCCTCATCCAGGGTTTTGGATTAAGTTTTGGGTTTTTGTTGTTGTGTCTTTTTAAAAACTTAAATGAAATTCATTGTGTTTTTCATATGGGTCTTCACATTTTATTTGATTCACTCCCTAATTTTATTGTTCATCCTTGGTTTTAATAATAGTTATTTTATTTTTCAAAATACATGCAAAGATAGTTTTCAACATTCACCCTTGCAAAACTTTACGTTCCAAATTTTTATCCTTCATTCTTAAAGCGGACCAATGACATCAGCAGGGCAAAGTGTTTGACTTGCAAGTGAATTGGACTTAAGTGAGGTAGAGCTCTGCAAAGTCATAACTCCACTCTCTCCTCCAGAATCATCTAAGACTAATGACAAGAGATAGATGAAGATGACTAGTGATGGCCCTAGGGAGAGTGGGAAACCTTGACTTTTTTCTACCAAAAATATTGTTTAAAAAAGCAATGTTTGAACTAACTCAGAGGTCTCTCTTCGTGGACCAAAATCACCATGAAAGCATTTTTTCTTCTTTTTCTTGATTTATCTAAGTGAAATTCCTCTTGACAGGTCAGAGAAAGCCACAGAGTACCCTGTCAGGCTAAGGATGAGGCACTGATTCACTAAGCCTCAGGGACTCTCAGTGGCAGCTTGATCTGTGTCCCCTCAGTGCCTGGGCTATATTTGATCAATTGAGCAATTAATCAGCATTTCTTGATCACCAACTCTCTTGTTAACATTATGCTAGTCACTTTAAGGGAATAAAAAAATTATGGGGCATTATCCCTTTGAAGTTCAAATGTATAGTCATTTTAGGAAGAATAGACTTGTATTGTCATTCTAACCCTTTGTCCTCCCATTAGAGTCAATAATTAATATACATTTATTAATCTACAATAGGCCAATATGATTAGGGTTCATGGAGGGAATGAATGTAAAAGAAGATTGGAAGTTTAGGAAGAGGTCAGATTGTGAAGATTTACAATTGCCAAACAGAAGAATTTATGCTCAATAAGGAGTTACTAGAATCTGTTGAATAGAAATTTGACATGGTTAGATCCAAACATTAGGAAAATCTACTTTGGTGGCTATCCTAACCTATATGTGTGTATGTATACACACACACACACACACACACACACATATATATATATATATATATATATATATATATATATATATACTATATAAGTTACTATCTTATTTACTCAAATGTCTGATTATTTCTTATAGTTTTTAAATATGGGAATTTAGATTTGAAATCACAGAATTTGAGATTTGGAAGGGACCACAAAGGCCATATTGGTCTAACCCATAGCAGAAAGGAATATACACTATCACATCTTTGACACTCATCCAAGCTCTGCTTTAGGATCTCCAAGGACAGAGAAATCAGCAGCTCATAAGAAAATCTATTCCACTTTGGTACAGTTCTAATTGTTAGGAAATTTCTTCCTGCTGTAAAGCCTAAATTTGCTCCTGTGACTTCCACTCTTTGTTCCTTGTTCTGTCCTCTGGAGCCAAACCGAACAAGTCTAATCTTTCTTTTACATGATTATCCATCAAATTTTTGAAGATAATTACCATGGTAGTCTCTTCTCCAAGTTAAAAAGGCTCAATCTTCAACCAGTCCTTATTTGATATGGGCTTAGGGCTTGTCACTATCCTGATTGTCCCTGTCTGGACATTCTCCAGCTTATAATAATAGCTAACATTTAATCAGCATTTTAAAGTCTGCAAAGGACTATATAAATTATATATATATATATATATATATATATCACAATTGTATAATATATAGGAAGTTATATATTGAACCAGCAGATAGACCGCTTGGTTTGGAGTCAAGATATGTCTACCTTCCAGGGTTGTTGCGTGAGGACCAAATGATATAAAATTTGTGATCATCTATAAATTTACAAAATTTGTAGATTTTTATCTCAGTATCAAAGGAGAGATTATAGCAGGACTGTCATTTTCTTATTCCTGGAAATTATGTCTATCTTAATACAGACTAAGAATACATTGGGGTTTTTGGTTGCCACAGCATTCTTATGTGTGATTAAGCTTATATTCCCACATCTTTTTCAGACATATAACTGACTTTTCTTCTCTTGTCCTGTACTTGTGTTTTTTTGGAGCCCAAGTACAAAAGACTTTAAATTAATTCCTATTAAATTTCATTTTAATGTATTCTGCCAAATACTCTAGCCTGTTGACCATTTTGGATCCTGATTCTATTATTTATTAGCTATTCTCCCAAACTTTGTCTCATCTTTATATTTGATGAGTCTGTCATTAATTTCTATTAAGCACTAATATTAACATGGTTAAAAACTACGCATACTTTGTATATTCCACTGGATATTTCCTGCTATATTTACTTGGAATTATTGATAACCACACTTTGTATATGCCCATCTTACTAGTTGTATTATTGTGTAGTCCACATCTCTCTATCTTTTCTACAAATATACACATATATACACATACACAAACATCATGAAATTTTTTTAAATTTTGCTAAAATCTAGGTAAATTATATTCTATCCTATCAGTTTAAAAATCTAAGTAATAAAGGAAATGAGGTTAGTCTGGTATGAACTACCCCTGTTGAAACCAAGCTACTTCCTTATAATCAGCATCTCCCTTATTAAATCTTCATTTACCTCAACTCTAGAGTTTCCCCAGAAACTGAAGTCAGGCTCATGGGCCACTATTGTGCAAAGTTTGTCTTCTTCCACTTTTGGAAAGTTGAGATAGTAATTGTTCTTCTCCAGTCTTGTGATTCTTCCATTTTCTGTGATGTTTTCAACACTACTGACAATGTCTCCTTAATCACACCTGCCAATTCTTTCTGAACCCAAAAATGCAGTTCATCTGGCCCAGATGACTTGAATCAAGGGCAATGAGGTGCTTTCTCATTCTTTCTCATACACATACTTATGAGTATGAATTTCCAGTCTGTTAATTTTGTCTTGTCATATTGATTACAAAGATCATTCATTTGGACTGAAAAAAACAAGCAAAAGTAACAATCAAGTAATTCTGACCTCTTTCTATTGTCAGTTTTTGTCCTCCAATCAAAGGGTTTTTTTCCTTCTTTGATCTTGTTTTTCCTCCCAATATAGTTGAATATTCCCTACTCCCCCCCCCCCCTTTTTTTTGGTCCATAGTTTCCCTTGCCAGACTCATCTCATTATGTTCATAGTTTGAAGACTCAGCATAAAATCTCAAATCTGCTGCTTACTATGGAATAGGGCAGGTCCCTTAACTGCTCTTCACTTCAGTTTTCTCTTCTGTAGAATGAAGAAGTTGGAATAAAATTATTTGTGAAGATTTCTTTTGGCCTCTAAATGTCAAAGAAATTCAGATGAGAGAAAAATCAGTGAATGCTTGAGCAGCTGTGAAGTCTTCACAAGGAGATGAAATTTGAACTGGGTCTTAAAATTTGGGTTGAGTTTAAATAGGAAAAAAGAAAAATACCTCAGGCAAAAGGAATAACAAGAGGGAAAGGAAGGAAGCAGGAATGAGCATGCAGAACAAGAGGTGTGGAAGACCTGAGAGGAAGGAGTATGACCTGATTCCCAACCTATCTCAAAGCAAAAGCCAAGAATGCCAATTCTTTTTGAGAACTGAGATGTAGATACAGAATTTGCTTTGGTCTTGAGCCTTGTCTGCCATGACACTGCTTTCTGTATGCTGGTCGGTCCTTCTGTATGTTCTGCCTGTGTATACAGAGGCTGTCAGTCTTGAAGGGGGAGCCCAGAGGACAGGAATGGTGTGCATTGGGCTCCCTGATACAGCACTTAACACAAGATCAGGTATACTGAGGGGAATTCTGTTTGTCAACAGAAAAGGAGAAAATCAGTCTATGTACCCATTACCAGTCAGCCAGCTTAGATTTAGATGGGAGAAGGATCCTTTCAAACCTTTGCTTCCTTTCTACCCTACTCCCATAATGACATTAACTATTTGGATGTAGTGGGTTGTTGTTATTTTTCTGTTGTTTAGTTTGTTTTGTTTTAGTTTGTTAGTTAGGCAACTGCAGTATAATTAAAAGGGTTTTGGATTTGAAGTTCAAGGACCTGAGTTCTAATTCTGACTGGACTTTCTATTACCTTTGTGATCCTGAGCAGTCATTTAATCTCTTTGTCTGGAAGATGAGGTGGATTGGACTAGAGTACCTTAAAGTTCTTTTCAGCTATAAATTTTTGCTGCAGTTTATCTGTGAATAGAATTACAAATGTGTGTAAACCCTTTCCCTTGATGCAGATATGAGGGGCTGAAATTTATCAGAATTATAGGCATATGTCCATCATGCCACTAGGATATGAGAGAAATAGGATTTGAATCCAGGTCTTTCTGTCTCCAAGGACAGTTCTCTAGCCACTCCTAGGCTGCTTTTTCCTGTGCCATTTAAAAATTGAGAGAGGAGAGGGGAAGCAGTTTTCCTCCAGAAACTTCTAGCTCCTGGAGGGATAGATAAAACAAAAACATGTCCCTTGAAAGAACCCGATTGTGCAAAAATGTTTGTGGCAACCCTCTTTGTAGTGGCTAGAAACTGGAAACTGAGTGGATGCCCCTCAATTGGAGAATGGCTGAATAAGTTATGGTATATGAATGTTACAGAATATTATTGCTCTGTAAGAAATGATCTACAGGATGATTTCAGAGAGGCCTGGAGAGGCTTACATGAATTGATGCTAAGTGAAGTGAACAGAAACAAGAGAACATTGTACATAGCAACAATATGATTAATTCTGATGGACAAAGCTCTTTTAAACAATGAGGTGATTCAGACCAATTCCAATAGACTTGTGATGTCATCTGCATAGAGAAAGGACTATGGGGACTTCATGTAGATCAAAACATAGTGTTTTCACCTTTTTTGTTTGGTTTTTTTATTTCTCATTTCTCTCCTTTTGATCTGATTTTTCTTGGGCAGCATCATGATAAAGGTCAAAATATGTATAGAAAAATTACACATGTTTAACCTATATTGGATAACTTGCTAGCTAGGGGAGGGAGAAGGAGAGGAGAGAGATAAATGTGGAGCACAAGGTTTGTTTGTTTTTGGTTTTTTTATGCAAGGGTAAATGTTGAAAACTATCTTTGCATGTAGTTTGAAAAATAAAAAGCTATTATTACTAAAAACAAGTCCCTTGCATTTGGGAGAACAAGTGGCTGACCTCTTTTCAGACACAAAGAAAGAAAAGGAGAAAATGTTCCTCCTAAAGCTGTCTTTTTTTAGTTGGGATTTTTTTTGAGAGTTAATTGGGATTTAGTAACTTACTTGGAATCACACAAGTAGCAAGTTGTAAAGTGTCTGAGGCTGTTTGACTCCGGTCCTCTCGCTCTATTTAGCTACTGGTAGCATGTTCCTCCTACACAGAGAGAAAGAAAATCAGGTTCTGAGTCTCTTAATCAACACTGTCAACAGGGACAGGTGAAGGAGATGGATCTGAGTATTGCCTTGCCCGAAAAGTTGCTGACATCCAGAAAATGATCAATACTCCCTGAATATTCACTGACTCTGAAAATCATCTCTCCGAAGGAAGAACTTTCTGAGCGAGGGTACAACTCACTGAAAATCCAGCCCCAACAAAAGCTGACCCTCTTTGTCATTTTATTCTTCCACCTCTTCCAGAGGAGAGCCTTGTGGAGTTGGCCACTTCTCAGAGGAAGGGAGGCCCAAAACACCAGCTAAAATGAGAGAGCCCAAGCAGCTCAGCCCTGGGAAAGAATGTACAGCTGAGAAAGATGTCCTGTAAGTTGTCTTGTGCTCAGGACAGTGTGTAAATACTACACTACTAAAAGGGATGGTAAATTGTTGCTAGGTTTGGAACAAACAAACAACTCCAGCCTTGGCAAGAAAGTTCTAATCCATCAGCCTGGAGGGACAGCACTGCTCAGACCTGAGTTCCTCAGCTTGGTTTCAGGCCATGAGGTCCAAGTTTCTGCCACAGACCAGGGCTCAGGCTGTTTCTAAAGAGCCTCATAATTATTTTTCTCTCACTGCCTGAATGAAAACTATTGCAGAGCTCTAAGGAAATAAGCTATCTCTCCTCCCTTTGGGTCAGGCCCCAGAAATAATTACATTAGAAGGAGCAAGCCAGCAAGGCTGGGTACCAGAGAGAAAATTGCTTCCTTTCTCAAAGGATTAGAAAAAGGTTTACTGGGTGAGGAGTGAGATGTTGTTCTACCTCAACAACCACAGAGAAGAGATACAGGATTCTGAATCTGGGATGGGTTCTGCAAATGGGAAAACTAAGTCCATTTTTACTTTTTCTTACTTGTCTGAACTCCAAACAGATTTCACTGGTGGGGGCTTTTCTACCCTGGCAGATACATAGTTTGAGAATGGAAAAAATTAGGTTAAGCCCCCAGAAAAATTTAACTAACAGGATTGCACACAAGTCAATTTCCTAGGCAATCAAAGCATTTTTAATTCTACCCACAGTAACCAGAAGGAAGACTGCAATAGCCCACTATAATTCAAGAGTCAGTTATACCTGAGTATCCTGGAGTTTATAGCAGTGAAGGGATAACCCACACAATGGTGCCTTGAACAATGTGGTTTTGTAATAATGCCATTTTATTATTCATGCTCAACTCCCATTACATAGCCTTGAAATCCAATTACATCATTGTTCAGCACACCACAAATAGATGATGTATTTAACTGATTATACCGTAATTTTGCTTTATTTCACTTATTTCTGGGAAATCAGTTCATCATATTAGAACCAGTTACCATGATGAACTGATTTCTCCCCCAAAAGTTAAATAATTTATGTGTATACACATATATATTGTTTGTGCACATATGTGCATGTATATACACATAAATATATGTATATGTATTAAAATATAAGTTTAATGTTATACATTCCTTAACCAATTTCAGCCACAGTCTCTCTTTAACACCATATAAACCACTATGGCAAAATAACTATCCTCTACATGTGCTGTCATTCTTTGACTTATAAGTAGTTGAATTATTTACCCTCCTCAGAGCAGTAAAGCTCAATGTTGAGCACCTTAAGGATAGGAGCTAATTTATTTATATTTGTATCTCATGATGTACCTAGAGGAACATATGAAAATAATAGTATCTTAATAAGTATTTATTGAATGGATCAGTTAATAGTGATGAATTAAATAATTATGGAGGACATGTTTAGTCATTTTCAATTGTGATGCCATTTGGAATTTTCTTGACAAAGATACTGGAATGATTTGACATTTCCCTTTTTTCATTCATTTTACAGATAAGGAAACTGAGGCAACAGAGTTAATTGATTTGCCCAGGGTCACAGAAGTAGTAGTAAATGTTTGAGGCTGGATTTGAATTCAGAAAGATGAGTTTTCCTTATTCTAAGTCCAAATGACACTTAACCACTCTGCAAGCTAGCTATCCTCTATGAAGGGTCACACTATAGAAACTAGTCCCAGGCAAGACTTCTCTGAATTCTCTTCATTGTCATTACCAATGATGATCCCAAGATATCATATTGCCTCCTTCCCCCACCAATGATATGTTCAAGGTTTACTTTTTGTTGGTCCTAAGAACTTTTAGACCAGGATGGGATCATTGGGAAGTAAGAACAGTGTAAAAGGGCTTTTGTTATTCTGCGGGCAGCAGGTGTTAGGGATTAATAAAAGTTAACCTTGCTGTCTTTCACTCTTCTGGTGTCTCCTTGTTCCATTTTCTCTAGTATGATGGAATATGGTAGGATCTGCTTGAGGAGTGGGGAAGAAGAAAAAAGTACCAGCAAAATCAGAGATATGTTATCCCACACTGAACCCAAGATCCTCCCTTCCCAGTGCCCTACTCAACTAGGGTGAGCAAAAGGTCTCATTCTCTAGATATTTAGATGTGGATGGGCAAAAAGGTAGATAAACAGGTATGGGAGATGGAATATTATAAATGTATTGGGTTGCTTCTAAAGACCCTCAAAAAGTTAGGATGAAGAAGAAAGGATTAAAAAGGGGAGGAAAAAAGCCAAAATGTTCATCTGTCTTACTGCTGGGTCTGGAACCAGTCCTGCCTCCATCTCCAAAGCTATCTCTGCCCCTTGTAAGGCTACTTTAACATGGCTAGCCCCTCTACCTGCTCCCTTCCTCACAGTTAGTTAGCTTTTCTCCAACTGCCATTCTCTTTCTCTTTTTCTCTTCTTCCAGCCCATGAGCAGGAGAGAGATAAAGAAAGAAGTGGGGGAAGACAGTAGTAGTTCCCTTAGGAACAAGTGCCCAGCCCTACAAAAATATGATAGTCTTTCTTGGAGAGGGATAAGATAGAAGACAACTAACTGTGTCGCTTCTTCAGTCCGCAGTCACTTTTTTGTGGGAGAACCAGTACAGCTGGAGCACAGTATAACCTTGGTGAGAGGATTGAAAGTGCTAATTGTTTTCTTTTCTTTTCTTTTTTGACATGTCACACTGTTCATTTATATTGAGTTTTTAGTTCAGGTCTTTTTTATGTCAACGGTTGTCTGGCTGTTGTATATGTGGCCATTCTTTTTCACTTATATGCATGTGGGGACTAGTGTAAATACTCCACTGATGGACCCAATTGGCTACAGAATTAAAACTTGAAAGTAAAAAAATGTTCCTTGGCAATAAGGGCAGGGGACAGAGAGAAGCTGTGAGCTGTTAATTGGGATAGGAATAACTCTCTTTCCTTTTCCCCTAAATCTGAGGAGACATTTCATAATTGACGTAAGCTTCATTTCTAGGGAATAACATCATATAAGCCATTCCCTGTGTTGGGACACAGGCCTGGGATTTTCTAAGTAATTCAAGGTATCCTAAGCTACCCAAAATACAGCCGATCTGGCCTTCATATTCTTATGACCCTCTCCCTTCTAATACCTGTTGTCAAAAAGTTATTCATTTATTCACTTGACAAGCATGAATCAATTCATTCACTATCTGCAGAATATTTGAGATGGTCATTGGGAGAAATCCAAAATTACAAAGCTTTCTGTCCTCAAAGAGCTTTCCACTCTGGCTGGGATGATTAGACATGGACACAGATAAATCAAATGCAAATTAGAATATAAATACAAGCACAGAAGCCTCTGAGATCAGATGAGGGAGGAGTCCCTTTCTATGACATCAGTGCAGGAGATTACAGGAGTCTCCTTAAGCTGTAGGGGGAAACACTAATTACAAAAGCAACCCCATCAATAACATTCTCGTCACTAAGGAACAGATCGAATTTCACTCTTTCCCAGCCCCATTTAAGAGCCCACCAAAAATAACAAACTTCATGGGGCAATTAGGAAATTATCATCTTACAAATTGGTAGATGTCTCCTTTCTTTTTCCTTGGGATAAGATAGAAAGGATGTTGTTTTTTTCACTCCATGAAGCTGCTGCAATTAACCACAGAGCCTGGGTAATTGTTCATTTGTGGGTAAGCCGATAGCTCTGAGGGTGCTCTTGCCAACACACTCCAGAATAACATGTTACATCCTCCATGCAACCTTTCCTGATGAAAAGAAAACTTCAATCAGATTTAGTTAAAGGAGCTCTTTAATCCCAGCCTGTCAATATCCTGGAGGTGGTGAATTACACCAAGGTTAAATAAAGGTTTTGTAGAACTGGCTGGATTTCTGTTTGTACGAGATGTGTATCCACTAAGAGATCTTAAGTGCTCCTGTTGTCTATGTGGCCATTCCTTTTCACTTAGATGCATGTGGGAAATAGTGTAAATACTCTCCTGAGGGACCCAAGTGGCTGCAGGAAGGATTTATGCTTGAAAGCAAAGCGATGTTCCTGCCAATAAGGGCTGTTCAACATTGGCTACAACAGCCAGACAGCAGTTGACATAAAAAAAGACCTGAGGGTTTTGGTGAACTAAAAACTCAATATGAGTTAACAGTGTGACATGTCAGAAAAAAAGAAAACAACAATCTAATCCTCTATTGTGAACTGTTTCTCTCCCTAGATTGCTCCATCTCCCATTTCTGTATCTTTAAAGAGACTTATAGTGTACAGCTTACTCATCCCCCACCCTGGTTTCCCAGAAACTCCAATTTCAAGTGTCATCATCTACACAAACCCTTTCCTTGTTCTCTTAACTGCTGGTACTTTCCCTCTCAAAATTACCTTCCATGTCTTTTATATATGCATTTAATGTATTTATATGTGTACATAGTTTGATGGCATCTTCCCTAATTGAATACAAGCTCCTTGAGGATAGACAATGTCTCATTTTGGGTTCTATATCCCTGGGGCCTGATATAAGTAGATATTTAATCAAACTTTATTGTTCGTTGAGTTTAGACTACATTAAAAAGAAAGGGGGCAGGTGCAGAGGTAGAAGTCATACTCCCTTCTCTACCCTGCCCTACCCTAGGCAGACCATGTCACGAAATCCAAGATTCTTAGGCTTGGAATATCTCTTGGAAGTCATCTAAATACCTCATACCTGAACAAGTGGCCCCTCAGCATCATTACCAGCAAATGTCCATCAAGTCTCTGCTGAAAGATCTCTATGGATGGGGAACCCACTCTTCTGCTTAAGGAAGCAGCCCGTTCTGTTCCGGGACATGTTAATTATTGGGAAGCTTTTCCTTGCTGTAAGTCAAAATTTGCCTCCTTGGAATTTACACCCATAGTTTCTTTCCTGTCCACTAGGACCAAACAAAACAAATCTTATTTCTTAGTTTCTTCAGCTGATCCTCATGATTTCCAGGTCCCTTATTGAAAAAACTTCAGCTAACCAATGTTCTTTCTAATATATAGAAGAAAAAGTATGGAGTCTGAATGCAGTACAAAGTATACTGTTCATTTTTTTCTCATGATTTTTCCTTGTTCTGAGTCCTCCTTCACAGCATGATTAAAGTGGAAATATGTAATATATGTATGCATGTATGTATAACATATCAGATTGCTTGCCTTCTTAAGGAGGGGAATAGGAAGAAAGGGGACAGAGAAAAAAATGAAATATTTTTATAAAAGAAAATGTTAAAAACAAAAAAAAATTAAAGATTGTCAAAAAAAATAAAATATGGCACTCTGAATTGAACTGATGTTCAACTGATATTCAGAGTAGTACCATCATGCCTCATAGCTCTACCACTTTACTAAGGCCAAGGGCTTCTTTGCCTTTTTAAAATTACTGTGTCATACTATTAACTTATCTGGAACTTGCAGAGCACTAAAATTTTGTGATTCTTTGATATTAATCTACATTAACACTTAGGTGTCCAAAAGACAGAGTAGAAGTTATACTCCATTGTCTTTATGTTCAATTCTGGGCACCATATTTTAGAAAGTACATCGACAAACTAGAATAAATTCAGAAGAGGGTAACTAAGATAGTATAATATTTCAAAACCATCTCATATAGGTATTATTTGAAAGAACTGGGGATGATTTGAAAGATCCTGGAGAAGAGAAGACTTGGAAGTGGTAGTGGAGGTGGGGGAGGGATGCTATTTTGGGGATCATTGAGATATTCACAACTGCTAGATATAGATTTTTTTTTTCTTCAAATACAAAAGAGTAGAATGGATAGCCTCAGTTTTTACCAAATCCAAATGGACTGTCCTTGAAAAGTGGGGAGTAAATTATCCTGCTAGGCAGTCCTGGTATGCTGGGAAGAAGAGAAGGCATTTGGGAAGCAATATGAGAAGTAGTTAAAGCCAAATGGTTTGGAAAGGCTAGGGTAGGCATGTGAGAGAGAAGAACTTTTTCCCAGGAAAATGTCCTAAAATTGAACTCTTCATATTTGAGCCCTCCCTACCACTGCCCCCATGACATACTTCTCTCTCACTCCTCCTATTTTATGACTTTTTCCTACACTATCAGAATGATTATTTAGAGGGTATCCAAAGACAGCCAGCACAAGCCAGGGGTCTAGTCTCTTCCTCCTTTCTCCCATGTGTTCCCAAGTACCCCAAATCTATTAGCTTCAGTGGTGCTTTAGTAGTCACGGAGAAGCCAGGATAAGGATTAAACCTAGAGTTTCTAATGTACATGCTGAATTCTAGCTTTGGTTCTAAAGACAATATTCCCTCCACCGCAGCAAAAGTATGTTCAAAGTAGGAAACATGCAGTAGGGCAGAACACCACTAGGAGGAGCTATGTTTGATACATGGGTATCAATACAGGATACTGGATGATTTTTCACTTTATAGTGGAATATAAGATTTGGCCATCACACAAGTGTCAGCAATCTTTTGGTTGTGCTTTACAAAGTCGTCAGTTATTATTCCCTATCATGAGCAAGGGTTGCTGTGTTCATTGCAGGCGCTCAAAGTTTGTGATCCCTCACCTCATGCTTGCACTTAGAATTCTCCCTTCCTCACCATTTCCATTGAAGATATTAGGCTATGAAGAGGTTCAGCCAGACTGAATGGCAAAGGTTCTATTGGGAATTAACTCAGGGTAACATTTTCCTGGACTGGGAGAAACATTTTGGGAAGGACATTTATGAGCTACTACCCTGGTGAAGGAGATAGTGAGGGGATCTGGAAAACCATACCATGGAAAGGATCAAATGAAGGAACTGGAGATTATAGTTAGCTTGGAAAAGAATAAGTCATGATAGGATCTTTAAGGATTTGGAAGGAGATGATATAGAAAAGATTAGATCTGTTCCATTTGGACCTAGACGACAGAACTAAGACCAAGGGGCAGAAGTTGAAGAGAAGAGGATTTCGACTTTATGTAAGAAAAATTTTCCTAAAAATTAAAGCTCTACAAAGTTGTCCTTGGAAGGTAATAGGTTCTCCTTCACTATAGGGTCTTCAACGAGAAACTGAAAGGGCACTTGTAAGGGATACTGAAAAAAGAACTCTTCTTCAGGCATTACTGTACTAGATGACCTCAGATATCGCTTACAAGTCTTAGTTTTTGCAATCAATCAGTCAATAAACACTAATTAAGAACCTTCAGGCAGCAGGCAAAAAATGAAGCAGTCCCTGACCTCAAGGAGCTTATATTCCATCTTTAAGACATTTTTAAAAATAAATACAAAATAATTTGAAAAAAGGTGAGGTACTAGCAATCATGTATTCATATAAATACATTAGCAAGAAACAAAGGAATTTTTTTGGAGAAGCTAGAGTTTAAGAAAACTTCATGAAGGAGGCAGTATTCAAGCTGAGATTTGAAAGACTTTCTGCACAGAGAGCTTAAAAGAAAGGAAAAGTAGATGAGCAAAAGAGATCTTCCTCATATACCCTTGGATCATTATACAATTCATCAGCCCATTCCTAAGTATTCCTGGGCAACTCCTAATTAGTCAGCTCTGTGCCTGAAAATGTCAGTCCTATTCATTATCTACTGTGTATGCAGAGGTTCAGCAGCTAGGGCTGGCCAGTATAGGACAGACTTAATGCTAGGTGCTAGGCAACAAGGCCCCAAGGAAACAACTTTTCAGAAATTGGAAGTTCTAGCAAATCTTATCTTTGTCTGTCAATTTACCAAGGCTTGATCTTTTGAACTTTTACCTTATCTACATGTATTATTTTCCAACTTGGACACTCAATTGTCCTCTTAGAATCCAGACTGGGAGTCAGATGCCTTTGTAATGATGTCAAAGCTCTTGGGAATTATACCTTTAAAAAACAGTTTCCAAGTTCTTGCACTGCCAGATCAAATCCCCAGGGGCTAACTATTAATTCTCCTCTGCTCCTGCCATCCAAAAAGATTGGAATCTATAATAATGTCACTCACAAATCCCCATCCAGTGTGCTCCCCTCAGTATTATTTAACAACTAATATCCATTCAATAAAAATGAACTAATATCAGTTAGGTTTTCAAAAGGATATTTACTGAAAAGGGATAATAATATCCCTCCTCATCTTCCCCAAATAACTACTTGGTATAAAGGAAGAGTGAAATCAAACTTAAAGTAGTTAGAACATTCTGCAGCCCCAAATTGGAGGAGGTTCTTTCTGATTCTGCGAGCATTTTTCTTCCTTCACAGCATCATTTGCCTCTAGGTGTCATGGAGCCAGTGGACAAGTTGCTCTCTTTCTCATCTGGGATGTGTAGGATAAAAAGGCCACACAGCGGCCTGAAGTCTCCTCAATGTTCTCACTAGAGTCAGGTGCTATGGCCACTTGCAGGTTCAAGTGATTTTTTTCACTTTTTAAAGTTCACAAAGTCACAACCTGGTGTTGATCAGGAAAGAATAAACATAAAGTGGCAAAAAAAAAATAGTCTCTATTTCAAGGCCACACAACAACTGGGTGAGAGAGAAGGATTAATGTAGTTCTCTTGTTGGTTGCCACCAGAGAAGATAGAATGACAAACTTTCTTTTGAACCTTTTAGATAAAGACTCAGCTGCAGCTCAGAAGCCAATTAAGAAGCTTTTATCAGTCCACAGTAAGACAATATCAGGGATGCCTCACTGATATAAAGGGAAGGACCTCTCCATTATGTATGCTCAGAAGTAGACTCCCCAAACTTGCACATTATTCACACTCTAAGGACTGGGCTTTCATTACTCAATTCATTATACTTTCATATTTTTATTCATTTATGGGCATAGGATCATAAATTCATGACAGAAAAGGAACTTCAAAGTCACAAACTCTAGTATTCCATAAGAAAATGGAATAGATAAGTGACTTACTCAATGTCATTCTTAGCTAGATAATAAGTATCAGAGTTAGGATTCTAATTCAGGCTTTCTATCTCCATATCCCTTTGGTTCAATTAAAAATGATCTGGGTTCTTAAAGGTTTTCCCAATCTTTAATATTTACTTTTAAAATAAAAATAATGATCATGTTCCTTGATACTCTTGTCAGGGTTATGAAAGGTTTATCTACATTATCTTAGCTAATGTTCATAGTACCTCTGGAAGGGAAAATATGGCATAGTGGAAATAGCACTAGATTTGAAGTCAGATCACCCAAGTCTGAATTCTGCCTCAAATACTTGACATTTCTGATCTTCCTCACATGTGAAATGAGGTTTCTGGATTAGAGCATCTCTAAAACCTTTACCATATGTAAATCATGAATTTCACTCTACAGGTTAAGATAATAAATCTTAGAAAGATTAGATTATTTCCTTAGAGTTACATAGTAAATGGCAGAGTCTGGACTTGAATTCAGGTCTTTTGATTCCAAATATTCCAGTGTTTTTTGCACCAAAATATAGGCAAATATTTGTGGGAAGTCACACATTAAGATATCTTCAACTAAGACCTAAATGATCAGCATAAGAATGAGACATAAAATTGGTCACCCCGTGGGAGAGGGAGAGGAAAAGGGAGGGGACAAAAATAGATTAACTTCTTCACAATTTTGGCCAGGATCAATCTTTACTATGCTATTTAAATCATCCTAAAGGTTACTTTTGGTACATGTGCCAATACATAAGTGTTCAGTTGTTCAAGTCATGTCTTCATGGCCCCATTTGGGTTTTTCTTGGCAAAGATAATAGAGTGACTTTTTCTTGCTATTCGAACGCCCTATATCTCATTTCCTATCAGAGCCATATCCGTATCTCCTTTCATTGGAATGTTGTGAGTATTCACAAGAACTCAATTCTATTTAACAAAACTTATTACTCATCAGCTGTGTGCTGAGCACTGTGCTAGGTGCTGAGCATACAAGGATACTTGTGACATAGGCCCTGCCTTCAAGAACCTTATATTCTATTTGTCATGATAGAGAGTTGGGAGGAAGGGGGAAAAGGTTTGATATGGAAACAGCATGTACCTAGATAAACACACACACATGTACACACACACACACACATATACACACATATGTATATGAAAAGAATGGATAGAAACATTAATAACTTGAGGGATTGTGAAAGTTCTCATAAATGGAACTTGAGCTTGAAGGAACTTTAGGTTCTAGGAGGAGAAAAAAATTAGAAAGTCTGTCCCACACCTCCAGGAATTTGTAGCCCTACTCTATATAAATATGGGTCTTGTTATGTGTATTAAAAAGATGGACTAATAATAATACCTTAAGGTTCCCAGAGCCCCTCCCTGCATGGGAGCCTCAAGAGCTTTACACACATGATCTCATTTACTCTTACTCTACTCCAATGAAAAAGGTAGAAGACAGTCATTGCTATCTCAATTTTGCAGACTATTCACTAGTAATAGAACAAGAGATAAAGATTTTCTTTTATTTTTGCCCCTAAAAATTATTTTCAGGATTTTTGCCATTTGATAATTTTAAAAAAATAACCTGAAACTATAAGTCTAAGGATTTGAGAAAGAAAATTTCTTGTACCTTCCCTTGTATAGCAGCTGAAGAACTTATTGAGTCTACCCAGGTTTCCCTAACTTTAGCCCTTCCCAGTCCCTGAGGAAATTTGTCTGGCATCCACCCACATGTCCCTCTTAGGGCTTCTCAGAAAGCCTTTGTTTGGAAGGGGGTATCATGAAAGCTAGACCCATATAGGCTAACTGGTACAACATTTATTTCAAACAGTTGTGAAATAGCTGGATTGCTAGAAGTAACATTCAGAATGATGATGTCTGTGAGTTGGATTCCCAGGTTGATAATCCCCATAAAAACCAATTCAGGACAGTGATGTGGCAAAAGGCCCTCTGTCTCAGTGTTCTCTGGCTCATTTTATATGGCAATCAGTAAAGGGATGTCTACAGTATCAAGTCAGCAGTCTCATTGTTGCCTCTTCCTACCTCTTCCTGCCCCCACCTTACTATCTGGAATTGATGAATGTTTAGAAAATCCACAAGGGACCAATAATCATAAAATCTGCTATTTCTATAGATCTTTAAAATGTGCAAAGCAATTTTTGAACATCATCTATTTTATGCCTCATAATAACCCATAGAGGTAGATCCTACTGCAGGGATTATTAACTTTTTTGTATCATAGATTGCTTTGAAAGTCTGCTGATGTTTATGGAACCCTTCTAGTATAAATTTTTAAATATGTAAGATAAAATGTTAGATTATAAAGGAAACTAAAGATTAGTGAAAACAAATATGGATTATTTTTCTCCATTCAGGTTCATAGAGTCCCCTGAAATCTATCCTTAGATTTTAGGTTAAGAGCCTATTTTGCAGGTATTATTACCCTCATTTTACAGATGAGAAAACTGAGACTCAGAGAGATTAAGTAATCTGTTCTTGGTCACAGAGTAAATAAATCAGTAAAGGGATGTCTACAGTATCAAGTCAGCAATCTCATTGTTGCCTCTTCCTGCCTCTTCCTGCCCCCTTACTATATGGGATTGCAGAATGTTTAGAAAATCCATAAGGAACCAATAATCATAACACCTGCTATCTTTATAGCTCTTTGCAAAGCAGAATTTGAATCTAGGCTTTCCTGACTCTATACCCAACACTCTATCCACTAATCCACATTGCCTTCTCTTCAGGACAGCATGGGTTGGGCACCATGAACTAGAATATAAAGGTATCTGGAAGAACTTGTTCTGGTTACTGACTTTGGGGTAGAGAGAGATTAGTGGCCATTCTCCTAAAATCTAAAGCTATTCCAGGAATTATTGTACCAGGAAATACTCTAAGAGAGACACAGGCACACCTAGGTAGAGCCCAACCTGTATTTCCCACCCCCTAAGACTAGGAAAACTCATTTAGGTTCATCAGAACATAGGCATGAAAGTAGAGGTAAGAAAGAGTAGATATTTTATTCCTCATTCATCTCTACCTCTGCCTCTATTTACTACTGCTACAAATTCCCCCAATCCTGCTCTCCACCTCCCAATATGGTAATCAAAATACTGAAAACATTTCTACTTGCAAAGTGCCCTATCTCCTCTCCTGGCTTACTAATGATTAGGGATCATTTATTAGAATCAAGAAATCTGTCCTTCAGCACTCAGTAAATTAATTCAATTAATTGATACAATGAATAATAAATTAATTCAGTGAGCAATTATTGTTCAGTTATTTCATCCAGTTTTGACTCTTCATGACCCCATTTGAGGTCTTCCTGGAAAAATACTGGAGTCACTTCTTATTTCCATCTCGAGTTCATTTTTACAGATGAGGAAGAGGCAAATAGAATTAAGTGACCTATTGAGGGTCACACAGCTAGTAAATATCTGAGGCCAGATTTGAACTTATGATGATGAGTCTTCCTGATTCAGGGCCCAAAACTGAATGCATTGCTCCACTTAGCTATCTATCAATAAACAATTATTAGTGCTAACTCTGAGGCAGGTACTATATTATGGGCTAAGAATAAAAAATCAAACCAGTTCTACTTCCATTACTTCCTTTTTGCTGACCCTGCATATGTGAGAGGGAGATAGGATGTCCAGAGCACGTGTAATCCTACTTTCTGCTTCACCCTATAAAAGTGTTTTTGCTCCCAGCATCACAAGAAGTTTCTGGGAAGTTAATTGGGCTATTATTTAATTTTGATCCTCTGTTCATTTTCTCTTTGGGATAACTACTCCACTGCACAAAAAGCGTCACTTTTTTTTACTCCATCTTGCTTTTCCAAAGGCCACTTCACTGTCAAAGAAAACTAGATTAAATGGTTTTTTAAATTTATAATTAGCCTGTTGAGAAGGTGGAATGGAGAGATGTAATAGTTGTCTCTATGTTTGCTCTATCTTGCTCAAAAGGACAGAAATAGGAAGACTCTGAAATATTAAAAAGGAATAGCTCAATGATTTTCTAGCAATTATTAAGACTCATAAAACTTGTAATTTGGGAAGAGGTTCAATAGCTATCTAGGTTCACATTTTAAAAATGAATTCCCACCTATAAAACATTCATCAAAAGCTTGACAAGTGATTATTCAGCCTCTATCTGAAGACCTTCAAAAGGAAAATCCCATCCCCACTTCCAAAAAAACAGGCTGTCCCATTTTGGGATGGTTCTAGCCAACTTAGAGCTCCCTAGCAATGGAATGAGATGCTCATGAGGTAATGAGGATATGATCTCCAAAGAATTCAAGAATAGTCTGGGTGATATTATAGAAAGGATTTCTGGCCTGGGGAGAAGTTGAACTAAGTGACTTCTAAGATTCCTTCCAACTCTAAGATTCTGAGCCTATGAGCAGCGGGTCAAATCTAAGGCTGCCACTTTGTGCCTTTAGCTTCTTCACCATGACATCTGGGCTGTCTTAGTTTCCTTGTTCCTGTGTTCCAGACTAAAGAATTTGATTACAACTTCTTAATGCACCATCTGCATGTACTTTTTATTGTTCCCTGTGTAATTTCTCTGGGATCTTGCTTCATATCTACCATTTCCATCTTCTAAATCCTCTCTTTCCCAAGCCTCAAAAATTTAATTAAATCCCACTTGCTCCATGAAACTACACTTATTAGAAGATGTGCTAATAGCTTCCCCCTTACCTCTTTCATTCTGAATCTCCAAAAAATTACCTCCCTAATTTCCACCCTAATTATCCTTTTCATAATTTATTCCATTTACCCGTGATCAGTAAGGAGTGTTTAGACCTTACTCTGCATTTATATTTTGGACTTATTTTGATCCTACACAGAGATTCAATTAGTGCTAGTTAACAAAAATTTCTTAAATTACTATTATATAAAAGGCAAAGGACAGCTAAGTGACAAAGTGGATAGAAAGCATTAGCCCTGGAATCAGGAGGACCTTAGTTCAAACCAATCTCAGACACTTACTACCTGTGTGACTCTGGACAAGTCACAACCCAGTTTGCCTCAGTTTCTCATCTGAAAATGAACCAGAGAAGAAAATACCAAATGGGGTTACAGAGTTAGACACAACTGAAAAGAAGAAACAATATATGAAAGGCACTGACTAGTCAGAGGGGATTCAAGGACAGAAAATAATAGTACCTTGCTCTCATAGAGCTCACAGCTAATAAGGAGACTATGCCATGTACATTATAAACATTATGTAGTTTATAAAGTTATAGAAGCAAAAGAAATTCACTTAGATGAAACACTCTAGGAAAAATTCAAAAACCAGTCCCTATTATGGAAAGAGATTTCAGTAGGTGTAGATGAGAATAGAGTAGTAGGGAAGACAGCATGGTCTATAGAAATGTATTGAAATGGAGGAATACTGGATGAAATTATCCAGTACTCTAGCTAGACTATTGGGTGCATGGAAGGGAGTAGAGTAAATGAGACTGAAAAGGTAAGTTGGAATCATATTGTAGAAGTTGTCCCAAAGGCAACAATAAACCAACAGAGACTTCTCTGTTGGTTTTTTGGGCAACTATATGGAAGATTGATTGAAAAGGGGAAAACCTTAGAAGCAGTGAAACTATTACTGTTGAATTTATTAATTGAAATAATCTAAGTAGAAGGTAATAAAAGTGGGAAATAAGATGATAAATTTTTTTGCTATAGAATAGACAGGAGTAGGCAATTAATTAGATTTTTGGAAAAGAAAGGAAAGAATCAGAGAGGGAATCCTATGGTGCTATGAAATATGAAATGAGAAATGTCATTCTGTTGCATGAAATCTAAATGAGATAATATTTGTAAAGCACTTAGCACATTACTTGTGATCACGCTTAATTAATTCTAATTTCTTTCTTACATTATTTATCTTCAGCCCTCCTGGCACACAATAGGTATTTAATTAATGCTTATTTTTCTTTCTTTCTTTTTATGTTTCCTTTTTGTAGCACAGTGCCTTGGCACATAGTAGGAACTTAATAAATAATTACTAATTAATGATATTGATCATGATGATGACAATGAAAATGATTATGAGTATGTTAGAATGGAAAAACACCCTGAAGTTGGATGACTATGTTGAAGTCACACTAGTTATGTGAATTTAAACAGAATCCCAGAATTTAAGAGTTGGAAATTTTAGAGTCTTGGCAGTCTTAGGTGTAATTTCCATAGGGCAGAGATGGTGACTATATAATCCTCTGTATAGGTGCTATTAGGAGTAGCCAGTCACTGAACAAAATGAGAAAATCATGAAATTGGGCCTGGATCCACCACAGATTTACATATAGCCTCAGCAAGGTCTACTACAATACTGCAGAGAATTCTCTTACCCTAGTTAGCTAACTGTCCTATTCACCATAGTAACTCTTCCAAACTTTCTCATCCCTCCTCAAATCACCTATTCTGCCACCTTTCCCTTACCACTAGTTGAGAATCTTACCTTATATTTCATTGAAAAAATTGTGGCTATTTGCTCCTTCTCTCCTGTTGCTTGTTATCACATTACCCAAAGGTCACCATTTAGGGTTTTCTTAGAAAAGGTACTTGAGTGGTTTACCTTTTTCTTTTTCCAGTGGATCTATTTTTATCAATTAATCAGAAGTTAAGTGACTTGTCTAGCATAACACAACTAGGAAGTATCTAAGGCTGGATTTGAATTTAGGTCTTCCTCACTCTGGGCCCAGGGCATTATCCACCAAGCCATTGGCTGCCTCCCTTCTACATGTAAGCGATCTCAATTCCATCTTCTCCAGCAGATTGTCTCCTCTTCATCCTCACCCTCTATCTTATCTGTTGGCTTCTCTTCTGCCTACAAATGTTTCCCTGTCTCCTTCCTCTTCAAAAAACTCTCACTTGAACTGTTCATCTATATTACTCCCACATAGTGACTTTTCCTTTCTGTGGCTTCCACTTCCTTTCTTCTCACCCCCTTTAAGTCTCTACAATCTGACTTTTGATCTCATCAATAAACAGAAACAGCTTTTTCTTAAGTTACCAATGATCTCCTAATTGCCAGATCCTCATCCTTCTTGACCTCTCATTAGCCTTTGACACTATCATGCTCCTCTTAAGACTTTCTTCTTTCCAGATTTCTGTGATACTATTCTATCTGTTCTTCTCCTTCTTGATCCACCATTCTCTCTCAGTCTCTTGTGCTGAATCTTCAGCTGAATAGTATTAATCACGAATGTCCCATAGGATTCTGTCTATTAGATCCTCTTCTCTTGTCTTGCTATACTATTTCACTTGGTGATCTCATCAACTCCCATAGATTCAATTATCACCTCCACATTACTATGTCTTTGATCTGTTTATTGAGCCCTAACTTCTCTCACAACTTCTAGACTCACATCTCCAATTGTATGTCTTCTGGACATTTTAAACTCAATAAATCCAAACATGATTTCATTATCTTTTCTCCAAAATTATTCCCTCTTCCTAATCCTGGTTTCTGTCATGGACACCATCAACCTCTCAGTAATCTAGGCTCTTGATCTACATGTGATTTCTCTCACCTCCCATTTCACAATGCTGCCAAGTCTTGTTGGTTTTATATATATATATATATATATGTCCCTTTCTCTCACCTAATGCTGCCATCACTTTGGTTCAATAGCCTGTTTGGTTCGTCCCTCTGTCTCAAGTCTCTCCCCTTTCTGGTCCATTGTTCATTCATCTATCAAATTGATTTTTTTTAAGTTCAGATCCTTTTTGTAGTGAAAAGAACTGAAAACTGAATGGATGCCTCTCAGCTGGGGAATGGCTGAATAAGTTATGCTATATGAATGTAATGAAATATTATTCTGTGAGCAATGATGAGCAGGATGATTTCAGAAAAGCCTAGAAAGACTTAAATGAACTGATGCTGAGTGAAGTGAGCAGAACCAAGAGAACATTGTACACAGCAACAACAAGATTATGTGATAACCAGCTGTGATGGACTTGGCTTTTTTTTCAACAATGAGGTGATTCAAGGCAATTCCAATAGATGGCAAGTTCATGAGGATGGAAAGTGACATCCACATCAAGAGAGAGAACTATGAAGACTAAATGTGGATCAAAGCATAGTATTTTCACGTTTTTGTTGTTTGTGTGCTTATTTTTTCCCCTTCATTGTGTTTTTCCCCCTTTTGATCTAGTTTTTCTTGTGCACCATGACCAATATGAAGATATGTTTAGAAGAATTACACGTTTAACCTATATTGGATTACGTGCTGTTTTGAGGAGGGGGGGGGAGAGGATGAAAATTTTGGAATCCAAGGTTTTACAAAAGGTGAATATTGAGAATGATCTTTGCATGTATTTGGAAAAATAAAATACTATTAAAATAAAATCAATTGTACAATTGACTTGTACAATCAAGTCACTTCCCACATTCAATAAAATCTACTGGCTCTTTTTAATCACCTACAGAAGCAAATATAAAATCCTCTGGCATTTAGAATCTGGTCCCTGTATATATACAGACACTTCCAGGTTTGTTACACCTTAAAATTTCTCCATACTTTGGAATCTAATAACATTGACTTCCTTACTATTCTTTTCACAAGACAGTCCATCTGCCAAGTTCTGAAATTTTCCTGGTTGTCCCCCATGCCTTCAATTATTTCCCTCATCATTTCTGCCTCCTAACTTCCCTGGCACTCAAAAGTCCCAGCCAAAATCCTGTCATTCTATTAATCCCAATTTGTCCTGTCTTGTTTTACAAAGGTATTTTCATTCTTTCTCCCCCATTAGATTGATCTTCTTGAAAGACAGAACTTTCTTTTCTATCAGATAGGTGGTAGAATACGATAGAAAGCTAGATTTGGAGTCAGACCTTGGGCACTGACTGTGATCCAATGCAAGTTACTTAAAATCTCTGTTTTTCTGTTTCCTTATCTGTAAAATGGGGATGATGAAAACATTACCTTTCAAAGGGTCATAGTGAGGATCGAAAGCACTTAGCATAGTGCCTGGTACATAATAGGTGCTTAATAAATGCTTGTTTCTTTCCTTCCTTCTTTGTGCCCCTATCCCTTAGCTTTGGCACTTAATGAATACCTACCAATTTAATGATATTGATTTGGAGGCTAATGAGAATGAGAATGTGAGTAAGTCAAGGTAAAACAAAACAAAACAAACAAACAAACAAAAAAAAAAAACCCTGAACTTGTAGGCTAAATTAACACTAGTTATGTGCATTTGAGCAATTTGAACAAACCACAGAATTTTAGAATTGGAAGAACCTTAGAATAATGTTGTTTTTGTTTTGGCAATTGGGATTAAGTGACTTGCCCAGAGTCATACAGCTAGTAAGTATTAAGTGTCCGGGATCAGATCTAAACTCCATGGCCAGTGCTCTATCCACTGAGCCATTTAGCTGCCTTGCAATAATCAATAGGGGAAAAAAAGTATGTTTTTTAAATATATATATAACATTTCTGATAAGTGATCAGCTATTTTCTATTGAAAGATCTACAAAAATGGGGAACCACTGCCCACCTTTAGACATGTCTTGTTAGGGAATTTTTTCTGATATAAAACCAAAATTTGCCTTTCTGAATCTTTCGCCCATTGTTCAAGGTTTATTTAATCTCTATGAGGCTCAATTTCCATTTGTAAGATGAAAAAATAATAAATAATAATATTGTTACTATCTGCCAGACAGAATTGTGAAAACCAAAAAACTTGATATGTAGAGAGCACCTTGTAATCATAAAGCAACATAAACATTACCTACTATGGTGATAATGATTTCCCTGGGGATATCTACACCTGAATAAAGCATCTGGTCTTGATGTTCCTGGATAAGTGCAGCTGGGAGACTCTTTGGAATGTGATTAGGTCTTTCATTGAGGAGGAACTGAAAAAAAATAAATTGAATCAGGCTAGGAGCAGAATAGACTCTTGTTCCTGGGTCACCCTAGTGAGTAATGAGAAAATTAATCTAGAAAGGGTGAGACAGAACCAGGTCCTGTTTACCAATGTCTCTAGGGACTTAAGGCTTGTAAGAAGCTTTGTTATGTTTTGTTTATTTCTCCAAAACTGTGACCCTTCCAACTCTATGATTTTTTTAAAATTTGGTAGTTAACAGCTGGGAGGGCCTCACTAGGCTGTCACACCTTCATAGACAGAAGGATCAGCTTAGGTGCTGGTGACCTGCGTGCCCCATTGCAACTGGCTGGGTTTCTAGCATTCCTGGTGATTTGCTCATGAGCTTGCCATCTTGTGGGTTTGTGCTAATGAAAAAGGCCCTTTTTCTGACTCCTCTTGGGCTGGGGTGTTTGGAGAAGAATTCCTGTGTGGTCCATTGATCATTTTTTGAAGTGTAAGCTAAAGACCAGAAATGAACCAATGAGTCATTGCCAGCCCTAAACAGGCTTCTCCTATGCTTTGAAACTCTTGTCAGTAGGTGTCTGTAATTTCTTTCTCCAGCAGGTTTCTCATGCTCTCCCTCTCCTTCCCTTTCCACCACATAAACTCCTCAAAATGGCCTTGGAAGCTCTCAGCCTCCATACTGCTTCTCCTAACTCCATCCATTTGTTCAAGGCAATTCTGAACAGCAGTCAGAGCTGTCTCAAGGTGTCTGCTTCACACTGAGGAAGGAAGGACATAACCCTACTATGACACAAATACTGAGAGATCCCGAGAGAATTTTTATTGGAGCTTCAGGTGCTTTCACCTTAAAGCCTGAAAGCAGACAACTTTAATCAAAAACTAGGTAGATATTCTTGGGCCTCGGCCCATAGCCCCACCCCAGCTATCACCTCTCATAGTCCCTTCTCAAGTCTCAGGCGCTACACGTCTAAACAAAGCTTGTTATTAAAGTGGACTCTGATCCGGGCTACGAAGAGTCCAAGAGCTGATCTGGGCAATTTGTCTCCAATGCCATCCCTTCTCCCCTTCTGGGTCTCCACCCTGGCACAGTGTTCTTCCTGTTTGTCTTTATTCATCAGAATTATACTCTCAGCTGTATGAAATCCCATAAATCAGCTTACTCTGTGTTACTAATGATTTAATAGCTTAATGTGGAATGTAGGAGATGAGATTTTATTAAGGGATAATAAGATCTGAGAATGAGATTGAGAGTAGTAGCGGTAGACATAGTAAGTGAAATTTATATAGTGTTTTAAAATATGCAAAACACTTTACCCAATCTCAATCTATCTGGGTGGTAGGTGCTATAGATATTATTATCTATTTTATAGATAAGAAAATTGAGGCTTCGAAAAGCTAAAGAATTTGCCCATAGTTTCAGAGCTACTAATTGTTGGAGATAAGACTGAAACATGAGTTTCCTGACTTCAAGTACCAAAAATTTGGGACTATAGAAGAGGAAATTTCCAATGCCCCACAAGAAAAGCATTTCTTTAACTCCCTTACCTGTAAGACTAGTCTATTTATAGTTTGCCTTTTCTACCCAGGAATTCTATTTTTTGCTTTCAAAGGAGGATAGGGGAATGAGAACTCAAGAAATTATAAAGGGCTGGAAGACAAACCATGAATCTAATTACTTGTGCCCCCTATGATGTTCTTGGCCCCTACCTAGTGCTCTGTGCTCCTACTGCCACACAACTGTTGACATATTTGGCCAGACAATGTCTTAGAATCGTAGAAATTTGAGAGGGAGAGACAAGAGTGACATAGGAACAAGGCCTTGAGGAAGATGTGCTTAAGGAAGGCTCAGTATCTAAAGAGTTAAGTGATATTAAGTGGTTAAGGGTTAAGTGATAATTGGGTGGTGATTGAGGCTAGAGGGAAATGCTATTGTTATGTCTTCTGCTACAGACACTAGAAAATAAACCCAGAAGCCTCTGGGTTTGATCAGCCAAGGTAGGGAAGCCCCAGAACCTTGGGTTCAAATCATTCCCCTGTATTTACTGGCTGTATGTCCAGTAGACATAGATAGAAAGCTCCATATGCATCTCACCAGGTGTATGGCCTTGGGATGATTTTCTGAGCTTCAATTTTCCTCTCTGGAAATGGGGACTAGTAAATACCACATTCCTTACTAAGTATTTGTGAGGATTAAATGAGATAACATAGGGTGAAGTACATTTGAAAACCTTAAAATGGTATGTAAATATCAATTGATGATATTTTATGTGACAATGGCCTACTACCAGAAGCCATGGATGAGCCAGGGACACCAAAAGTCCTAACTGAAGTTTTTTACAAGTCATTCTGACCAGTCCAGGCAGCAGAAAAAAGATCTACCAGAAGAATGAAAGAATTTAAACTACTTAGGCATCTTTTGTAATGCATGAACTAAACAAGAGAAATCATTTTTGGCTACTTTGTCTCAGACAATTATACCAAAGAATGGGAAAAGTAAAATTCTTCCCTTTAGGCTAATAAGGCTGTGACTTGATGAGGTCACTGCCTCTCTCACCTATCTCTCCATCTGTTTTGGTATTTATGTATGGCACATATCACAGGGGTATCTAGCCCAGCTATTAAACTCTTTATAATACCTGGGAACCAATTTGTGGCAGCCAGCAATTAGCTTCTTTCATGTTTTAAATTTTTCTTCCTTTGAAGTTTAATAGGCAGTTATTAAGATGTAACACTCACTGCTTTCAGGTCCTCAGGCTGCCTGTGACCTGAGTCTGAAGGTAGAAAGTACTGTGGGAAAGGTGAGAAGGTAGAATAGACTGGATTCTCTTAGTACAACTCCCTAGTCTGGTTGCCTGAAAATATTCTCTCTCTGCCAAGAAGGCCAGGATGAAAGAGCTATGAATTGGTACTGAGGGATGCTATTCAAGGTCCCTAAAGGAACAGATTAGAACTCCAGGGTGGGTGTTGTGCCCAGGTATTGTTTTGGGTTCGTGCTGCCCGAAGTAGGAAGCCTTTGTCTGACACTGAAGTAATTTTCCCCTAGAAGATATAAAAGTCCTATTGGTTTGCTTTTGTTCTAGAATTGTTAGGACCTCTTTATCAAACTTCACACTAGGAGAAATTCCTAAACATTGTTCATTCTCCTGAAGTTGATCTTTAAAATGGCTGGACTGTGCAGAGCTTATGAAAAAGATATGGGAATACCTCTATAAAATGCTGTGAAAATAATAACCAGCTCAACAACGTATGAAGTAAGTATGATAATGCAAACATTAAGAGGCAGTTGATTTCTCTTTATGCATTTCAGATGGGCAAAAATGACTCAAAAGGAAAATGACAGTTACATTAATCAGAAGTGGTCCAGCCAATCCTGTAATTTGGAATGGTGCCCTATAAGTCACTGAATCATGTGCAAGCTTTGTGACCCAGCAATGTCTTTACTGGTTTATACTGCAAAGGAAACAAAGAAAGAATGAAAAGACAAAAATATTTATAGCAATTACTTTTGTAGGCAGTTCATTGTAATAACATAGAACTGAAAACTAAGACAATGCCCATCAGCCCTAGTTAGCGAATTCAGCCATCAGTTGGGGAATGACTGAATAAATTATGCTATATGAATGAAATAGAATATTGTTGTGTCATAAAAAATGAGGGAAAGGAGCGATTTCAGAAAAACTGGAGATTTGTATAAGCTGATACAGAATGAACAGAACCAGGAAAAATAGCAGCATGAAAAAGACAATTTTGAAAAACTTAAGAAATCTTACTCTGGAGGAACAATAATGAAGCAGGTTACCCATCTCCAATAGTCCCAAAACACAGAATGAGATGGATGTTTGGGGGGCAACGGCAAACATGTAGATTTGTTTTTTTTAACTATATTCAATTATTAACATAACCTGTTTCTCAAAGCTCCAAAGTTGTCCCCTCTGGTCTTTGTAAGAAATTGAAGTTTCACTCCAGGAGAGAAATGTTACTTTCATCCCAAAGTCTTTTAGTATGGAATTCTCTTCTTGGGGGAGATAACTATGCCTTGGCCTGTGTGAAGGAATAAGTGGAGTGGTGAGAGGCAAGCGAACTTCAGTTCTCACCCAGTTCCCCTTCAAAAAATTTTAGGGCCAGTGCCCTCTGGGGTCTTATCAAGGTTTGAGCCTTCTTCAAGATTCTTCAGGTTCTTAGTTGCAGTAGGATTGCTTTTGGCTTCCAGTTCCAAGAGAGAAGGTGAAAAAGGATAACTTCCACTTCTGGTTGCTGAAGGAAAAGAATCTGGGAAAATGTGAGAGGAGCTGGCAATCTCTGTCATCTCTTTTCTCAGCTGGTTGATTGGTGGTTGTCCTTCATTCTCAAAGAGGACCAAAATCACATCACCATATTAAAGTTGATTTACAATATGTCCAACTGTGGTTGATCAGATCTATATGAACTCAGAATGCTTTGCCATAGGTCAGTCACAAATAGTCCCCATGAACATTTGAAGTGGACTTTCTAACCTTGTGTCATTGCATGTTTCTTCTGAGCTAATTCAATTCTGCCTTGCTCATAGAACTGCTACCTTCTCTGATGGGGGTAAGTGCTCACAAAATGGTCTCTCTTAAGGACACTCTTAAGGTCTCTCTTAAAACTTTAGAATTGATTGTATGACATGGGAGGCACTGGCACAGGACCCCCAGCATGGCGGTAAATTTCAAGCTCTCCATATTTCCCCCACAAATAGAATAAATTTGCACCTAAAGGTGAACATAGGTGAAAAATCAAGAAAATTTGGATTAGAACAAAAGTCCTCCTGATATAATCCAGATGATCTGAAAAAAAGACCTCAGGCTGAGGATTAACCTGTCTGAAGTGAAGATACCTCCAGGCTAGCTCTGCAGAAACTTCAAGGGGGGAACCCTCAGCCTATCAGGGTATGACTGGAGCCTCAGTAGGAACCTCAGAGACTTTCACTTCTGGGACTGTTTGTGGATTCAGATCAGTCTGGGAAGATTGAGGGAACCCTGAATGATTAGGAATGCCAGGCCCAACTGTGCTGCTGAGACATGGCCCTGGGCAAGAAGGAGCCAGCACTCAATGAGTACAGAAGCGCGGGGCAGGGATGCTGGCTATGGGTGCTTGCAGGAGGATGGAGCTCTTTGTCTGAAGTTCCTAGTCAGAGGGGGAGCTAAAATGAAGCTAGAGGCACCAACCCCACAACTCCAAGATGAGAGATATTTATACTAATACTTCTTATTGAAAATAAAATGAACCATCAAAGAAGAAAGAAGAAAATTGAAGCATATTATGAAACATTGAAACAGGGAAGACTAGGGCTCATTTTCAGAGGGGGATACTTTAGTAAAAAAAAAAAAAAAAAATTTCTATCCCAAAGAGTAATGTGAAATGGCTTCCTTCCCAGAGAGAATTTATAGAAGAACTCAAAAAACCTGCAAATGGGGTTAAGTGACTTGTCCAGGGTCACACAGCCAGGATGTGTTAAGTATCTAAGATCATATTTGAATTCAGGTCCTCCTGATTTCAGGACTGGTTCGCTATCCACTGTGCCAACTAGCTGCCCTTTATTATTATTTTTTTTTAACATGGGAAATGTATTCTATACATTTCTATTCTAAACAATTCTGTATTTTAAATAGGGTAGCTCAAAAGAAAGATTGGCAATGTTAAGGTAAAAATAGTAATCTTGTTATGTAAATGAGGTGCAGTGGAAGAATAGGCACAGAAGCATGAGAAAGGGGAGGCCGACTCATAGTTCTGAAAAACTACTCACATCGAAAATGGGTTCAATAGGCAACACTACATATATATCATGAAGGGTATAGCACCCTCCAAAATCTATGAAGAAATAAGGCAGGGAGGGATGGATGGATGGATGAGGAAGCAAAGGGTAGGGAAGAAGACAAGGGAGGGATCCATGGAAGAGAGGAGATTAACTAATAGCAAGGCAAGTTATGGAGCAGAATTTAATTAAAGAGACAGCAGGGATAGGAAAATGTGTGTGTGTGTCTACATCTGTATGCATAATATATCATTAACTATAGCTGGCTTGGGGATAGTTGGGGAGGATAAAAGGGAAAAAAGAATAAAGTTAAAAAAAAAAAAAAAAAAAAAGGTACACAGCAGAGAACCAAAGAACAATTTACAAGGAAATAAAGAAAAATTGGACATTCATGAATATAATTTCTCTACTAATATATATATATATATATATATATATGTATATATATGTATATATATATATATATATATATATATATATATTAGCATGTGTGTGTATGTGTGTGTGTGTATAATATATGCATATATATAGTTTCTTGATCTGGTGATTTGTTATTATATATTTTGAATCCTCCCTGATATTCTGCTGAGCACATGACAATATTTTGTTCCTTTTCTGTTTTTCTTTTTTTCTTATTCTTTTTTTTCAAATAAAATTTAAAAATAGAAAAAATATTTTTTAAAAATCCATTTACTATAACTGATGGTTCCACATATGGATGATTCAGCTAATTATAGTAGAGACTTTGGAGAGTTCCTCTTGGAGTGAGATTCGGGACACTGTCTCTTGGTTTGAGCTGAGTTACCTCACTCCCAGTGGGAGAGCTCTTTCACTTTATATCATCAGGTACATGTTTTCCTGTGTATAACTTCTTTGATTTCTTCCCTTTTTTGTTAGGATTTAGATAAATAATAATTGCTTTGTGTTTTAATTATGAAATTGGTATTTGGTGGAAAAGAGGTCAAGTCAAGTCTTGGATTTAGAGCACTGGGATCCTCCTTCCCCTCAAAATGACAAAGTCATCAGGAAAATAAGTAGATGCCGATTAATTGGGAAATGGCTAAATAAATTATGGTATGTGAAAGTAATGGAACATTATTCTTCTACCAAAAAAATGATGAACAGGCTGATTTTAGAAAGCCCTGCAAAGATTTACATGAACTGAGGCTGAATGAAACAAGCAGAACTAGAAAAACATTGTACACAGAAATAGCAAGATTGTGCAGTGATCAACCATGATAGATTTGGTTCTTCTGAGCGATTCACTGATCTAAGGCAATCCCAATAAACTCATATTTCAGATGGCGAAATTGAGATCCAAATGTATGTGGTGATTTATCCAGGGTCACAGAGCAAGTTAGTTACAAAACCAGGATTGGATCCTACATCTCCATACATGTAGGTGGTTGCTTTTTGCCCTATACCACATGATTTCTCAGTACCTTTCCTCAGATAGTAATCCACACAATGAACCCAAATCAACCCTGATACCTCTGAAATGTGAATGAAAAGGTGAAACATTAGACTGTTTTGTTTTTTTCCCCTTCCATTTGGATCATGCAGCAGAAAGCAGGAGACTGAAGATGGTTGGAGTATACAGGGTTTTTTGTTTGTTTGTTTTGTTTTGTTTTGGCTGAGGCAATTGGAGTTAAGTGACTTGCCCAGGGTCACACAGCTAGGAAGTGTTAAATGTCTGAGACCAGACTTGATCGCAGGTCATCCTGACTTCAGAGCTGGTACTTTATCCACTGAGCCATCCAGCTGCCCCAGAGTATACAGATTAAAAAAAATAAATTAAAAAAAAAGATTAGAGTTCATTTTTGTGATGGCTTTCATCACTTCTGTTTGCACTTGAAGATTTCTTTTTCCTTTCCTTCCTTTTTCATTCTTTTCTTCTTTCTTTCTTCCTTCCTTCTTTCCTTTTTTCTTCCTATTTTCCTTTTTCTTCCTTCCTTTTTTCCTGTCTTCCTCCCTTTTCAATCCTCCATTCCTTCCTTGTTCCTTTCTTCCCCTTTTTGAATTATAGCACTTAGGGATCTAGACAGGATGGTATAATAATAGATGAGGCAATATTCTTAGAGTAAGGAAGTCCTGAGTTTGAATATCACCCTGAATGTCTATTAGCTGTATGACCTTGGGTAGATAACTTCACATTTCTGTGCCTCTATATTTTTATCTGTTAAATTAAGAGGCTAGGCTTAATGATTCTACAGCTCCCTTCCAGCTCTAAATGCAAGATCTTTTTAGCCATATCCCTATCAATAATAGGGCATTTCCAGTATGAGGAAGAACACCAAACCTTAAGAAGACTTAAGTGTGACTACCAGGTTCACTGCTGACAAACTAGAGCAAATCATTAATGTCTCTGAATCTCAGGTTTCTTCTTTGTAAATTAGAAATAATGGCATCTATCTCTCAGGATTACTGAAAAAAAAATCCTAACAATTAGAGCCATCCAAAAGTGGAATGAAAAGCCTGTAGAGATGGTGGGCACCCTCCTCTTTGGAGATGTTCAGTAAAACCCAAAATGACCACTTGTCAGAGATGGTCTAGTATATATACTATATATATATATATGTATATGTGCATGTATATATGCATGTATATACTTATGTATGCATACATACAATTCCTCTCATGTACAGATTGGACCAGATGGTTGCTGAAATCGTCTGCAATTCACAAATGGGGTAATTTTGTGATATTGTAAGGATCAAATGAGACAATAGCATGGAAAATGTATATGAATGTCAGCTGCTGTTAAATCCAGCCCAAATCACTTAATGAAGATTTATAAGGCTGCAAAATATGCACAGTCTTTAATTATGGATAGTTTTTAGAGTAAAGCTTTATCTGTTTTAATTTACAAGTCTTACTTTTGAATTTCATGGGGCATGCTCTAATCCAGGCACTTAAGTCCAAATGATTCCCTGCCCTTTCTTTCTCAGTCTGCTTACCCAAGAAGTCTTTGTTCTCTACTTCATATGATCATGATGCTACACTCTTATCCAATTGAAGCTTCCATTAAATCCGAGGAAGTAAATTTTTCCATTGGATCTTCAAAACCTATCCCTAGTTCTGGCCAAACTGTACAAAAAGTCCTATGACTCTCTATACCTTACTTATACTTTTGTCTTCCCTTCCTCTGGAAATCTTTTCTTAACTTATAAAGAAACAGATAGGTTATATAGATAAGCCAAGTGGCACAGTGGATAGAGTACTGGATATAGAAATAGTAAGACTTAGATTTGAATCTTGCCACAGACACTAACTGTTTGATCCTGGGCAAACCACTTAAATTCCCTTTGCCTCAGTTTCCTCATTTATATGTATGGGGAGGGCTATTCTTCTTTTAGCCATGTTGTTACTTTATAAAGCTATAGATTTATAATATCTATAATATAACATCAACATACAGATTTGTCTGTGTGTTTATAATAACCCTGGGAATAGAATTATCAGGCGTGGGTAGAAATTGTAGGGCTACAGGTTTTAACTCGATGTGAGGACAAATTTATTTATCAGAGATGTCAAAAGTAGAATAAGCCTCCCTAGTTTAGAAATTCCTAGTTACAAGAGATCTTCTGTGGGGGAGCCCCAGATCCTGCAGGATTATGAACTTCAGAGTTGATATATTCTTGCAGGAAAATAAGTCTCTGGAGATAATGATAAAATCCAGAGAAGGTGGCTGCTTTGGGCCTATTTCTTAAATAGAATATCTGGTAGGAGGCTGCTAATGGCTGTCCTATACCCTCTTCAATTCAAGGGATGGCAGGGTCCAATGACAATGGCTCTCTTAACATGGTAAATTCACAAAAAAAGTAATTGCTCACAAGAATTTTGGGACGCCTGCTATATAAGATAATGAAATGCATCTAGTCAATTCAAGAAAGTCCTTATTTTTCAGATAATAGTGCTACATAAGCAAGTTTCTTGTTTAATGGCCTTGCTGTAGGACCAGTTATATATGTACCTGCCTACAGTTTCACCCTGTAAGTTACACCCTGTAAGAGCAGTTCATTCTTAGATCATAGGGTACAAGCAATAAGTCAATTAAAGGGAATAAAATTTAGTAGTTTTAGTATATATCAATATAGACATGTCTTCTCAACAAAATGTAAGCTACTAGACCTGTGGAAGAGGAATGAATTTATGTCCAAAGGAGAACTAGAGATCATTATTGATCACAAAGTAAAAAACTTTGATTATATCAAATTGAAAAGTTTTTGTACAAACAAAACTAATGCAGATAAGATTAGAAGGGAAACATAAACTGGAAATTTTTACAGTCAAAGGTTCTGATGAAAGCCTCATTTCCAAAATATATAGAGAATTGACTCTAATTTAGAAGAAATCAAGCCATTCTCCAATTGATAAATGGTCGGGGGATGTGAATAGAAAATTCTCAGATGAAGAAATTGAAACTATTTCTAGTCATATGAAAAGATGCTCCAGGTCATTATTAATCAGAGAAATGAAAATTAAGATGGCTCTGAAATATCACTACACACTTGTCAGATTGGCTAGAATGACAGGGAAAGATAATGCACAATGTTGGAGGGGATGTGGGAGAACAGGGACACTGGTGTATTGTTGGTGGAATTGTGAATATATCCAGCCCAGACATTCTGAAATGCAATTTGGAACTATGCTCAAAAAGTTATCAGCCTGTGCATACCCTTTGACTCAGCAATGCTACTGCTGGGTTTATGTCCCAGGGAGATCTTGAGGAAGGGAGGGGTACCTGTGTGTGCAAGAATATTTGTGGCAGCCCTCTTTGTAGTGGCCAGAAATTGGAAACTATGTGGATGCCCATCAGTTGGAGAATGGCTGAGTGGGTTGTGGTATATGAATATTATGGAGTGTTGTTGTTCTGTAAGAAATGACCAACAGGATGATTTCAGAAAGGCCTGGGAAGACTTGCATGAACTGGTGCTAGGTGAAATGAGCAGGACCAGGATATCATTGTATACTTCAACAGCAATACTGTATGATGATCAGTACTGATGGATGTGGCTATTTTCAGCTTTGAGATGAACCAAATCAATTCCAATAGAGCAGCAATGAACTGAACCAGCTACACGCAGTGAAAGAACTCTGGGAGATGACTATGAACCACTACATGGAATTCTCAATCCCTCTGTTTTTGTCCACCTGCATTTTGGATTTCCTTCACAGACTAATTGTACACTATTTCAAAGTCCGATTCTTTTTGTACAGCAAAACAACTGTTTGGACATGAATACATATATTGTATTTAATTTATACTTTAACATATTTAACATGTATTGGTCAACCTGCCATCTGGAGGGGGAGAAGGAGGGAAAAATTAGAACAAAAGGTTTGGCAATTGTCAATATTGTAAAATTACCCATGCATATATCTGGTAAATAAAAACTATTAAAAAATTTTTTTAAATGTAAGCTACTTGAAGACGGAGATAATGCCATATTTTTCTTTGTGTCCTCAAGCACCTAGTATAGTATCTGGCCCATAAAAGCTTATTTCATGTTTACTGGTTGCTTGAGCATTCTAAAGCTATAATAATCTCTAAATGTAGACTTTTCTGTTTAATGAAAGACCTTCCCCTACCTGGAAGAGGAACATATAAATATATAGAATAGAGTGGGCATCACAAAAGCAATGAATATTTCTTGATGTGGGCATTGTTGGTAAAGTCCTGATATAGGAGACCACAGAAACATAGGGACTTTGAATTGAATGAAACCTCAGAAGCCAGATAATCCACCTGGTCCCATTTTAGGATTTTCTTGATAAAGATAGTGGAATGGCTTGCCATTTTCTACTACAGCTCATTTTAAAGATGAGGAAATTGAGGCAAACAGAGTTGAGTGACTTGGCCAGGTCACACAGCTAGTAAGTGTTTGAGGTGGGATTTGAGTTCAGGAAGATAAGTATTCCTCATTCCAAATCCCACACTCTAACCACTATGCCACCTAGCTGCCCAATAATTGGAGACTCAATAATATTTATCATCAAATATTTAAAGGCTATTATGTGGAAAAGGGTACATTTGTTCTGCTTGGTCCCTCAGGAGCAGAAGTAGGAAAAAAGTAGAAGTTGCAGAGAGGCGGATTTCAGTTTAATATAAATATGGGAAATAAATCTAACAATTTAGATCTATCCAAAATAAAATGAGTTGTCCCAGTGATGGTGCAGTGGATAAAGTGCTAAAGTTAGGAAGATCTGAGTTTGAATCCCCTATCTCAAACACATTGACCATCTGGCCCTGAGGAGAAAAAAAATCACATACAGCCTCAGTTTCCTTATCTGTAAATAAAGATAATATTAACCTTTACTTCTCAGAGTTGTGAGTAACAAATGAGTTAAACTATGTAAAGAGTTTTGCAAACTTTTAATGTATCAATGCTAACTATTAATAATAATATTATGTAGTAAACGCCCTATTTCTTGAGGTGTTCAGTTACAACCTAGAGTAACACTCATTCAAATATATATTGAGCCATATGAGCTCTGATCTCTTTTTCAACATTTGATGCTCAATATTTGATATCATGAAAAAAGCATTGGATTTGGAATTAGGATGTTTGAGTTAAAATCTTTTCTCTACTTACTTGGATAAGCCACTTGACCATTCTGGTAGGCCAATAATCTTAAATTATCTCTCCTGGATCTATTTTCCAGGTTAATTGTTTTCTAACAAGATATTTCACATTATCTATTTTTTAATTCTTATTATTTTGTTTTATTGTTTCTTGATTTCTCATAAAATCATTAGCTTCTATCTGCTCAATTCTAATTTTTAAGGGATTATTTTCCTCAATGAGCTTTTGTACCACCTTTTCTATTTGACTAATCTTGCTTTTTAATGCATTCTTCTTCTCATTTGCTTTTTGTATTTCCCTTTACAATACTCATTTCTCTTCTCAGTTTTTCCTCTATCTTTCTTATTTCATTTTCAAAATCCCTTTTGAGCTCTTTCATGACTTGAGAACAATTCTTATTTTGCTTGGAGGCTTTGGATGTAGAAGTTTTGACTTTGTCATTTTCTAAGTGTGTGGCTTTGATCTTGTCACTATAGTAACTTTCTATGGTCAGAATCTTTTTCTGTTGTTTGCTCATTTTCCTAGCTTAGTACTCGGCTTTTAACTCTTTGTTAAAGAAGGACTCTGTTTCCATTGGTGAAGGGTGCACTGTCCCAAACTTCAGGGGTTTTGTGTAACTGTTTTCAGAAATCCTGGTTTGCTGTGTCCAGGGTTGTGCTAGTGCACTCTGATTCAATAAACCTTTCCTGCTGACCTTCTAAATTCTCTAAATTGCTGGAAAATTCTTCCACTCCATCTTTTTGTGTGTGATACTCTAAGATTTGTTTAGAGTCATTATTATTAATTTTTTTTTGCTGAGGCAGTTGGGATTAAGTGACTTGCCCAGGGTCACATAACTAGGAGGTGTTAAGTGTCTGAGATCAGATTTGAACTCAGGTTTTCCTGACTTCAGAGCTGATGCTCTATCCACTGTACCACCCAGCTGCCCTAGCATCATTATTTAAAAGTATTTGGAGGAGTTTATGAAATAGTTTTGGCAAGTCTCTGCCTTTACTCCAGTAGATTGCCTCCATCTCCCTTTTCCCCTACTTGGCCAGTCTGGATCTCAATTCCTTTCACTGTAAAATGTAGCATTTGGGCTAGATGATATCCAAAGTTCCTTCTATATTTATGCTCTAAGATTAGGGATTTTTTCTGAAATAGATTAACTAAACTGTCACTTATTAGGGGTAGTCTAAATGCTTCAAGTTACAAGAAGAGTTCAATGATGTTTAAGGTCCCTTCTTACTCTCTTGTTCTCTTCTAAATAGTAACCCTTCAAACATACTTTCTCTTGCCCCACCAAGTCATTTTTCCCTAAGCTTTTGTTCATCCTCATATGGTATGGTTTTAAATCTCATGATTTTGAATCTCCACCTTCCTGAAATATGGATCTTTCTAAAATGTGACACCCCAAAACTGAATACTTTAGTAATTTAAGAGGTTGATGAAATGGGAAACCATGGTGTATGAGGGGATATAATGTATAATTAAGTCTTCAAGTATGTGGGCAAATATAAAGATAAAGAAAAGATTGTGCTTCAGGAACTCCTTGAAAATGAGAGGGTCATAGATATAGTTTTAGATGAGACCTTAGAAGCCATCTAATCTAATCTCCTCATTTTATAGATGATGAAATTCAGGCCCAAACTTGGCTGGGATGACATAGATAGTAAGTGATAGAGCTAATACTTGTTTATTTTTCATTGTATTTATGTTATTCTGAACTTGAGAAATAAAAAAAGCATTTCCATAACAGTAAAATAGGGGGGAAAAGATGATTGTATATGAAACTGCAAATCTATTATTTATGTTTGTCATTCTTTTTAAATATATAATAGTTATCATGTAACTTTATTTCCCCTTTTTTTCTTCCCTCTCTTTCTAACTCCCTTCCCTTTCCCCGACCTTAGAGATGGCTACTGTTAGTGTATATATATATATATGTATATTATATGTATTTGTATGTATTTATATGTATATATAAAGTTTGTATAGGAAAAAATGAGTTTTGATTTGAACATGTTGAACTGGACATCCAATGACATGCTGATATTTCAAAGCCTTTCAAAATCTAGCCCCTTTCAGTCTTCTTATACCTTATTCCCCAACACTCCCTATATACTAGCTTATTTATCAGTTCTTTTTTCTGGCTAACTATAGTGTCTTCCTTCCTATACTCCACTCTACACTCAGTACTGTTTCCAATAACCCATTCTCCCTCCTTAAAGGAAAGAAAATTGGTCTGGAGAGTGGTACATGAATGACTACAACAAGTATCTGTATAAAGATATGGGAAGATCTCAAATAAATCTCGAAAGAAAAAAAAAAGAAAGAAAGAAAAAGGTTGCTTCTATCATCTTTCTCTTCCTCATTCTTCAGCTCTTTGTAATTTGGCTTCCAATCTCCACATCTAACAAAAAATATTCTCCCTAGGTTACTAATGGAGCTTTTCATTAGTAAACCAATTGACCTTGTTCAATCTTTATTCTTCTTGAAATCTCCATAGCCTTTGAAACTGATGATTATTAACTTTTCCTTCATATCTCTCTTCCAAGGCAAAGCTCTCTTTCTTTTTTCCCAGTTTTCCCCTTACCTGTCTGACTGGTCTTTCCCATTCTTCTCTACTGAATCATCATCCATCCAAGTCCCACTGCCCAACCATGGGTATTCCCTGAGGCTTTTCCATAAGCCTTTTTTTTCTCTCTACACCCTCTCTTTTAGTGATCACATTAGTTCCCAGGCTTTCAGTTATTATCTCTAATAAATAACTACAAACTCCAAGCTTACTTTCTCTCCTGAATTCCAGTTCTGCAACAACAAGTACCAACTAAATAAATCAATCTAATTAAGGGCCTACTATGTGCCAGGCATGTTTCTAAGTTCTGAGGATACACACACACACACACACACACACACACATAGACAAAAGATAGTGCCTGCCCATAAGAAGCTTGCAATCCTATGGGGATGTACAACATGCAAAAAAACAAAACAAAACCGCAAAACAAGCTATGTACAGGATAAATGGAAAATAAAAGAAGAAAAACACTGAAATGTTAAGAGAGGAGTCTTTAGAGAAGACTTTCTGTAGAAGATAGAGTTTTGGATGGGACTTAAAGGGTGGTCAATAGTTGGAGAGAAGAAAGGAGAGCTTTAGATTTCTAGGGACATTGATAGGAAGAAAGGAGTCCAAAATCGTCTGAGCTTTCAAAGTTCTAGCAAAATACTGAGGAAGACTACTGACCAAAACTGGAGTAGAGACTTCTCTTTCTCCCTCATCCTGTTGCTTCCCAGAGAATTTACTGGAAAGCCACATTTACTTCAACCTTTCAACTGACTTAAGTCCTAATGTGCTTGTTTCTTTATAGATAACCCCTGGGGAGAGAACAAGTTCCAAACATGATTCTTGTGCAATTCTGTGGGTCACTCCAGTTCCAAAAATTTTTAGTACATAGTCTAAAGACTATGATTGACAGAGATGTATGTTTACCTAGTTAAGGTATGAAAGTTAAAAGGGATGGGGTGGTTTCCAACTTCAACTTTACACCTGTATGTGACAATCTATCTCCTATTTGTTCGGTTTTTACAGGAGGCCTTTTCCTGTCCAGCAAGCTTATCAGCATCTTCCCTTTCCATCTATTCTGGTATGTATTTGTTACTTACCTACTTAAGTACCTATTTTCTCCCACATTTAAATATAAGCTCTTTGAGGACAGGGAGTACTTCCTGCTTCATTTTCTTTGTCTTCAGAACTAACCAGTGTCTGGCATAGATAGCAAGTGCTTATTAAATGTTCATTGATTAAAGACTCCCACAAACTATTCCCCATCCCTGGAATGTATTCCTCAATAGCTCTAGTTTCTGTGATCTCCAGCTGCCCACAAAACTTTTCTTGATCTCCTCCAGCTGTCATTACTTTCCTCCCCAACTCTATTTCCTAAGTAACTTAACCCTATGGATTTGGTTTCCTACCAGCAGAACTAAATTCAGAGATTCTTTTCTTTTCTTTTTGGTTTTTATCACACAGATCACACAGATGTTCAATAAATATTTTTTGAATGACTGATAACAGTGAGGAACAAGATATATGCCGATTCCTTCTCATGACCCAGAATGTTAGAGTCTGTGAAAGAAGGTGGAACTCATTAAAAAAGGATGATTCAGAACTCATCTTCTGGAGAGAGGAAGATTTTTCATGAATATCAAAAGATGGAAAAGTTTGAGTCTATATTTGAAAGCAGTGCATTTTTCTGCTTTTTGAAGTGCCACTGAGGAAATAACACTGTTTTGGGAGTGGTCTGTTCAGCAGAAACATCTGGCAAATCTTCCCTTCTTCCTAACCTCCCCATTACTGCCAAGTAGCACCATGCACCTAGTCACCCAAGCTCACAATTTAGGAAGCTTCCTTGACTCCTCATTCTCTCATTATCCCCATCTATTCAATTGCCAAGTCTTGTCCATCAATTCCTGGAACTGTTTTTGTCCTCTTCTCAGCTTCCTATTTTTAAATCTTATCTGATCTAAAGCACTTCTTAATTTTAGTGCTGGCCCATAACATCTGCAAGAATCCTAACACATTACTTCTGAGATTACTCTCAATTTATCCTGAAAATATATTTTTGTACATAGTTGTTTCTCTCTCACTAGATTATTATCTCTTTGAACCTAGAGGTTGTCTTTTGCTTCTTTTTGTATCCTCAGCACTTAGCAAAATGTCTGGCACATAATAGATGCATAATAAATGCTTACTAATTGATTCATTGATTGACTCAATAGACACTAATCAACTGCAAACAGGTGATCAGTGTCAGAGGACCATGGGTGAGCAATATGCTAGGGTCCAGACATGGATTCACCATCAGAGAGCTTTAATAGGGAGTACATATTTACAATGACTGGGAATTAGAGAAAAGATTTCTAGCAACCTGGGGTACTAAGAGGAATAAAATAATACTGCAAAACAAGCACTCAGAAACAGCAGGATAAGACAGAGACTCAGTTTCTGAAAGTGGTCTAATGAGGCAAGACCTCAATTATTGGGCATGAATTTTAACAAATAGTAACAAGACTGACCAGATGCTGAACAGTAAGGCCACTGTATTTACTCTGCCTATAGTCTGCTCCAGTCTCAGAACCCATAGCAGGGCTGAGGTTAAAGTAAGGAAAGGAGGCCTTGGGAGTGGAAGGAGGTGGTGAAAGAAATAAGAGGGAGGTCATTACTGAGGTGGGGCAGCCTTTTGAGCTCTAAAACCAAGCAGGGTGGGGCCCAAAAAGCTATTAGTTCTCATCTGATAAATGAGAAGTCTTCCTAGAGGAAGTGTAGTCAATTCTAGAACAGTTGGAAAGGCTAGAGGGAGGGAGAACTTGGCAGCCTTTGTATCCTCATTGCCAAATGAAATCCAGAAGCTTCCATTAAGTAGCCTAATTCTATCAAGAATGTGGAAATTCCCCAATCCTTCCTGAACTGGCTACAGCTATAGATAGGTAAATAGATAGAGGGATGGATGGATGGATGATAATAAATTAAATGGCCAGCAGGAGTTATGTTTTCTCTCCTGTCTCACTACTTCTTTCCCTTCTCACTTATGAGCCCTCCCTGCCCCCAAAAGCTTTCCTTAACTACTTGGAAATTAAGCAACTATTTTCCCAGTCATCTCTCCCCAGCCCCACACCCCACACCCCACACCCCATCCAATACATCCAACACCGAGCAGAACCACTTGCCCCCAAGGCCTAGACATAATATAAATACTTGATTTAATTATCTCCCTGCTTGCTTGCCCTGGGCCCAATTCCAATTATAAGTTTGCCTCCCTCATTGCTAGCCCACTTTTGTGGTCTTGGGTGGATTCTGCTCAAACTGTTAGTGAAGATGGGAAGGGGAAGAGACAGATATCAATGTTCCTACTTTACAAATGGAGAAAATTATACACAGAAGTCAAGAGATTGGTTAGGAATCACACAATAAATTGCTGGTAGACATGAGAATGAAAAAGACATGACTTTTTTCTCACAGAGAACCACTAACCCAACACCAAAAATTTTGTAGATTAAAGCTATACAAAAATGTTACTCTGGCTCAGTGGATGGAGGGAATGCTGGAGTTGGATTCAGAAAGACAACTCCAGATGAAGCCACAAATACTTATTAGTGTGTCTCTGTCTTTTAACTAGTCTGCCTCAGTTTCCTCATTTGTAAAATACAAATAATATCACCTAACTCCCAAGGTTGTTGTGAGACTAAAATCAAATAATAGCTTCAAAGCACTTTGGAAACCTTAGAGTTTTATGCAAATAATTGCTATTATCATATTTCATTGGAGTTCTTCAAACAAAGGCTGGAAGACTGCTTAACTCAGTTATAAAAGAGAATCTCAGGTATAGGGTGTAGCAGATGGCTTCCAGGATCTCTTTTAAATACAAAATTCTGTGATTCTCTAAAGGTACTTCTTCCTCAGCCAAATTACCTCAGCCTGTGTTTAGGTACGATTGGATGGAACAAGATAAAGCAAGAAGTACTTGTCCAGTCCAGTCCCCAAATTGTATAGATAAGGAAAGTGAGACCCACACACAGTAAAATGGGCTTCAGTTTCCCCACTATTAAATGAAGAAGTTGTACTCATTGATGATTTCCAATTAAGAGAGGCACAGCTTCCAAGAAATAGAAGGTGCTAGTCCCAACATATTCTGTCTCAATCAGATCATCTGAAATATAAATATTGTGTTCATTTATGGGCAGCGTAGTTTAGAGAGATGGTTGATTCACCAGAGAATGTGTAGAAAAGAGCCTTTTGAGTTCGTGTAAAATGAGAATTAATTGAGGGAACCGATGATGCTTAGCTTAGGGACCGGAAGACTGAAAGGACATGACAAAGAGGTTCAAGAGTTTCAGGAAGTAATGTGTGAGAGAGTAATTAGAATTCTGCTTGGCCCCAGTGAAAAGGCCTAGGAGCAATGGTTGCAAAGAATCAAATTTAGGATTTTTATCAGGAAAAAATAAGAGTGGGTTGTCTGCCACTCAGGCAACTCAACTGCATCCAGTTCAGCTTCACTCTTGTATTTCATGATGCACTCAAATGACTTTGTATTTACTTAAATATACATTGTTTCCCTCATTCCCTCCAGAGTCTTTGGACTTTCTCTATTGTGTTGTAGCAGCCTCCTCACCCTAGAAACTCACCTCATCTCCAGACTCCTCACATTGGAAGTATCCTATACCTTAGAAGCCCCTTCTCTGATTGGATGGTTCCTTTCAGAAATGAGCATAAGGCTGTCATGTTTTCATTCTTCTCCTGACTTCACTCCTGACTCTCCAAACTACCTTCTCTCTCTTTCTCCTCATTTTTCATCCTTTTTTTATGTTCTGCCTCTCCCTAACCCAATGAAAAGGCAAGAAAAGTAAAATCTATACAAATATGCACAGCCACAAAACAAATTTCTGCATTAGCCACATCCAAAAAATAAAGAAGGCTGGAAAGAAGGAGGGGAGAGAGACAGAGACACAGGAAAGGCAGAGAGAAACAAAGACAGACAGATAGACATAGAGAGACAGAGAGAGAGAAAGGAAAATAAGCTTCATTCTGTTCTTTGAGTCCATCAGCTATCTGGAAATGAGGAACATGTTTCATCATGAGTCCTTTGGAATTATGTTTGATCATCCATTGATCAAAGTATATTTTTGTACTTATGGGTCCTTTTCCTCTTTCTTTAGGATATATACCTAGTAGTGATATCAATTGATGAAAGATTTTATACTGTTTAATGACAATTGAGACATGGTTCCAAATTGTTTTTTATAATGTTGGATTCGTTTATAGCTCTACCAACAGAGCATTATGTATACCTGTTGTTTCACATACCAGCACCTATCACTTTCCTTTTTTGTATTCTTAGTCAATCTAATAATGTGAAATGGGTATCTCAGAATTGTTTTAATTTGGTTTTTTCCTAATTATTATTCATTTAAATCATTTTTATATGCTATTATTGCTTGGATTTTTTTTTCCTCTGCCTATTCATATCCTCTGACAATCGATCAAAAAACAGCTCTTATTTGTGTAGATCTGAGTTTTCTATAAGATTTAGAAATGAGCCCTTTATTAGAGAAACTTGCTACAGTGATTTTTTTTTCTCAGCTTCTTTCTTTTCTTCTCATTTTAGCTGTGTTGGGGTTTTTGTACAAAATTTTAAAAATTTTATATAATCAAAGTTAGGCCTTTTTACCTGTGAATTTTTCTGTCTTTTATTTGGATCTTTAACTAGTTTTATCTCCTTTAAGAAAAAAAAAAAAAGCCCTTTTTAAAAAATCTCGTCTAGGAATTCTTATTAGGCTTGTATTTGTTACATTTTTTCTTTGAGATTTTGCTTACAGTTTTGTTGTTTTTTTAAATTTCCTTCTGGATTGTCTTGAGCTTCCCTGTCATCATAATAGCTTTTTAAGGTGAGCATCTTTTTTGATATGGTCATTCTTATACTTCAGTCTATTGGCTACTTCCCTATGTCTATGCTTTTTCTATACCTAGCTACAAATATACCTATGTCTCCTCCATCTGCAAAAAAATCCTTACTTAAACCATCCATCCCCTTTAAGTGTTATCTCCTTTCTTTCCTGCCTTTTATGACTGAGTTCCTTCAGAAGGCCATCTACAAGAGGTGCTTCTGTTTGCTCTCTTTAAAACTCTCTACAATCTGGTTTCTGATCTCATCATTCAACCAAAACTGCTCTCTCCAAAGTCATTAATAATTTCTTAATTGCCAAAGCAAATAGCCTTTTCTCAATCTTTATCCTTTGTGAAGCCTTTGACATTGTCTATCACTCTCATTTTCTTAATACCCACTTCTCTCTAGGTTTTCACTACTCTCTCCTGACTTTTCTCCTATATAACTGACCACTCCTTTTCAATGTCCTTTGCTGGATCTTCATTCAGGTCACATCCCCTAAAAGAGAATATCTCCCAGGACTCTGGGCCCTTTTCTTTTCTCCCTTTATAGTATTTTACTTAATGAACTCATCAGTTCCTATGGATTTAATTACCATCTCTACACTGATGGTTCTTAAATCTATTTATTCAGTCCTAACTTCTCTCCTGACCTCTAGTCTTGCATCCCTAACTGCTTTGGGACATTGTAAACTGGACATTCCATAAATAGTTTAAATTCAAAATGTCTAAAATATGTCATTACTTTTTCCCAAAAACTTTCTCCACTCCCAAACTTCCCTATTATTGCTAAAGACACCATCGTCCTCTTAGTCATCTAGGCTCACAATCTAGGTATCACCCTTGACTTCTCATTCTCTTCCCCATATCCAATGTGTAGCCAAGTTCTGTCATTTTTACCTTCATGCTATTTCTTGTGTACACCCCTTTCTTTCCTCTGACCCTCACCACCCTGGTACAGGTCTTCATCACCTCATTCCTGAACAATAGCCTATTGATTGGCTTGTTTGCCAAAGATTCTTTTCACTCTTGTCCATTCTCCACTCAGCTATTGAATCTTCCTAATGTGCAGGTCTGGCCTTCTGTCTCCCTGTGCCCACTCCCCTTTCCCCATTATCACCATCACTACCACTATTCAAGAAACTCCAGTGGTTCTCTGCCATCTCCTGGATCAAATATAAGATATTTTGTTTAGCATTCATAGCCTTTCACAAACTATCCCCATCCATTTTTCCAGTAAACCTTCCCTGATCCCTCTTAATTTTAGTGCTTTCCCTCTGTTGATTATTTCCAATTTTTCCTTTATATAACTTGTTTGTACATAGTCATGTGCATGTTGTATCCCTCATTAGACTGAGCTCCTTGAGAATAGGGACTATCTTCTGCTTTTCTTTGTATCCCCTTCTCTTAGCATAATGTCTGGCACATAGTAGGTGCTTACTAAATGTTTATTGACTGTTAATTATCTAGATTTTAAAATGTTAATACTGCAGATTAGTTTGGTGAGGAAAAGCCAGTTGTTTAACATTTACTAGCATACCTCTAGAGGTAACCATTTAAAAGACAGAAAATAAAATCTAGAAAAGCAAAGGAACCCAGATCTTTGGTTGGTTCCATAAAGTGTGGAAATTTAGAGTTTTCTTTCCTTATTCTTATCATTAAATGATAGGATTCCAGGTTACTCATGGAAATTCCTCTGGAACCTAGTGACAATGGATAAAAGCAATTATGAGTGTACCTCAAAATATACTCAAGGTAGACAGCAGCTAATTAGCCCTATTGAAATTTCTTACCATCAAGAATACAGTACTTGGCTTGCTGATTGGACTGATTGAATTAATGACATTCTTTTCCAAGAGACTGTTTTCCCCTCTAGCCCCTGAAGGGGGTTTGTAGCCTGCTGGGAAATTATGTAAAAGAAGGAAGGGGAATAAAGTTCATGACCAACTGCTGTTGTTTACAAGCCATCTAGAAAAAGGACCATCCCCTCATGATTTATAATGTTTGATATCTTTCTGGGTTGGAGCAGGAGGCGGGAGGAGTATTCCATAAATCAAACCTCCATGTGTCAGCCCTGTGTCAGTATTTGTTGAGTCCTCAAGTCCTAGGCAAGTTAGAACAGCAAGGAGAACTGGCAAAGCACTTGATCCCCCTCTCTCGCTCCCCATTTTGATGAAACAATGCTAGGGTGAGGTTGGCCCCGGGAGTTATTTCTCTGACTCATTTTCCTTTTGCTCTTTTCACACACTCAGAATGTGACTGCCTCCCTGAGAGAGCACCTTGTGACCCTGAGAGGAGGGGCCCAAGTCAGGAAAAGTCCTACCAAAGCATATCCAGGCATACCTCTGAGATATTGCAGGTTCAGTTCCAGATTATCACAATAAATCTAGTCACATAAATTTTTTTGGTTTCCCAGTGCATATAAAAGTTATGTATGTACCATGCTGTAGTCTATTAAATGCACAATAGTATTATGTTTTTTAAATGTGCAAACCTTAATTAGAAAATACTTTATTACTTTAGAAATGCTAACAATCATTTGTACCTTCAGCAAATTATACATTTTTTTTGCTAGTGGAAGGTCTTGCCTCAGTGTTAATGATAGCCGAGTGATCTCACAGATGGCTGCTGAAAGTTGGGTGGTTATGGCAATTCTTGAAATAAGACAACAATGAAGTTTGTTCCACTGATTGACTCTTCCTTTCACTAGAATACTTAGAGGCCATTGTAGGGTTTATTAATTGGCTTAATTTCAATAATCTCAGGGAATAGGGAAATGGGAGGAGAGTGAAAGAGACAGGGAACAGACTGGCTGGTGGAGCTTTCAGAAAATACACCCATATCAATTAGGTTTACCATATTATATAGGCAGAGTTTGTGGTATCCCAAAGCAATTACAATAGTAATGTCAATGACTCACAAAACACCATAATATAATAATAATGAAAAAAAATTGAAATATTGGGAAAATTAGCAAAATGTGACATGGAGACATGATATGAGCACATGTTATTGGTAAAAGAGCACTAAGAGACTTACTTGATGCAGGGTTGCCACAGAAATTCAGTTTGTAAAAAAAAAAAAAAATGCAGTTATCTGTGAAGTGCAATAAAATAAAGCCCAATAAAATGAGGTAAGCCTGGGAAAGAAGATTGAGAAATGAAGAAGTATTTCACCAGAACTGTTTTCTTTCATGACCACTCATTATTTGGAGAATCTATTAATCTATCTCCCACAAGGCAGCAGTTGGGCTTGTTTGGGCTGTGAAATACAAAAGGGGGCCATCCTAAGGCAGTGTTACATAGTGAACAAAGCACTAGATCTATATTCAGAGGACCCACTTGTGCTCCTTATTACCTGTGTGATCTTAGCCAACTCAGTTAGCTTCATTGTGCCTCAGTTTCCTCATCTGTAAAAGAAAAAGGTGGAATTAGATTACCTAAAAGAAAGATTCTTAACCTAGGATCTGGAATGATTGGGTTTGGGTTTTTTTACATTTTGATATATGATTGGTTATATATATTTGACTATATATTATATTTGTAATTGGTTACATATGTGACTATATATTATATCTATAATTGGTTATATATAAAATATAATTGATTTCCTTTACATTTTATTTTATTCATTTAAGGACATTATTCTAAGAAGGGGTCCACTAGAGTGTCAAAAGCATCCCTAATCTAAAAGGTCCCTTTTAGTTCTGGAATCCTTTTGATCTTATAACCAAGATAACTGACATCTATATAATTCTTTAGAGTTACAGTGAATTTTACATTTGATCCTCATAAAATGAAGTGGCAGAAAAAATATTTTCAACCCTATTTTATAGATGTCAGTCAGTCAAAAAGCACTTATTAAGTGCCTTTAGTGCCAAGCATTATGCTGATGGAGACAGAAAATTTCAGTAGCTCATTCCAGTTCACATAGCTTGTAATTGGCTGATCCAAGACTGATTCCTAATGCCAGCTCCAAGAGTGTTCTCACTCCGAAGCTGTCTCTTAAGTTCAGGATCTGGAGCTGGGGAAGCTTAACGTTTTTCAACATCTTTGGTCCCTTTGGAAAGAGATTATAAGGCTTCATCCCTGGATCAGAAAAGCAGAGAGGTCAGCCTGATGGTTTCAACCAGGAAGGTCATCTTTCCTCCACAGGAAGACAGACAGACTTGGGAGGTTTAGTGGGGAAAGTACTAGAGTTGGGTTCAATTCACAGTTCTCAAACTAGTTGTGTGACTTTAAGGAAGTCATATAAGTCACCACTTTATGACTCAATTTTCTCATCAATTAAATGGGAATACATCTATTACTAGAGTTATTATGAATTATGATAATTAAGTAAATGATTCTAAGTGCACAAATATTATAGATACCCATATGTGCACATGCACAAGATACATTTGCAGACAGGTAGGGAGAGATGCGCAAATACACCCAAACACATGCTCTGTATCACTATCTCTGCTTGTAACTGGAATAGCAGGAATGTTACAGGTCAGGGTTGTGAGTGGGAAAGCTCGCCCAAGAACTCCCTAAGTTCTGTGTCTTTCTAGCAGGGACACATAAAAGTCTTATCGTTTTCTTAAACTTTGGCCCACCCAATGGGAAGATGAAATATAAATGCAATCAAAGCAAGAGGGTTTTTTTTTTGTAACACAAACAAGTAATACGATAAAAGAGCAATTACCAAATTAGTACCACTTATTATTGCAGCAAGTAAGAGGCTGACTCCCTGAATTCGAGGAAATTAAAATGAGTAGGAGATGTGATCGGTTTCTCCTACCCATTTTGTTTCCTATTTGGCAGCAAATGCCTTTTGAAATAAAAGATTACATGTAACCCAAGCAACCACACTAGGGAGGGAAAAAAGGAGAACCACAGACAAGATTTATGGATCTGAAAGAGATTTCTTAAAAGATATTCTTTTCCGGTAACTAGAGATAGGAATGAGATGTTGCCAGCCTCCAAAGCAGTAGACAGGATGGGGCAATAGTGTGGCAGTTTCCCTGATTGGGGTGCTGTAATAGCTTTTCCTTTTTTAATAGGAAAAGTCAAATCTCATAGATGTTTTAAAGGTGCTCCCTCCTTTTTAAGTGTTTGCAGGGGATTGGTAGGAAGTAAGTCATTATCAGCTACCTCTACTTCCAGACCTCTATTATATATTGAATATTGTTAAATTGTTAAAATAACTTATGCTGTTCAGATATCTACCAAGATGGAGGGTCCCCAACAGCCCATGATTGAGATTTTTTTATATCTTGATCAAGAAATCAAATTGAAGAAGCCAGAACCCCTCACGTTCTAGGGTCAGTTTTGTCTCCTTTTAGAAAAAGCTAATCCCTGTTGAAAGAGGAAAGGTGGAAGGGCCTGGGCCTGCTCCATGTTGTACGTATTGTGGAAGAAATAACATCAGGGAAATTAATAAATATTACTCATCACAAAGGGTTTTCCTTAAGATTCTACACATAAAATGCTACCTCAGTTGCCACAGGGCAATAGGAATAAACTTTCAATATACAAAGATCCTAAGAAGGAGATAAATGTCTAACTTATTAAAATATATAAGTATAAATGCACATATGCACATGTATATTCCAGAGTGAGCAATACTAATTAATTTATATTCCCTAGAGTGATAGTATTATCATCTAAAAAGCAAAATCATATCTTTAAAAAGAGAAAGGCAGCTAGATGGTAGAGGATAGAATTCAAATCCTGCCTTAGATACTTGCCAGCTAGGTGACCCTGGACAAATCCTTAACTTCCTAAAGTTTCATTGTAAAATGTAAATTTCCTCCCTTGTAAATCATATTGTTTAGTCCTAGCAGTTGTGTCCAACTCTCTGGGACATCATTTGGAGTTTCTTTGGCAAATATACTGAAGTGATTTGGAATTTCCTTCTTCAGCTCATTTTATAGATGGAAAAACTGAGGCAAATGGGTTAAGTGACTTCCCCAGGATCTAGAATAGTAAATGTCTGAGGCTTGATTTGAACTCACAAAGATGATTCTTCTTGATTCCAAGGCCAGTGCTCTATTCACTGCACCACCTAGCTGCCCCATGTATATAAATATATAAAGGTGCATGTGTGTATACACATATATATAACTGAACAAAAGTCCCTAAGTGAATTTTAACTTGTTTATTAAACCTATATGGCATGTGTATTAAAAAAAAAAAAAAAAAAAAAAAAAAACAAAACTGAGTCTGACTCAAGAGAGTTAGGAATTTTAATTGAATTCAGACCATAAACAAACTTTGGCACCTTTATTCTTTGTGTTGCCATGTGTAGCTTATGAACTCATTATGATCACTTAATAGAGAAGTGTTTCTCAGAGTCCAATCAATCAATATTTCTAAGCATTTGATATGTGCCAGGAATTGCATGAGGGGGTGGGAATGCAAAGACAAAAATGAAATAATTCCTGCTTTAAAAGGACCTTCTAGCTAAGGCCAGTATTTCTATAAGAATAGGGCCAAAATCAGATATCAGACTTGTGCCAGCCACCTCTTTCTTTTCCCCATGACCAATTATAATGTTCAAAGATTTTACATTATAGGCCTGGGATCCAAAGTAATAGATAACACCATGCTTCTCCACCCATCACTGTACTATAATCCTTAGGAATCAAAGAAAATTAATGAGATCACCACTGACATTCATCAGAGATGGGACCTTTTCTGTATGAAGGCAGAAAAGTGTAGCAAATATTTTTTCCACTACCATTTGTTAATGGGATCTCCTCTTGGATGTTTTCAGTGTCTCCCCTTCTGAAGCTATAATGAAAATTCATCCCACATTGATATGTATTTTTCATGAGTGGGCTCTTTCCTCTTCAGTTTCCTATTATGAATGCTGATTTACCATAAAAAGCACTTCTTTCTCTCATTGGCTGCCAAATATAGAAGAAGTTGATCGTTTTTTTCTTCTCAAATTTAAGTAAACTAAAACTCTATTAACTCAGATAAATCACATTAATTCACTGGGATTCTGAAGCTTTGGCTTGTCTTCCCAGGTTCCCAACCTCTAGGATCTTGTAAAGTATCTTACCTTTCTGCTCCTCCCACTTGAAGGTAGACTTAGGTCACATTTCTATAACAACTAGGGGGTGATTCTCCCAGAGTGTTTGTATTTTTTAAACACAAAAAGCACTTAAGCTATTTATTTAAAAATCATTAATATCAGACTTTTCATCATTTAGTGGCATTTGGGTCTTGTTGGCTGAGATCACAAGTAGAAGTTGGAGTAGATGTTGCCAGTACGCTTAGAATCTTCATAAAAGAGGGATATCATCAGAGAGAGGCAAAAAAAAATTGTCATTCAGGGAAAGTACTGTGCTTGACTTATTCTTAGTACCTGATTTGTATTGATACTTCACCCTCATTCCTGCCCTTGACCTCTTAACAGCCAGACTTTGACACCAGGTCTTGACTTTTGCTTCTTATTCTATTACTTTACTCCTATCCAAAGTCTCTGGGACTCCAGTAGGAATGGGCACACAGGTGAGCCCTATATATAGAAGAAATAGGCAATCACTTTTACAGTATGATAACACCAGAGTGATAACATCAATCATCATCTGCCTATAAACATGTCTCCTAAGAGTCCACTATAGCACTGACCTGGAAGTTCCATCATTAAAGTCTATAATAAGACATTAGACAATTCAATTTTAAAACCACATAATATTCCTTTGAAATGTGTTTTTTTGGGGGGGGCAGCTAGGTGGCACCGTGGATAGAGCACCAGCCCTGAATTCAGGAGGACCTGAGTTCAAATGTGGTCCCAGACACTTAACACTTCCTAGCTGTGTGACCCTGGGCAAGTCACTTAACCCCAGCCTCAGGGAAAATAAATAAATAAATAAATGTGGTTTTTTACAAAATATTGACTGGAATTTTAATAATCCCAAGGCTTGTGTTATGTCTCTTTTCAAAGATGACTGGATGAATGGAAAGGTGGTTATATATCATCAACAGAAACAAAGAAGTTTGGGGGAGGGGAGATTTTAGGGAAATTTAGTTTTGGTTACATTGAATTTTAGCCTGGTGGGAATATGCAATTGCAGCTTTGGGAAAAGATTAGGGAAACACTTTCATAAAGATGATAATTGGACCTCTAGTAGATGAAATTTCCAAAAAGGGAAGAACAAAAAACATTCAGAAAGGTCATTAAGAATCATTGGGCTCTCTAAAAATTATTTTTTAAAGACTGGAAACTATTTCTCAAGAAAATAGAAATGAAAACTGCCCCACTCTCTTAGAATCAGAGGGCAAAGACAGAAAAAAATCCATTAATCACCTATTGACAGGAAGCACATGAGGAAAGGTCTCAGAAGTATCATAGACAAACCCCACAATTCTGACATCAAATCAAAATATATTGCAAGCATTCTAAAAGGAACAGTTAAAACCCCAGGGAGTTACAATCAAGAACTGTCAGCTTCTACTAAAAATTAGAGGAGATTTTGGAATACAATATTCCAAAAAGTAAAAGATATAGGCTTACAGCTAAGAATAACAAAACTCACAAAGCTGAATGTTAACCTACAGGGAGAAAAAAGGAGGAATATATTAATTTAAAATATTTCTGATGAAGAGCTAGATAGGAACTTTGAAATATACACACATGAGTTCAGAGAATCCTAGAATGGTAAATATATTTGTCAAATTGAAAGATGTGGTAATGTTAACACTCTAACAAGGGAAGAAAAAACAAATGTCTCTTCAGAACCTTAATGTCTTGAGGGCATTGGTTCATAAATGTAAACAAACAAGCAAAAACAAAAACCAAAGGATTTGGGCTGGGGACTGGGTATTAGTTCTGTTCTGAGCATTTGAAGAGGGAAAGACTTGAAGAAAAGGTAAAAGGGAAAATATGATAATGTAGAAAAGTCAAAGGAGTGAGAGACTTGCTATTTCTCAAGAATGGAATGAATGAAAAAAAAAGTAGAAACAAAAATGAAGGATTGGATGAAGTGCTCATGAGATGAACATCACTGTTTTCTGAAAGTTAAAAAAGGAAATTTGGACATACATTGTTTGGTATAGAAAATATAATAAATTCAACAGGAAAACAATTGGCTTTGGGGTGTGGGAGGGAAGGATTGTCGAGGAAGCATAGTTATGGCATAGTTATTGTTTGTCTTTTGTTGTCAAAGAGAATCATAACATCAGGGAGGAGATGCCATGACATATAAGGGAATTGGATTTAATTGAAGGAGGGCTGTGCAAGGTCACTTGCCTCACTTTCCCCTCCAAAGCCATCTGGTCTGCTGTGTCAACTCAAATCTCTCTGACCAATTCTTCTTCCTGTAGAGAACCGTTGTCTCCAGACAGTTGCCATTAACTCTGGTCCAGAGAAGTGACTTCCCTCTTTTATCCTCCCAGAGAATGGGCATGGGATAATACAAGGGCTTCTAGAAAAAATTACTTCAACCAATGAACTTGCTCCTCCTAAGTATGCAAGCTCTTCCCCAGGAATTCACAAGTCAAACTCCCAGTAAAGGCCAGAGCTAGAAAATTGTTAAGTACCGACTTAGCACTTAGTAAAAACCTAATATCTCATTATCTCATTAGCACTTAGTAAGAACCTAACATCTCCCCCTTTCTTTTGATTTAGAACATAAGGTGGTGATGGCCTTGAAACAGATTGATAGCTCTTTCTCGATTCTGTGGGGGGTGGTGCATGGCCGTTCTCAGTTGGTAGAGCATGAGACTCTTAATCTCAGGGTCGTGGGTTCGAGCCCCACATTGGGCGCCAATATGTAATGTTCTTGAATTGTGAGGGTCTGTCTGCTCAATTATAATCCTTCTCTGGGAGATCTGCTGTGTCAACTCAAATCTCTCTGACAGATTCTTCTTCCTGTAGAGAGCCGTTGTCTCCAGACAATTGCTGTTAACTCTGGTCCAGAGGAGTGACTTCCCTCTTTTATCCTCCCAGAGAATGGGTGTGGGATATCATGCAAGGGCTTCTGGGAAAAATTACTTCAACCAATGAACTTGCTCCTCCTAAGCATGCAAGCTCTTCCTCAGAAATTCACAAGTAAAACTCCTAGGAAAGGCCAGAACTAGAAAATTGTTAAGTACCGACTTAGCACTTAGTAAAAACCTAATATCTCATCTCACTAGCACTTAGTAAAACCTAACAATCTGGGTCCAGTGGCCAGATATAGATCAGCATGACTGTAGTTGGCCCTGGATGAAATGGGAGACTTTGGACTTTTTAAGCTAAAATCTTCCACAGGTCTCAGTTTGACTGAGTTGCACCCATTTAAGGGTTAAGGCTAAGTAGAAATTGAGGCAAAAAATCTTCTCTTTCATCCAGTCCAAAAAACAAAAACAAAAAACTAAGGAAGGAATAGCCCATAAAATAACAACAACAAACTTTCTGACTCTGAAGGGAGATTAAAGGGAGAAAAGAAAAAAGAAAAGAATTAGAATCTAAGGGGAAACTTTGGATTGTTTATTAGACAATTGGTGAATGCCCTAACACACAAAAGAAATGTTTGTGAGAATACTTATACAGCATGAAATGACACAGAATAAAGTTAGTAAAAGCAGGAAAACAATTATACTAATAAAACAACAATGTAAATGAAAACAACTGTTTTGCTATTGACCATATGCCTCCAGTCTGTCTAACCAAACTTCCAACTGAAAAAGAGATTCTGAATGCCATTAGGCTCCTCTCATGTGGCAAAACACATGGTGTTGATTCTGTTCCAGCTAAGGTTTACAAGGTGGGGGTTCCTTCGCTCATACAAAAGCTGACTGAAATCTTCTAGGTTTTATGGCAAGGGAAGTTATCCCCCAGGAAATCAAGGATGCGGTCATTGTACATCTCTATAAAGGAAAGGAAATAGGTTATCCTGTAACAAATCAGAAAAGGGCGGGGGAGGGAAATGTTATCTCTCTTAGTCATTGCTTTCAACATTATTGCTAATCAAAATGTTTGTGGCAGCCCTTTTTATAGTGGCAAGAAACTGGAAACTGAGTGGATGTCCATCCATTGGGGAATGGCTGAATAAGTTGTAGTAGATGAATGTTATGGAATATTACTGTTCTGTAAGAAACAATCAGGAGGATAATTTCAGAGAGGCCTGGAGAGACTTATATGAACTGATGCTTAGTGAGTAGAACCAAGAGAACATTATACATGGCATCAGCAAGATTATACCATGATCATTTCTGATGGACTTGGCTTTTCTCAACAATGAGACAATTCAGGTCAGTTCTAAAGATCTTATGATGAGAGCCATCCACACCCAGAGAGAGGTCTGTAGGAAGTGATTGTGGATCACAACATAGTATTTTCACTTTTTGTTGTTCCTTGCTTGAATTTTATTTTCTCTCTCAATTTTTCCTTTTTTATCTGATTTTTCTTGTGCAGTAAGATAATTGCACAAATTTGTATGCCTATATTCGATTTACATGTGTTTTTAACCATGTTTAACATATATTGGATTACTTGCCATCCAGGGGAGGAGGTGGGGGGGAAGGGAGAGAAATTGGAACACAAGGTTTTGCAAGGATCAATAGTGAAAAATTATCCTTGCACATGTTTTGAAAATAAAAAGCTTCAATTTAAAAAAAAAATATTTCTATTACTACTTAGTCAGCTAATCCTTTATCTGGAAGATGGTTATCAACTTGAGGACCAGTGTGACTTCCAAAAGGGCCAAGAAATGGTCAATACGATGCTTGCTGCCCCACAACTTCAGGAGAAATACTAGGGATAGAATAGAGGTCTGTCCACAACATTCCTCAATTTGACCAGAGCTTTTAATATTGTCAGTCATGAAGCTATGGAAGCTCATGGTGAAACTTAGTTTCTAGGAGAAGTTCATCAGTATCGTACTCCAATTCATGATAGCATGCTTGCACAGGTTCGGGATAATACTCTCTCATTTTCTAAGGTACCAATGGAGTACAACAGGGTTATGTACTTGCTCCCACATTTTTTTAGCATGATGTTTTCAGTGATGTTTCAGACCCTTCAACAAGAACAAAATTTGCATCAACATCAGCTTCCATACTGACAGTAAGTTATTTAACTTGAAAAGACGAAAGCCAAGATGAAAGTGCTGTATGACTTTTTGTTTCCAGGTGATTGTGCATTCAATACTATTGCTGAGATGCAATAGAATATAAATTGATTCCCTGCCACTTGTGCTAATTTTGGCAGACAATACCAGAAAACAGGGTTTCTCCACCAGTCAGCATCCGTACATGAAATCATCAGTCTCAACAAATGGAGAAATTTGGATATTTGCTGTGGATAATTTAACTTAACTTGGCAGTATACTTTCCAGGGACATACACACAGATGATGAGGTTGATGCATTCATTGCCAGAGCTAGCTGAGAGTTTGGAACTCTGCTAAGGAAAGTATGGAAAAGAAGGTCTATAGAGCCATAGTGCTGACCTCATTGTTGTACACTGGTAAAACCCAGAATCTATCATCACTATGCCAAACAAAAAAGGAAGAGGATCATTTTAAACTTTTTTTAAACACACAGAAGAGAACAGAAGCAAATTTCAAAGGAAATACAGACAAGCAGATATTTTGAAAGTACCATGTAAAAATCCACGTGTGTGTGTATACACATACACACAAATATATGTCAGGTAGGTGGCACAGTGGACGAATGCTAGAGTCAGGAAGAACTGAGTTGAAATCCAAACACACTTACTAGCTGTGTGACGCTGGGTAAGACCCCTAACCCTGTTTGCCAAAATATTTTCATCTGTAAAATGAATTGGAGAAGTAAATGGAAAATCGTTCTGGTATCTTTGTCAAGAAAACTCCAAATGAAGAGTTAGACATAACAGAAACAAGTGAATAACAATAATAAATACCTATATATGTATATACATGCATTTGCATATACACATGTTTAAATATGTATGTATCTATGTACCTATAAATATATATATTAAGTAAATTATATGACAGAGTTGTACAGTCTTCTGATTGTGTTCCCTTGTGTGTTTAGAAAGGCTCTCTTTTTCAATATTTAAATTCCAAATACATTTTAAAAAGAGAAGTTGTTGCAATCATCCGAGTGAGAGGTAATGAGGGCTGATGACTTTTCAATTGATTGGTTATCTAAAGAACATTGAAGACTACCAACTTTCTTTGAGACTTCTTGAAGTGTTGTCCTCAGCACAGATGTAAGTTTGGATGAGGTATGGATTTTAAAAATTGAGAAGTTCTGTTTTTAACACATTGAAGTTGAAATTCCTGGGGGAATCCAGTTCTAAATGCACAATATGCAGATGGTGATGTGGGATTGGAGTTCAGGAGAAACATTAAAGCTAGATATGTTGTTCTATAAACCATTTGCATACATATGCTTAAGCTGTCTTGGACATAGGTTTCTTCATCTATAAACAGGCAGTTAAATAGGATGTTTTCAGGCTGCACCCAACTCTTGACATTTTAAAATATATGATGTACCATAGGAATTACCCAATCAAGTAACCTCACACTCTCTACCCTGGCCAAAATCTTATTTTCCCTCAGTCAAACAAATTCTACATAGGCCATTTTAGGCAGTTTGGATTATAATGTTCCTGATCTCTCAGCAGTACTGAGAATGAAGAGAATCCCCTCTCCTCAATTCCCCCAGGTATCTAGTGCAATTCTCATCCCCATTTTACAGAGGAGGCCATAGACCTTACACCCCTTTTGCTTCCATGGAAGCCAAGAATTAAATGGTATATTTGGAGCTGGACTGGCAAGTTCAACTCCTTTATTTGGTAGGTGAGGACATTGAGATCTAGAGAGAATAGTTGACTTCCCTAAAGTCACCCAGCAAGTGAGGAATAGAGCTGGGATTTAAAACCGGCTCCTCTTGTACTATGTACTCTGTTGCCTAGAACAGAGAGGAAACCGTCTCAAAGCCAGAGTAGATTTCTGAGGTTATTAAATGGGGATTGTCAGAAAAAGTCTAAATACTGCAAAAAATTCTCCCAAAATACTACAATTAAATTTAAATTGATAATTTCATATAATATATATATGTGTGTGTGTGTGTGTGTGTGTGTGTGTGTGTGTGTGTGTGTGTGTGTATATATATATATATATATATATATATATATACATATGTGTTTTTTTTTTCTTCAAATGTAACATCCCTAAAAGTGAATAAACATCTCCCATTGCATAACTGCAGTAGACCTGTGGGGATTATTTTCTTTTCTTGAATCTAATAATTGGGTTCACAAGCCCATTAAAATGAATGGATTCTTTAACAGTCCCCTCCTTATTTCCAGGGTCTTGGGAGATCTTTAGGTAAGATAGAGAAAACAGGAGACTCTGGGTGTTTTAAGCAGAAGCAAGCCAGGACCTTTGGATTAGTTTGGATTAGTCTGTTGCTGATGGCAGGAAAGCTTTGGCCTGAGGCCAGTTATTCACCTAGAAAATAGAGAAGTAATTGCAAAAGCACCTGTGAACAGCAATAATTTTCCCACCTGTTTGCACTTTGCTGAAATAAAAAAAAATTTAAAACACAGACTTAATTGACTACATTACATATTCCTGTTATGAAACTTCCCTCCAGGAGATTTTTCATTAAAATAATAATTATTGTTGTTGTTATTGCTTTTGTTCACTCTCTTCTTTTGCATGCTCTATAAATCGAGCTCTCTTATGCCTTTCACAGAAGCCCAGTGCATTGTAGGAAATTTATTCTGGATTTAGTCTCCTGAAGGTAGAGGAGTGGGGAATATAAAGAAAAATCTGGAGGACCCCAATTCTCTGGCAAAATCTCTTTAAACACAAGATAAAGAATCACATGGAACAGAAATCTAGAGCTAGAAAGAATCCTGCCTGGAATGCTCTCCATCTCTCTCTCTTCCTCCTGACTTTCATAGCTTCCTTTAACACTCAACTCAGGTCTATTGCCTGCAGATGACTTTTTCTAGATCTCTCCTCTCACCTCTCTATGGTAATACCTTTCTATGATTACCTCCATTTATATATGTTGTATATACACAGTTGTTTATATATTGTCTCTCCTACTAGAATATGGGCTTCTTCAGGGAAGGGATTATTTTTGTCTTTCTTTGTGTACCCACTACTTAGCAATGTCTCACAAATATTAACTTCTAATTGACTTGTCTCAATATAGACAAATATAGTTCACTGTTCCTAGTTGGTAACTGTTAAAAGGCATATGTGTTACCTACCAGGGAGAGAAGACTCCCTAGTCCTTTTTTATTAGCATAGAATCATGGATAAATTCACCAAATTAGTTAATTATCACCTTAGAAGTCACAAAAGCCAAATTTCAAAGGAAGAAAATACTGGATAAATTGATTTAAATCTATTATTCAGAATGAATGAGTCCCTTAGGAGAGTTATATAAAGGAAAGGATTTGAAACAAGAAGACTTCAGTTCTAATCCCAACTCTTGCCACTTGCTATCTATGCAATCCCAGGCAAGTCATTTAACTTCCCTGAGCCTCAGTTTCCATATCTCTAATGTGAGGATACTACTTCCTTCTAGGCTTAAATCAATCACTCTATGAGATAATGATGGCAGCACAACTTCTGGGTGTTTCAATGTTAGATGATGTTCTAGTTTAAAAATGTATCAGTGGGGATGGAGATGCCATTGGGCAGCTATATTAGAAAATCAGGCCAGAGGGAACAAGTAAGAGCATCCAGAATAGGAGTTGGGTAAATTGAGAGGAAGTGAGATGATACCCAAAGGAAAGACAAGGTGCTCAAAACATCCTTACTTTATCATTTTCTCTAGGGCCAACCAGGGCCACTACTTAAATGAAGTCTAGGAAAAAGGCAACTTGGTATATAGTGGGAAAACACTAAACTCAAACCAGTAGTCCTGACTAGTTGAAATCTTCAGCAAATCATTTCTCTCTGAGTTACATTTTTCTCTTCTCTAAAAATGAGAGGATTGGCCATCATATATAAGGTCCCTTCCAGCTCTAAATCTGTGGCTCTGGATGAGTGGATAACTTCTAAATTTCTCAAAAATTTCAAAACTCTAGTTCTGTGACTTAAAGTTGAAGAGTAGTATTACTCTTATCTACTATAGCTGAAGGGTACTATTGATGGTGTCTCAGAAAACATAGACCTGCCAAGTCAGCCTGGAAACTGCATGGGGATGAGATTCCTTCTGTGCTTCACACTTCCATGCTCTGGACATATAGACTCAGGAAACAGCACATTGGGATTCCTGCATTCTATCTTATTAGTGCTTCATACTAAGAACCTACTATTTGCTCAACTTCACCCTGGACTAGGTACTCCTGAAACCTGATCCTGCTCTTGGTCTAATGGGAAAAACAACGTAAGTTTTCTTAAAATCTTACAACCTGACTCATATCAACCCAAATAGAAACATGTGTAAATCATCCACATAAATGCTGAGAAAAATACATAGGAAGAACTTAAATGTAGCAGGGTTAATCTAAGAAGGCTTTCTGGAAGAGATGGTTTTGAGACTGGATTTGGAAATGAGATAGATGCAAAATAATAGAGGATCAAAGAGAGATGGAGCTTTCATTGGAAAGAAAATGGCACAAATGTAGAAAGTACTAAGGTATGAATGAAATATGGTGGCAAGTTTGTTGGTCTAGAATGGAGTCATAGTATCATCAGCTTGGAGCCAAAAGGACATCAAACACAACCCTTTAATTTTTACAGATAAGGAAAATGAAGAATTAAGAGAAGTTAAGTTAGAATAAGTGACTACACTGGATTTAAACATAGATCCTTGACTCCATTTATCTTTCTAATGTCCCATGATGAGCTTATTGAGTTCTTAACAAATGTTCTCTGACTCTTCATCCTTTATATAGTTATAGGCACATATACTACAATTACCTCCTTGACATTTTTGCTTGTTTATCACTTGTATGGCAAGGCAGTATAGACAACCAATGGTCCCTTACAACAAAGTTCCTTAGAAGAATCAGTGAACTCTTCTTCCATTTAGCTGAAACTTCCTTGTTTTCAGTCTTTGATTATGATGAGAATATCAAAATAAGGGAGTCCTTTAGCAATATGACATTCCTTGTTTTCTGAACAAGGATCTCATAATTGATGTACCGGCACTTAAATTGATATCTAACAATAGTCCCAGAACTGTGGCTCTTAGCATCCGCTGCCACTATCATGGCTGTTAGCAGTGGGATTTTCACAGGTTACTTTATCTCTTTTAAAATCTTGCCAAGTTTTTTATTTTAAATGATTTAAAAGTTATCTGTTCTAGGAAATACACTGTCTCTCTTAGAAATAGTGTCAAGTTAAGACAAGTTTTTGTAAGTAAAACCATTACCAAAACCAAACTTAGATCTATCTGCTACTAGGATTGATTGTTCAGAGAATGGTCTTGTTCCAATTTCAATTCACAATAGACCTTGCTAAGGTCTAGGCCAGAGAGAAAGAAGCTTGGAGTGTTTTTTTAAAAAAACTGCAGAAAAATCTTTTTTTCTTATTGTAAAAAGAACTGCGATATCACAAAATAAGCTTTTCTTGCTCCTGTTACTACCCTATGGTAGGTGGCAAGTGAAATAGAACTCTCAAAGAAAAGGGAATTGAAATCTCTTGGGAATTATGCAATCAACAGATTATGAGAAAAGGGAATAAGAAGAGTAATTCCATATAGTGGAAACAACCTATTCAATTGTTCCTTCCACCTCATAGGGGTGAAAGACCCAATGATCTGGAAAATCCACATAAAATGTTTTAGAAAGTTTAAGGTAATATTATATAATATATTTATGCATTTCTGAGTTTCTAAACTTTTGCTGTGCAATCTGCTGGCCATTGAATATCATCTCTGGCTTCTGCAAAACTCTCCCAAAATTCCCATTATTTGGAGTCAGGAAAGATGGCACCTATCTCCTACACTTATTATACATACTAGTGTTATGACTATGAGAAAGTCATGTAACTTCTTTCAGTTTCCTCTTCTGCAAAATGGGGATAATAGTACTTACCCCAGAGAATTATTGTGAAGGTCAAATAAAATAATGTTTATAAATTGCTATAGAAATGTTAGCTATTATTGACAAAGCTAGAGGTATACAGGTTGTTTGATAACCATTAGCCAGAAAGTTTAGGACAGTTCTTGATAAGTAAATCCAAAATCCTATAGTCATCGCTGGGAAAGACTAATACAAGATAAGAATTCAGGGCAAGTAAGAAAAAAATTCTATTTAGGAGAAAGTCAGGATTATATTAAGTAATGATTGATAAAGTTTAAGAATTAGTTTAAAAGTTACAATCTGTTATATCTTAACTTTTTTCCCCTTAAATCTTTCTCTATGCTGTGTGAGCATTTTTTGCTGCCTCACAAAAAACAATCTTTCTCTGTAAATTTCTTCTAAAATATAATGTCTTTCTAATATGAAAATATTTCACATGATTGTACATGAATAACCTATAACAAATTATTTATAGTCTCAGGGATGAGGGAGAATGGAAAAGGAAAGAAATTTGGAACTCAAATGAATGTTAAAAATTGTTTTTATATGTACTTATAACTGGGGAAAATACTATTAAAGTAAAAAAAAGTTTATAAAAAACAAAGCCTTGCATATGTGTGTATATGTGTGTAAATGTCTTTTAATGCTTGGCTACCTCCTCCTCCTCCTTCTTGCTAATATCTTATGGCTAGCTTTAGACCATAAAACTATGATCTCATAACCTCCACCTACTTGGTGGCAATGCTCCTTAATTGCTTACAGCATACCTAAAAGTCTCCTTAGTGCTGAAATGGCACACTTAACCTTGGAAAGAGACAATCATATTAGAACATCAATTCTGATAATTCATATTTCCCTGGTATTTTATGACTTGCAAAGTGCCGTGCTCACAATAACCCTCTGAGGTTGATAACACTAAAACCTTTATTCCCATTTTATAGAAGGGAAAATTCATCAATAGGCTCAAAAGGCTTAGATAACTTGTTCTTGGGCACATAGCTAAGTGCTAGAGCCAGAATTTGGACACAGGTTTACAATTTCAAGTCCGATTGTCTTTCTACCATAAATTCCTTTCAAAATATGACAAATGAAGGAAAAGAATTGGGAGAGGGGAAATATCACAAGCTGAGATCTAGACAGGGATTATTGGGAGCTTCTAAAGGGGAATCTGAGAAATGACCCCGAATTCAGCTGATGACTCTTCCTAAAACATGGATGCTCTATATTTCAGTAAGAACCACAAGAAGCAACCCCAACAACAGCAGGAAGTTTTGTCCCTGGAACTGGTTAGACAGACTTGTTTAAGCTCCTTACAGAATCACTGGCAACACAGCCAGCCTTGAGCTAGGTCTTTTCACAAGCTGTATAAAGACATATTCAGTTACAGGGCCACAATGTTTGTCTGTGTCCTCACTGTGCTTGTATCTCCTGACTTAGTATTTTGGTCTAAAAGAGACTGATAAGGAGAATATTTCACTGATATTCAAATGATCCCCAACCCCGGAACTATCTCCAGGACTACAAGATAGCCAAATGGGCATGCAGACTGGAACACAGAAATCTCCTAAATTCAGGAACTTTGCTAATGGCTTTGATAAGTGTGGCAATCTGAAGGTGAGACAGCATAGTATATTGAGTGTTCTAAGCCAAAGCCCAAGAGGGCTTTGTAACTGGTGAGGTCCAAGAAGTGTTGATAGATAAGAGAGGGGATGAGACAAAGAAGGAGATCTCTGATTCCCTTCCCTCTCCAGTCTCCACCCCCCCAAAAAAAAAGCCAACTTCTAATGCAGCTAATTCTGCAACAAAGTAGAGATTTTAGCATCTGTGATCTGGTCATGCAAACTTAAGAAGTCACCATATTTTTTGGAGAGAGTTTTTCCCCTCAGTTAAAGAATTACAATTACAGAATTTGAAAGTATCTCATTGTTGGTGGAGTTGTGAAAGAATCCAGCCATTCTGGAGAGCAATCTGGAATTATGCCCAAAAAGTTGTCAAACTGTGCATACCCTTTGACCCAGCATTGCTGCTATTGGGATTATATCCCAAAGAAATACTAAAGAGCGGAAAGAGACATATATGTGGCAAAATGTTTGTGGCAGCTCTTTTTGTTGTAGCTAGAAACTGGAAGATGAATGGATGTCCATCAATTGGAGAATGGTTGGGTAAATTGTGGTATATGAAGGCTATGGAATATTATTGCTCTGTAAGAAATGACCAGCAGGATGAATACAGAAAGGCTTGGAGAGACTTACATCAACTGATGCTGAATGAAATGAGCAGAACCAGAAGATCTCTGTGCACTTCAATGTTGTATGAAGATGTATTCTGATGGAAGTGGAAATCTTCAACATAAAGAAGATCCAACTCACTTCCAGTTGATCAATGATGGGCAGAAACAACTATACCCAGAGAAGGAACACTGGGAAGTGAATGTAAATTGTTAGCACTACTGTCTATCTACCCAGGTTACTTATACCTTCGGAAGCTAATAATTAATGTGCAACAAGAAAATGGTATTTACACACATATATTGTATCTAGGTTATATTGTAACACATGTAAAATGTATGGGATTGCCTGCCATCGGGGGGAGGGAGTGGAGGGAGGGAGGGGATAATTTGGAAAAATGAATAAAAATTTAAAAAATTAAAAAATTAAAAAATTAAAAATTAAAAAAAAAGAATTTGAAAGTATCTCACTTGCCATGTACCCAGAAAATCCCCTCTACATTACATTTGACAAGTGCTCATCCAAACTCTGATTAACAGATTCTAATGAGAGAAAGCCCAGTACTACCCAATGCATTGATGAACCAATGTTCATTCCATTTTTGGAATTGTTAGGAAATTTTTACCTGATTTAAGCATAAATTTGCTTCTTTTTATGGTTTCTATACATTGTTTTTATATCTTCCCTCTGGAGCCAAACAAGATATCTAAACTGTTCTGCATGGCAGCATTCACATATTTAAATGCAGCTATCATGCCCCTTTTGAATCTTTTCTTCAAGTTAAAACACCTGATAATGCCAATTGATGTGCCACAGACTTAAGACTCTCCATCATATTGGTGTCCTCCTGTGGATACTCTCTAATCTATCCCTATCCTTCCTAAAATATAGCACTCAGATCTAAATGTAACATTCTAGATAGTCTGATGATCTTTCTACCATTGCTTCCTTTCAAAACATGGTAAATTAAGGGAATGCAATTGCAGGAGGGGGAGGGTAGGGGGCAGGAAATATCACAAGCTGGTACAATGAAGACTACCATGAGACTATCAGGTGTTTGTTGATGTTTTTAAAGACTGGATTTCTTATCTCACCAAGACTGGAAGTGTAGGACAAATGAAGGGAGACATTCCACTTTGCTCAGTATGGAAACTTTGACCCACTGTATTTCTGATCTCAGTTGGCTTACTTTTCCGTAGGCATCCCACTCCCCATTCCCAAAGAATCATGATATCAATGCTACATTTACTGTAGCTCACTGCAGTTTAGCTCACTTGCAGCTCAGAACTCCTAAGCTCAAGAGATCTATCAACTTCACTCTGGTAGCCAGGATTATAGGAATGTACCATCATAGTTGGCAGAACTTTCACTTTCTATTCATGTAAGTTATGCTTCCATTAAAGTAGACAAAAATCTCATCAAACTTTTTTTTGTCTCCTATTTCACACTGTTTACTCAAATTGAACTTAGAGTCCACTAAAACCCTGAGATAATTTCAGGCAAACTGCAACCTAATCTTGCCTCCCCCATCTTATAAGAAAATTTTTAAAAATCCAAGTTTAAGATTTTGCATTTATCCCTTTTAGAGTTCTATTTATTCCATTCAGTTTAAAGTTCTAATCCAAGACCTTTTTGGATCCTGATTCAATCTAACTGTGTTGGACATCTCTCCTGGCTTTTGTCTCATGGGTAAACCTGATATTCATGTCACTTATACTTCCATCCAAGTCACTGATGAAAATGTGAACAGCACAGGGCCAAATACAGTTCCATGAAATTTCTGCTGGACATCTATTTCCAAGCTGGCATGGAACCATACTTTTTGAGGTTAGCCAGTCAAGTGCTTTTGAAACCATCTAGTTAATAATGGTCTAGTCCAAGAATCAGCAAACTAGGCCTATTGACTATTTTAATACAACTCACAATCTAATATTGGGGATTTTGAGGATTTTGTGTTTATATAAGTGTGTATATATATATATATATATATATATATATATATATATATATATATATATATATATATATATATATATATATATATATATATACATATACATATTCTCAGCTCCTGGGCACTACAAAAAAAGTAGAAAAATAGGCAGCAACCGTATTTGGCCTTTAAATCATAATCTGCCTACCCATGATTTTTAGTCCATCTTTTCCATTAGAATAATACCAGAGATTTTATCATTTTGTTGTTATTCAGTCATTCATTCATGTCTAGCTCCTCATATTCCCTTGGATCTTAATAACATATCAAAGCCTTCTCTTGGCTCCTATCTCTCAAGGTCTGCTCAATTTGATATTTGTTGTTTCCATGACACTACCTATCCATTTCATCCTTTGCCATCTTCTTTTCTTTTTGCCTTCAATCTTTCCCAATATCAAGGTCTTTTTCAGTAAGTCCTACCTTTTCATTATATACCCAAAGAATTTAAGCTTCAAATTCAGTATTTGACCTGTCAGTGAATAGCCTAAATCAAGTTCTTTGAGTAGTGACTGATTTGAACTCCTTGTTCTCCAAGGATCTCTTAAAAGTCTGATTTTATTATATACTTTGCTAACATTTTGGCAAGCTATACATATAGGATCCTCCCAATCAACCAATTTAGGTATCTCTGCCAAAAAACCAAAATGAGTCTGGAATGACTTGGTGAAGCCATTCTCGCTCTTTGTGATCATTACTTCCATTTCTAGATACAATGTCTTAAAAAACATTCAAAAATTTAACCAGGAATTGAAGTTAATCTCACTGGCCTATTTTCTCAAACTTGTTCTTCTTCCCTTTTTGAAAAATCAGATCAACATTTGCTCCATTCCGTAGTCTTGATCTCCATGACCTTTCAAAGATTACTAATGGTAACTCAGCATTCACAATCAGATGTTCTTTCAGTAATCAAGGGCAAAATTTGTCTGACCCAGTTTATTTGAATTCATCAAAGGCAGCTCAGATGGTATTTTCTATGTCCATATTTATATCCAGTGTTAATTCCCTTTTAGCTATTTTTGTTCTGTCCTTTCCTGTCTAGAAGTTATTCTTTTTGGTACAGAAAATAGAAGCAAAATTGAAATTGAGAACTTCTTTCTTTTTAATGGTTACCATCATTTCATCCACCCTGAGCAGTGTTCCTTCCCTCTCCTTTCTCCTTATAAAACTTTAAAAGTCCCTTTTGTGTTCCTTAGATTTTTTCCATCAATTTCAGCTAAGTCAGATCTTGAGTATCCCTAGCATTATTCTTATAGTATTGTGCCACATTTTATACTCATCCTTTGCTACCTGCCTTGATTCCACTTTCTCTGTATATCTGTTTAAAATTAAAATTAATTGATGAGACACTGGCATCTCAAGACAATTCCTGTTTTCCTCCTTAGCAGAACATTTTTCCCTTTTAGGTCTTCAAATTTTCATTCTTAAATTTCTTTTGGACTGATTTTCTCTACAGAATTTTAGTCTGTTGAGATACTACCTTCCCTTCTCTGAACCAACTGAAACTTATTCTCCCTAAATAAAGGGTGTGTGTCAGACTATTCTGTGTTTTCCTGTCTTCTATCATCAACTCTTGGACGAGGCTATAAGGAGTCAATGTTCACCTCATACCTTCAGGCTTACCTGCTTGGCTCCCTCATTCTATAGCCTGATTTGGAGCATGATGTTCAGATAGGGGCACCCTACTTGCCACCTCCCTTCCCCTAACTCAGAGAAATCTGTCTGGGCCTGTCACTAGTTTTTCTGTCATGTTCCAGATCCCTGCCAGCCTAGTGGTGCTGGGGGCGGGAGGGAGGCATCTGGGCTTCATTTGTCATGGGAAACAGTAGTACCATTGGCTGTGGCCATAAAAATTAATTGTGTTGGCAGGTGATGAGTTTGGCTGCTTGATCGAGTTAAAGGGATGTTCAACAATCTTCATGAGTGCCTCTGGGCTCTGGCACCCAGGTGCAAAGAAGGACTGACACTTCAGTCCTTGAAAGAGAATTAAGGTAATCTTAGTAGTGTCCCAACTTCCTTTCAGTGGAGAGTTAATTAATTAGATTAAGAGCTTGCTTGGTCTGCCTATATCAACAGATTCCAATTCAGAGAAGTAGAACTGTTAATTTAGGTTAGAATAATATCTTTGCACATTAGTCTACCAAAGGACTAACACCTACCTATCTGTCTAGGGATAATGTGATTTCATCTATATAAGGAACTCCCAGTTGAGAAAATCACCTCTATCAATAAAGGTTAGCATCTCCTTTGCAACTGGAAGTCTTGGGGATTTACTGAGCTCTGAGAAATTAAATAATTTGCCCAGAGTCACACAGTTGGCACGAGTAGGAGACAGAGTCTGAACTGAGATCTTTTAGGCTTCAACATCAGCTCTCTATCTGGTATATCATACTGCCTCTATCTAATTAACCAAATATAATAAACTGATAAATATAGCGGTATATGTGTGTATCTTATATACATATATGTGTATGTGCACATGTACCCGTGTATACATGCACATATATCTCTATATGTTTATACATGTACATTCATTTATATATACAATTGTTTGATCATTGCAGTCATATCTTATTTTCTGTTATGCCGTTTGGGGTTTTCTTGGCAAAGATACTGGAATAGCTTGCCATTTCCTTCTCCAACCCATTTTACAGATAAAGAAACTAAGGCAAGCAAACTTAAATGGCTTGCCCAGGGTCTGAGACCAATTTGAACTCAGAAAGATGAAGCTTCCTGAATTTAGGCCCAGTACTTTGTACCAACTAGCTGCTATACACACAGACACACCCATGCACAGACAAATTCACATACACATGTACATAATTATATGTTACAAATACAATATATACATGTAATATTTATAAGAGGAGAAGATAGAGACAGAGAGAAAGTTGATGAGATTTTATTATCCTCATTTTATAGATAAGGCAACTGAGATTAAGTGATTTGATACTCTCTCCTCAATACCCTGTGTTATTGCTTTTGGAATACATCATGATTACCTGTTACTCTTCCTATTACAAGACAGGTGGAAAGAATTAGAATCAGAAAACCAGGCTCATATCAGCTTACCAAGCCTGAACTTTCATATTTGTAAAATCCAGAGCAATGATTTTTGTTTATTTATTGATTTTTAAATTAAAGCTTTTTAGTTTTTTTATTATAGCTTTTTATGCATGGGTAATTTTTCAGCACTGACCCTTGCAAAAACTTTTGTTCCAACTTTTCCCCTCCTTCCCTCCACCCCTTCCTCAAGATGGCAGGTAGTCCCATTAATGTTAAATATGTTAAATACAATACATGCATACATGTTATAAAATACATGTTAAATACAATATATGCATACCTATTTATACAGTTGCTACACAAGAAAAATTGGATTTAGAAAGAAGGTAAAAATAACCTGAGAAGAAGAACAAAAATGCAAACAAACAATAACAGAAAGAGTGGAAATGTATGTTGTGGTCCACACTCATGTCCCAGTGTTCTTTCTCTGGGTGTAGCTGGTTCTGTGCATTACTGATCAATTGGGACTGGTTTGGATCCTCTCATTGCCAAAGACAGCCACGTCCATCAAAATTGATCCTCATATAGTATTGTTGAAGTGTATAATGATCTCCTGGTTCTACTCATTTCACTCAGCATCAGTTCATGTAAGTCTCTCCAAGCCTCTCTGCATTCATCCTGCTGATCATTTCTTATAGAACAATAATATTCCATAATATTCATATACCATAATTTACCCAGCCATTCTCCAATTGATGGGCACGAATTAAATTTCCAGTTTCTGGCCACTACAAAGAGGGTTGCCACAGACATTTTGGCACATACAGGTCCCTTTCCCTTCTTCAATATCTCTTTGGGATATAAGCCCAGTAGTAATATTGGTGGATCAAAGGGTATGCAAAGTTTGACAATTTTTTGAGTATAGTTCCAAATTGCTCTCCAGAATGACTGGATCTGTTCATAGCTCCACCAACAATGCATCAGTGTCCCAGTTTTCCCACAGCCCCTCCAACATTCGTCATTATCTTTTCCTGTCATCTTAGCCAATCTGAGATGTGTATAGTGGTATCTCAGAGTTGTTTTAATTTGCATTTCTCTGATCAATAATGATTTGGAACACTTCATGTGGGTAGAAATAGTTTCAATTTCATCATCTGAAAATTGTCTGTTCATATCCTTTGACCATTTATCAATTGGAGAATGGCTTGATTTCTTATAAATTTGAGTCAATTCTCTATATATTTTTTTAAATGAGGCCTTTATCAGAACCTTTAATTGTAAAGATGTTTTCCCAGTTTATTGCTTTCTTTCTAATCTCGTCTGCATTAGTTTTATTTGTGCAAAAGCTTTTTAACTTGATATAATCAAAATTTTCTATTTTGTGATCAATAATGATCTCTAATTCTTTTTTAGCCACAAATTCCTTCCTCTTCCACAGATCTGAAGATAAACTATTCTATTTCTTCTAAATTTTTTATAATCTCATTTTTTATGCCTAGATCATGAACCCATTTTGATCTTATCTTGCTTTACAGTATTAAGTGTGGGTCAATGCCTAGTTTCTGCCATACTAATTTGCAATTTTCCCAGCAGTTTTTATCAAAAAGTGCACTCTTATCCCAAAAGTTGGGGTCTTTGGGTTTGTCAAACACTAGATTGCTATAGTTATTGACTATTTTGTCCTGTGAACCTAACCTATTCCACTGATCAACTAGTCTTTTTCTTAGCCAATATCAAATGGTTTAGGTAACCGCTGCTTTATTAGTTCTAGATCAGGTACAGCTAGTCCACCTTCATTTGATTTTTTTTTCATTAGTTCCCTTGAAAGTCTTGACCTTTTGTTCTTCCAGATGAATTTTATTACTATTTTTTCTAGGTCATTAAAATAGTTTCTTGGGAGTCTGATTGGTATAGCACTAAATAAATAGATTAGTTTAGGGAGTATTTTCATCTTTATTATATTCACATGACTTATATTAAAAAACTTCATATTTTTCCAATTGTTTAGATCTGACTTTATTTGTGTTGAAAGTGTTTTATAGTTTTGCTCATATAGCTCCTGACTTTCCCTTGGCAGATAGATTCCCAAATATTTTATACTATCAACAGTTATTTTAAATGGAATTTCTCTTTGTATCTCTTGCTGTAGGATTTTGTTAGTGATGTATAAAAATGAAGCTTTTTAGTTTCAAAACATATGCAAGGATAATTTTTCAATATTGATTCTTGCAAAACCTTGTGTTCCAATTTCTCCCCCTTTCCTCCACCCCCTCCCTTAGATGGCAAGTAACCCAATATATTTCAAACATGATAAACATATATATAAATTGATTATAGGCATATATATTTATATAATTATCTCACTGACCCAAAAAAATCTCATCAAAAAGGAAGAATAATAGAAAGAAAATAAAATACAAGCAAATAACAGAAAGAGTGAGAATGCTATGTTGTGATCCACACTCAGTTCCCACAGTCCTCTCTCTGAATGTAGATGGCTCTCTACATCACAGGATCATTGGAACTGGCCTGAATCATCTCTGTTAAGAAGAGCCACGTCTATCAAAATTGATCATCGTATAATCTTGCTGTTGCCAAATCATTAACTTTACATAGATATCATGGAGAAAATGCTTTGTAACCAGGAAAGTGATGTGAGCTATAATTACTACAAAAGTTGCAATAATTACTGTGACCTCTCATGAGGAAGAGTTACTTTGCATCACCTGGTAACCAGGCAACACAGTGGATAGAGCACCAGAACTACAGACAGGAAGACCTGAATTCAAATCCAGCCTCAGAAATTTTCTAGCTATGTGATTTCATTTAAGTTTTTCTATTGTATGGGAAATAATAGTAGCAAAATAAGTAATAGTAAATAAAGGGGGATAATAATATATCTATGCCCTATTGTTGTTTGAAGGATAAAATGAGATAATATCTGTAAAGTGTTGTGTAACTCTTAATGCAATATATAAGTGCTAGTTATCATTAGTTTTAGTATTTTAGGAGTGAAGAGAGATCAGGGTAAGCTTCATGGAAAACACAGATTTTTATCTGAATCCTGACAGATGAGTAGGTTGACAATAGGTAGGATAAGGAGGACTAGCATCCTTAAAGAAAAAAAATGAGATAACATTTGTTAAAAAAAATAAATAAATAAAAATAAAAATAAAAGCATTTAGCTTGTGCCTGGGACATACTAGGTACCATAAAAAATGCTTATTCCCTTCTTTCTAAAGTGATATTTAAATGTTAGCTTTTTATTATTTATTTTATTATTCCAAATATTGAATGATTCATGTAACGTTCAAGATTAAAGATCATCCAGTCCAATCTCCTCAAATTTCATCCCAAAGAAATTTAGGCAAGGAGAAACAAAATATTTTATCCAAGATCACACAGGTAATAAGCAGCACTACAGTCAGATTTAGAGCTGGAAGGTCTCAGAATATATCAAATCCAATCCCCTGGTTTTACAAATAGGCAAACAGAGGCAGAGGGAGGTTGTGACTTGCTCATGGTCACATAGCTAGTAAATTCATGAGCCAGTGATTCCAAGTTCAGAACTCTCTGTGCTGCATCTAGGAAACATCATGAATAGAGATATGGAACCCAAGAAGTGGGATGAAATTTAGACTCTTAAGTGTTCTTAATCTGGGGTATATAAAATTGAGAGGTTTTTTCCTTGTATTTTGAAAACCTGTATTTAAGTGTAATTGGTTTCTTTTGCATTCCCATATATTTCATTTTATGCATTTAAAAACATTTTTGCATTCTATGTATTAAAAGACCACCAGATTTACCAAGTGCACCCATGAATCATAAAAGGTTTAGAACCATTAAATAGTCCACTTTGGCTAGAAGGACTTAATAAGGTTGAAGAACAGCAAGAAATGGAAATGTCAAACAAGGTAAAATAGTATATCGGAACCACAATGAAGCAATTAGCACATCAGTCTAAGAAGTTGCTACTTTATTTGGTGGGGAGCCACTAAAAGGTTTCTAGTAGCATTATAACATGATGAAATCTGCCTATTAGCAAGATCAACCTGACAATGGTAAGTGTAAATGAATGCAGGGGTTAGAAAGAAAATGCTATTGACGGAGGGCAGTCATTTAACTACAGTGACATTCTAAACTCCCAAAGGACACGGTTGGTTTGGATAGGACTGTGACCATTCTTGGCTGTTACCCTCATTTGATTCTGGAGAGCAGTGGTTCTTCAGTGAGTCCAGAATTGTCCTGGATTCCAAATTCTGATTTCTTTTTCTTCTGGGAAGCACTGAGGGATTTGAATTGTTAATAGAGTCTGCTCTCTGGGCTGTTGTTCTAGAGGTCATTGAATGGCACCTGGACAGTCCTAACCCGGAGGACCAACCACACCTTGCCAAAATCTTGTCATAGCTTAGAGCCAAGCCAAGGAAAAGCAAATAATTCCCCTTACTATCTATAGCTGACAGGAACAGACTTGACCAGGGAGCTGGGACATTGCTCTGACAATCCCAAGCAGTATTTTCACACAGACTTAATCACTCACAAATCTGGGGGAAGAAAACCATTTGAAAATTTGGCCCACGACTAATTCAGGGAACTAATCAGTTAAGAGTGAATAATATTTCTTCCCACACAGTCTATTGGGTTTGTGTATGTTATGCATATATGTGCTTTAAGCAAAAAGAAAAGAACTCAGTAAATTGTCTGATTTATGGCAGTGAACCTTATGATCTGATCCTTTTCCTAGGGAAAAAAACCTAGATTTGAATGACCCCAATATGCTCAGAGAAAATAGCTTCTGTCTTGCAGAGAGCTTTGATGGGGCCGGGCCTACTCTGAAGCAAAATTTTGAAGTGAGGAAAAATTTTCTCATTTGCACACCAAACCCCTGTTTGTTTGTTTTTTTTACACCCTTCTTCCTCCCTCCAGCTTTTCACATTCCCTTTCCAAATATCCAGGGCTTTTTTATTATTTATTTTTCCTACTCAGGAAAGAAATCTGAAAAATTCATTCACACTAATGTGTTAGTAATTTATCATTTACTTCTCATAGAGAAGCATTTAGAGGTGTGGGGGGGAAGTCTCCCCTAAAAGAATGAATCATTAATGATGACATTTCAGGCACCATAGAACTTAATTTTGGGGAGAGGAAATAATTTTAGAGAGCAAGGTTTTCTCTCAAATCATACCACTGAGGCAATTACCTTTTCTTCTTGATATCTTTGGATTAAGAGATAGGAGGAATCATAGAGCTCAAATAGTTCAACTTTCTCATTGTACAATGGAGAGAAGGGTTCAGAGAGGGGAACAATTTGTCCTGGACCACCCAGGAAGAAGAAGATCCAAAATTTAAACCAAGGTCCTTCAAGTCCAAATCTAATAGTTTTTCCATTGAGCTACCTTATTCCCATGCCAACTCGAGGTGAAATTGGTTCCTCTTCTATTCCTTCCCTCATTGAAGCCTTTTGAGAAGTAGTTCGTTGTCCCTGATTAAGGGAGTCTTCCAATGCTGTTGTCTCTGTTTCAGACTCTACCTTAATTCTGGCCCAGATGATTAGTGGGAAAGAGGGCAAGCAAAAGGGGCAGCAAGATGGTATTGGATAGAGTGCTGGGCCTGGGTCAGAAGGAATCTAAGTATCTTTGGATGTGATTCTAGCAAGTCACATAACCCTTTTTGCCTCAGTTTCCTCATCTGTAAAATGATCTGAAGAAAGAAATGGCAAACCATTCCAGTGTCTTTGCCAAGAAAACCCCAAATGGAGTCATGACAAGTCAGACATGACTGAACAACAGCATTAACTAAGCAATTGGAAAACTACCCTGCCTTTGAGAGTGGGATGGGAGGAAGAAATCTTGCTTTCTTTTTGGAATCTGCAGGATGATTGACTGAAGACTGAATCCCAGAAACGCCTCCAGTTCTCAAGATTACTGTCTCAGCTTTCTACTATACTTTGCACATGAAGATATAACCTGAATCAGAACCATTGTGTATGAGAATGAGGGCAGAGAGAAAACAAACACTATCATCAGAAAAGAGCTTAATCCCCAGTGATTATGGTCTTTTAGTCATTTTCAATCATGTCCCCATTTGGGTTTTCTTGAGTGGTTTGCCATTTCTTTCTCCAACTCATTTTACAGATGAGGAAACCAAGGAAGACAGGATTTATGACTTGCCCAGGATCATACAACTAGCAAGTGTCTGAGGCCAGAGTTGAACTGGAAGATGAATCTTCCTCACTTTAGGTCCCAATTCTACCCATTGAGCCACAAAGCCAGTAGTGGTAGAAGGGGAAAACAAGGTCTTCATTTGGAAGCTAGGGATGGATCAGAGTATTTGTATATCCTCAGCAAAGTTGGGTTGTTGGGGATTTTGTTATTCTTTGTTTTTTTTCAAAATCATGTAAAACATTTTCCTTTTAGCCATTTTCTATAAAAAGACTCAAAAGAAAAAGAAAGAAGGAAGGAAGGGAGGAAGGAAAGAAGGAAGGAAGGAAGGAAGGAAGGAAGGAAGGAAGGAAGGAAGGAAGGAAGGAAGGAAGGAAGGAAGGAAGGAAGGAAGGAAGAAAGGAAGGAAGGAAGGAAGGGAAATAGAAAGATATATAACATACCTCAGTCTATATTCAAACAATATCAGTTCTTTTTCTGAAGAGGATAGTATGCTTCATCATTAATCCTTTAGGATTGTCTTGGATCATTGACTAAGAATAGCTAAATCATTCATATTTCATCATACATGAATGTTCTCCTGGTTCTGCTGTCTTCACTTTATATCAGTTCATGTGAATTTTTCCAGGTTTTTCAGAAATGATTCTGCTTGTCATTTCTTATCTCACAATAATATTCCATTACAATCATAAACTTTGGTCATTCTTCAATTGATAGACATACTTTTGATATCTAATTCTTAGCCACTACAAAAAGAGCTTCTGTAAATATTTTTGTGCAAATAAATAATTTTCCTTTTTCTTTGATCTCTCTGGAATACAAACTTATCAAGGGATTGCTTAATCAAAGAGTATGCACAGTTTTATATCCTTGAGTATAGTTCCAAAATTGCTCTACAAAATGATTATATCAAGGAATCTACAGCTTCATTAACATTAGTTTCCCAGTTTTTCCACATCTCCTCCAACATTTATCATTTTCCTTTTTTATCACATTAGCCAATCTGGTAAGTATGAGGTGATACCTCAGAACAGTTTTAATAAATATTTCTCTAATCAATAGTAACTTAGAACATCTTTTCATATGACATAGATAGCTTTGATTTCTTCATCTAAAATCTACCTGTTCACATTCTTTGGAGAATTTATCAATTGGAGAATGACATGTATTTTTATAATTTGACTCAGTTCTCTTCATATTTGAGAAATGAAGTCTTTATCAGAGATACTTATTGCAAAACTTTTCTCCCAGTTTTCTCTTCCTTTTAATTTTGGTTGCATTGGTTTTATTTGTGCAAAGATCAAAATTATCTATTTTACATTCTGTAATGCTCTATATTTTCATTGGTCTTAAAATTTTTCCTTATCCATAGATCTAACAAATAAGCTATTCCATGTTCTTCCCAATTTGCTTACAGTATTACCCTTTATGTATATACCATGTATCCATTGTGACTTTATTTACATATGTAGTGTGAGATGTTGGTCTATACCTAGGTTTGCCTCACCAAAGTTTGAAATTTCTACTTTCTAGGCAGTTTCCCTGTCTCCTCCAGATGTTTTGGGCCTTTACTGTCAACATATGTGACAAAATAAGTACCTAATGCTCCAGAAAGATCAGCATCTTGTAATAAATAGTCAAGACTTACTTATATTAGCCTTCTAAACTTTCCAAAATACTTTACATTATTCTGCAAAATGAGTAGATGATCTCTACTTTGCTTCTATGATTATCTCAGTTGGGATAAATCAATGGATGAATCAACAAGCATCCTTATATACTCCTATGGTAGTTACTGCAAGTATCATTAATCTCATTCTCCTGATGAGGAAATTGAGGCTCATAGAAGTGACTGATTCAAGATTTTCATAGATAATAAATAGAGCCAGGATTTCAGGCCAGGCCAGGACTTTCAGAAGTGTGCTTCTCACTGCATCAGTCTACCTACTTAAGGTACTATTTCTGAGCATTTGTTTTTTAAAAAAAAGATATTAAAAATAAAATTTTCAACTAAAGTCTTAGTCCTATTCCTTTTTATATCATGGTGGTGAGCCTGGTTTTTCAAAAGTATTTTTATCTCTTTTTGTATTCTCAGCACTTAGCACAGGTACATAGCAGGCATTTAGTAAATACTTATGGATTGATTGACTGATCCGTCTGTATTTTATACTAAAAGAAATTGCCTACCAAACCTACTCCTAGTCTACCAGTAAGTTCTTTTTCTATTGAGGAGGTATTTGTGCCAATCCATCTACACTCTTTAAAAAGCTGAAAATGTTCTTTTGTGTAACCTCTGATCTATATTTATTAGACAACTAGAGTCAAGTACAGTGCTTGTGCCTGAGGAACTTAGTGAAGTTGTTTGTCTCACATGAGGTTTAATATGAACTTGACTTTATTAATAATCATCATCATGACTAACCAAGTAAAGAAATTGTAAATCCTATCACCAATGAGCAAACTCTACCTAGAGATTGAAATATTTTCCTTCAGAAAAAGGTTTCATGCTTTCATTCTCCACTCAACTTCAAGAATTGGGTGGCCAGTGCCTTGAGGAAGAAAATGCTCAAATGAAAATGATAATGATTTCTTCCTTCTGCTTTGTAAACCATAAAGTACTACATAAATATTATAATAATGGCTAATATTTATGGATGTATAATTTTGAAACTTTCCCTTAGTATATTCTTTTATAACCCCTCTGTATTTTTCCCTTTAGAACTTTATACTACTTTAAAAAGCCCTTTCAAAATGGCAGAGTGTCATTTTTAAGGAAAAGGCATATGGTTGAGTACCCAAAAGTTTTGAGTGCTGAGGAATCCTAGGGAGAAACTACTAGAGGGTGTCAGTGGATAATGATATGAGGCTTTCTTTTGGAAGAAAAAAATAGTGTCACGAGTGGATTTTGATATTGTGGTAGTGAACTTGTAGGCTGAGGTGAAAGTTGTAGAAAACCAAGGTGTGTCAGTGGGGAATCCAGTCCAATAAACAGAGAGCCAAGAAATGAGCCAGAGATGTCATGTCTATGGATGCAAGCAGAAACAGAGGCTAGCCAGGAGCTAAAGTGATTCATAATTTTTTTTGTTTGTTTCTCATGGTTTTTTCCCTTTTGGTCTGATTTTTCTTGTACACCATGACAAATATGGAAATAAAAAATTTTTTAAAAGAATTGCACATATTTAATAAAGATGACAATACTCCCCAAACTAATCTATCTATTTAGTGCTATACCAATCAGACTCCCAAGAAACTATTTTAATGACCTAGAAAAAATAACAACAAAATTCATATGGAAGAATAAAAGGTCGAGAATTGCAAGGGAACTAATGAAAAAAAAAAGTCAGAGGAAGGTGGTCTAAGTGTACCTGATCTAAAGCTATATTATATAGCAGCAGTCACCAAAACCATTTGGTATTGGCTAAGAAATAGACCAGTAGATCAGTGGAAGAGGTTAGATACAAAGGACAAAAAAGGGTACATCTATAGCAATCTAGTGTTTGACAAACCCACAGATACCAACATTAGGGATAAAAATTCATTATTTGGAAAAAAACTGTTGGGAAAACTGGAAATTAGTATGGCAGAAATTAGATATGGATCCACACTTAACACCATATACCAAGATAAGATCAAAATGGGTCCATGACTTAGGCATAAAGAATGAGATCATAAATAGATTAGAGGAACAGAGAATAGTCTACCTCTCAGACCTGTGGAGGAGGAAGGAATTTATGACCAGAGGAGAACTAGAGATCATTATTTATCACAAAATAGAAGATTTTGATTACATTAAACTAAAAAGTTTCTGTACAAACAATACTAATGCAAACAAGATTAGAAGGGAAGTAACAAATTGGGAAAATATTTTTAAAGTTAAAGGTTCTGACAAAGGTCTCATTTCCAAAATATATAGAGAACTGACCCTAATTTATAAGAAATCAAACCATTCTCCAGTTGATAAATGGTCAAAGGATATGAACAGACAATTCTCAGATGATGATATTGAAATTATATCCACTCCTATGAAAGAGTGTTCCAAATCACTATTGATCAGAGAAATGCAAATTAAGACAACTCTGAGATACCACTACACACCTGTCAGGTTGGCTAAGATGACAGGAACAAATAACGATGAATGTTGGAGGGGATGTGGGAAAACTGGGACACTGATGCATTGTTGGTGGAGTTGTGAAAGAATCCAGCCATTCTGGAGAGCAATTTGGAACTATGCCCAAAAAGTTATCAAACTGTGCATACCCTTTGACCCAGCATTGCTGCTATTGGGCTTATATCCCAAAGAAATACTAAAGAGCGGAAAGGGACCTGTATGTGCCAAAATGTTTGTGGCAGCTCTTTTTGTAGTGGCTAGAAACTGGAAGATGAATGGATGTCCATCAATTGAAGAATGGTTGGGTAAATTATGGTATATGAAGGTTATGGAATACTATTGTTCTGTAAGAAATGACCAGCAGGAGGAATACAGAGAGGCTTGGAGAGACTTACATCAACTGATGCTGAGTGAAATGAGCAGAACTAGGAGATCACTGTATACTTCAATGCTGTATGAAGAGGTATTCTGATGGAAGTGGATATCTTCAACATAAAGAAGATCCAACTCACTTCCAGTTGATCAATGATGGACAGAAATAACTACACCCAGAGAAGGAACACTGGGAAGTGAATGTAAATTGTTAGCACTACTGTCTATCTACCCAGGTTACTTATACCTTCGGAAGCTAATACTTAATGTTCAACAAGAAAATGGTATTTACACACATATATTGTATCTGGGTTATATTGTAACACATGTAAAATGTATGGGATTGCCTGTCATCGGGGGGAGGGAGTGGAGGGAGGGGGGGGATAATTTGGAAAAATGAATACAAGGGATAATATTATAAAAAAATTACTCATGCATATATACTGTGGAAAAAATTTTAATAAAATTAAAATAAAAAAGAATTGCACATATTTAACCTGCATCAGATTGCTTATTGTCTTGAGGGGGGGCTAAAGGAGGGAGAGAGAAAATTTTTGAACACAAAGTCTTGCAAAAAATGAATATTGAAAACTTTATCTCCCAAGACTCTCCTTTCAAATTAAACAAAAAAATGCCCTCATAACAAACATGCATGGTCAAACAAGGCAGATTCCCTCATTGGTCATATCCAAAAGTATATATGTCTTATTCTGTATTTCTAATCCATCACATCTCTGATAGGAAAGCATGTTTTATCTTCAAAACGGTGGAATTATAGCTGGTCATTGTTTTGATCAGTTCTAAACTCATTCAGAGTTGCCCTTCCTTATAATATTGTTATTATATAAATCGTTTTTCTGGTTCTATTCACTTTATTCTCCATTAGTTTATACAAGTTTTCTCAGTTTTCACTGAAATTATTCTTCTCTTTATTTCTGATGATACAATAACATTCATAGACCAAAATCAATTTAGCCATTCCCCAATAGGTAGGCATCTTCTTAAGTTCCTGTTATTTTATTTTCTCTACAAAAAGAGCTACTATAAATATTTCTTGTACATGTGGGTTCGTTTCTTTCGAAGGATCATGTGCCTAGTATTAATGGGTTAAGGCTATGCATAATTTAGAGACTTTGAAATCATAGTTCCAAATTATTTTCCAGACTAGCTTGACCAATTCATAGCTCCCCAACAATATATTAGTGTGCCTGTTTTCCCATAGTCCCTCCAACAATTATCATTTTCCTTTTTTGTCAGCTTCATCTATTTGATAAATGTAAGGTAGAGCCTCGTTATTTTAATATGCATTTCTCTAATTATTAATGATTTGGAAAATTTTATTCATGTGGTTTGTTGATAGTTTGATTTATTGATTAAACAACAAATGGTTGTTTATCAGAAAAAAATGTAACAAAAATGGTTGTTTATACCTTTTACTTAATGCTGTTGTTCAATCTTTTTAGTCATGTCTACCTCTTCATTATTCCATTTGGTGTTTTCTTGACAAAGATACTAGAATGGTTTGTTATTTCACTCTCTAGCTCATGTTACAGATAAGGAAAATGAAGTAAACAAGGTTAAGGGACTTTCCCAGGATAACCCAGCTAAAAGATAAGCTTTTAACTCAGGATGATGAATCTTCCTGATTCCGATCCTGGCACTCTATCCACTGTACCATCTAGCTGCCTTTATATCATTTGCTCATTTGTCTTTTGGAGGAATGAATTTTATATTTATAAATTGAATTTGGTACATATATACACATCTTGTTATATATTATATATGTATATATTCAAATGTTTACTTATGTTTGTATATGTGTGCATATGTTTATATATTAGATACGACACTTCTATCAGCAAAATTTACTGCACAGATCTTCACCCAGCCTAACTTCAATTTTTTTGATCTCTCATTTTATTTTGTATTTTTACTTAGTAGCATTTTCGCAATGATATGTAAATATAATTTTAAACATTCATTTTTGTAAGATTTTGAATTTAAAATTTTTCCTCTCACTCTCCATTTCTTCCACCACCCCGAGAAGTAAGCAATCTGATATAGGTTATACATGTGCAATCATGTTAAACATATTTCCACATTAGTCATGCTGTGAATGAAGAATTGGAACAAAAGGGGAAAACCATGAGAAAGATAAAACAAACCAAAAAAAGTAAAAATATTATGCTTCAATCTGTCTTCAGACTCCATAGTTCTTTCTCTGGATGTGGATGGCATTTTCTATCCCAAGTCTTTTGGAATGTTATTGTATTGCTGAGAAAAGCTAAGTTTATAATAGTTGATCATTGCACATTGTTGTTGTTGCTATGTACAACGTTCTTCTGATTCTTCTCACTTCATTCAGCATCAGTTCATGTAAGTCCTTCCAAGTTTTTCTAAAACCTGCCTACTTGCCCGTTCATATAGAATAATACCATAGAATTCTGTTACATTCATATACTACTTGTTCAGCCACTTCCCAAACAATGGGCATACTCTTGATTTCTAACCCTTTGATTTCACAAAAAGAGCTGCTATCTGTACATATGGGTCCTTTTCCCTTTTTATGATTTCTTTGGGAGACATACCTCATAGTGGTATTGGTGGATCAAAGCCCTTTGGGCATAGTTCCAAATTGCTATCCAGAATAGTTGGATCAGTTCATAACTCCACCAAAAATGCATTGGTGTTCCAATTTTCCCACATCTTCTCCAACATTTATTATTTTCCTTCTCTGTAATATTAGTCAATTTGATAGGTGTGAAGTGGTACTTCAGAGTTGTTTTAATTCATTTCTGTAATCAATAGTGATTTAGAGCATTTATTCATGTGACTAAAGATAGTTTATTCTCCCATAACTCTGACAGGTAAACTATTCCTTGCTCTCCTAGTTTGATTATGGTATCATCCTTTATGTCTAACTCATGTACCCATTTCAATCTTATCTTGGTATAGGGTGTCAGATGTTGGTCTATGCTTAGTTTCTGCCATACTATTTTCCAGTTATCCCAACAGAAGCTGAAATCTAGACATGAAGAGCATAATGGAAAGAACACTAGACCAAGAGTCAAGAGTTATCAGTTCTAGTATCGTTAGTTTGGCCAAAAATTAGCTTTGTGACATCTGGCAAATCATTTCATTTCTCTTGTTCTCATTTTTCTAATTTATAAAATGAGAAGTTGAACTTAACTACCTTGGATATCCCTTTCAGCTCTTAGTCTTTATGATTCTAAGTTACTGTAAGGAATTTGGTAGAGACCCTATCAAATGAGCAAAACCTGACTCATAGGTGTAGTCATCTGTGCAGTATGATTTAAGGGAAACACTGCAAGACTCCCTTTCTGGAAATATTTTCTCCACTGTCCTGTCTTAGGGCCTAAAATTTCTTTGGTTTAAAACTCTTTGTTTTCAGTCATGGTGTCCTGGGGAGTGTAATACATTAAAGCTGTTAACATATTATTCTGATGAGATTATTAATGAGCCAGACCATGGGGAGTAGGAACATAAGACAGCTAAATTTTGTTAGAGAAAGAAAAGGTTGTAAAGCCCAGGAGCCTAACAGGAGAGGTGAGAGCTAGTTAACTGTCTTATGACCATGGAGATGACATGAGGAGAAAGGTCAAAAAGAGAGAAGTGAAAAAGGAGAGAGACACAAGAAATCTGGCTTCAAGATCTGTCATCTGGAAGAAGAAATCTCCTTGCTTTGTGATACAAATGCTTATTGGTGGCAAAGGACTCTGATGTTCCTTTGCCAGTCGATAATTAAGCAACTACCTGCAATTAAGCATCCACCCACTTCCCAGGATAAAACTTGCATAGCTGGATGTAAGAATTCAGATTTTAAGTCCAATTTACAGTCACAGAATCTCACAATTGGAAGGGACTTCAGAAGTCATCTAGTGCAACCCAAAAGGTCATCTAGTACAAACCTCCCAGTCTGTTCTTCTATTCCTCAATGATAAAGATATGAATAATGTTCAGATACCCCAGGCTAAGAACTTCTATTATTTTTCTACTTTGGATCTGTTAAAATTTAAATACTCAATTCTATTGAACATTTCACTGAGGTACCTACCATAGGTAAAGTATTAGGTTAGGTGGTATGTCAAATTTCCTTAAAGAGAATATTAAATATTTTTTTCTTCTCCTTAAATGACTTCATTCTCTGTTTAAGTATGATTTACATGACCTCTAAACAAAGGTGGAGATCATCTGTGAGACTAGATTATTGGAGATTATTTTCCACATACAGGGCAATTTTTCTCCCCCTTTTTTGCATAGGCAGCAATTCAATAAATAATTAATGTTTATTCATCCTTTGGCTATTTATCTCACTGTAAAAAATTAATTGGGCTTCCATCATCTATTGCATTGTAACCTAGAGGTATTTGGCCCAGTCCCTCCTGCCTTGCTTAGACACATTCCTCCTAATCCCCATTGGTTTGTGCCAGTGGCACTCTGCAGTCATGCCCAGCCTCCCAGATTCAGGGTATGAATGAACGGAAGGCTGATGTATTGCAAGCCACCTCCAGGAAGACTTGGGAAAGCTTTATATAAACACTACCCTGTTCTTTCACAAAGCTCCAAGAGTTGGCAAATATTAGTTCTCACAATACCTCCTCCCTAAGGGGAGCATATAAGTCTTCATTTTGTAAAAGAATTTGAACAAAGCTAATGTTAAGGTTGGGAAGCTATTCAGAGCAATGCACCAGAAATGAAGATTTTGGGGGCAGTTTCCTTTCTAGCTACCTGCTTATGCCCACAAATCCCAAATTCTGAATTTCATTCCTTTAACTGAGACTTTGATGTAATTTTTAAAAAGTTATTTCTTTATTATTATTAATATTCCCACTCTAATTTTGAAAAAAGATCCAAAGAGCAGATAGGTGGTGCAGTGGATATAGAATACCAGCCTTGAAGTCAGGAGAACCTGAGTTCAAATATGATCTCAGACACTTAACACTTCCTAGCTGTATGACCTTGGGCAAATCATTTGACCCCAATTGTCTCAGCAAGGAAAGAAAGAAAGAAAGGAAAAGAAAGAAAGAAAGAAAGAAAGAAAGAAAGAAAGAAAGAAAGAAAGAAAGAAAGAAAGAAAGAAAGAAAGAAAGAAAGAAAGGAAGGAAGGAAGGAAGGAAGGAAGGAAGGAAGGAAGGAAGGAAGGAAGGAAGGAAGGAAGGAAGGAAGGAAGGAAGGAAGGAAGGAAGGAAGGAAGGAAGGAAGGAAGGAGAGAGGGAAGGAAGGAAGGAGGAAGGAAGGGAGGGAGGGAGGAAGGAGGAAGGAAAGAAGGAAGGAAGGAAGGAAGGGAGGAAGGAAGGAAGGAAGGAAGGAAGGAAGGAAGGAAGGAAGGAAGGAAGGAAGGAAGGAAGGGAAGGAAGGAAGGGAAGGAAGGAAAGGAAAGGAAAGGAAAGGAAAGGGAGGAAGGAAGGAAGGAAGGAAGGAAGGAAGGAAGGAAGGAAGGAAGGAAGGAAGGAAGGAAGGGAAAGGAAAGGAAAGGGAGGAAGGAAGGAAGGAAGGAAGGAAGGAAGGAAGGAAGGAAGGAAGGAAGGAAGGAAGGAAGGAAGGAAGGAAGGAAGGAAGGAAGGAAGGAAGGAAGAAGGAAGGAAGGAAGGAAAGGAAAGGAAAGGAAAGGAAGGAAGGAAGGAAGGGAAGGAAGGAAAGGAAAGGAAAGGAAAGGAAAGGAAAGGAAAGGAAAGGAAAGGAAAGGAAAGGAAAGGAAAGGAAAGGAAAGGAAAGGAAAGGAAAGGGAAGGGAGGAAGGAAGGAAGGAAGGAAGGAAGGAAGGAAGGAAGGAAGGAAGGAAGGAAGGAAGGAAGGAAGGAAAGGAAAGGAAAGGAAAGGAAAGGAAAGGAAAGGAAAGGAAAGGAAAGGAAAGGAAAGGAATGAAGGAAGGAAGGAAGGAAGGAAGGAAGGAAGGAAGGAAGGGAAAGGAAAGGAAAGGAAAGGAAAGGAAAGGAAAGGAAGGAAGGAAGGAAGGAGGGAGGGAGGGAGGGAGGGAGGGAGGGAAGGAAGGAAGGAAGGAAGGAAGGAAGGAAGGAAGGAAGGAAGGAAGGAAGGAAGGAAGGAAGGAAGGAAGGGAAAGGAAAGGAAAGGGAAGGAAGGAAGGAAGGAAGGAAGGAAGGAAGGAAGGAAGGAAGGAAGGAAGGAAGGAAGGAAGGAAAGGAAAAGAGATTCAAATAAGGAAAGAGCAAAAGAAAGAAGGAACTAGGACATTGTAGCTATCAAAGAACTTTCAGGACTGAAAAGGTTGTTGGTTAATTAGAGAAGCAAGAGATGGAATTAGTTAGCAATATATTTTTTGATGAAACTCTTATGAAGTCTTGCTTGTGTAGATGAAGCATTTGGGCAGATTGCCCTCAGATTTCTGAGTTGTATTCTTGTCAGAAGAAAGCTGGGAGAAGGAGGCTATAGCATAAGGGAAAGGACTATCTTGGCTTTCCCGCTCCAAACAGGATATTTGAGTCCATGGTCTTTTTCTTGTCGATGTCCACTCTTTGCAGATTGGAGGCCCATTCCCTAAAGTTGTAAATTACTTCAGTCATTCCAAGTCATTGGGGATCTTTCAGAATGGGGCTCAAGTGGGATCACACCCTCAATAGGGGTTCTAGGAATAGTATCCAAGGGGAAGTTTCACTCATTCAAGCTACTGTACGAATTATTGCAATCCTTTCCTCCCCCAGATCTGAGTCTTTCCATCCAAAGATTTGAGACAATCTTGATTTGAGATTTGAGCTTGGATTTGAGACAATAAAATTAAGAACTAATTTTTGGGGCATCTCCTCCTTGATCCTAATTTCAATATCTGCCTAAGGAAGTCTTCTTTCCAACCTCTGTCCCCATTTTCTTTTTCAATGGTGATTGAGTAGACCCTTCAGAATTGATCCTGAAGGGATTCATGAAATTAAAAAGAGAAATGTTAATATATAACTAAAAAGTACAACCTCAAGAAAAAGGCATAGAAAAAAGGTATGGATGATTACTGTAGTGAATATACTCTGACTATACTCTTCTAGAGGGAGCTCTTTAATATTTCCTTTCTCAAGGTCTTAAGGGTATTTACCCCTTGAGGGACTAGTGGTATATCTTCTCAAATGTTATCACCTTCATTCCCCATTCCAATGTAGTTTCTCCACTGTAAATGCCAGAATTCATCTAACCTATAATCATCAATGAGATTTAACAGAGAGATATTTACTTTGAAGATATATCAAGAATAGGAGTACATTTTTCTCCACCATCTTGGGAGGGGACACTCTTTCTTATACCACATCTGGGGGTAGTGGGCTTAGACTTAACACTGTCCCTACCTACCTTTGGTCCCACCAACTTCACTTACAAATGTGACATAGTTTCTGGATGAGTCCTTGTCTCAGCTATCATTGGGCTGGGTCTCAAATTGTGAGCTAAGGATGCTTCAAAGCTGAACTGTCTGGCTACAACCCCTCAGATCTCAGTGACTAACTCACCTTATCTCTTAAAGCTCATAGGATCACAATCATCTCCTTCACTTAAAAGAACAAACACTAAGGGAGAGGATGATCAAAGTTTTCAAGGACCAAAAGTCAAGTTCATAGAGCTGAGGCCCATGACTCTTACAATATTTTTTTCTTCTCTCATCAGAATGCCACAGGCCAGAAAGAAGTAAAACTAAGAGAAGGGAAAGAGACTAATAGTTAGTGCTTTTTGAAAATTCTTTAGTTCTGGCTATATTGCACTGTTGCAGCCATCAAAGAAGGTCTTATTTGCCAGATTGTCAGCACACCAGAATTATTTACAGAATGTCCATGCATACTCCAAAGTTCACATTGGAATTTAATCAGGCAGTCATGCTGAATATTTCAAAAGGACTGCGCTCCTTGACCAGTTCCTGCGATACTCAGTTTCATGATGATTCAGGGTGAGAAGTCAATCCCTCATTATACCTACTATAATTACTAATTAGGTCCTTCTCTCTTATTTTTCTCTATTCTCACACAGTCTGAATATGCCTTACCTACTGTTTTTATCATGTCCTATTATTCTTCTGTTTAAAAAGAATCTCAATTTCTTTCTACTGCCTACAGGATAAAGTCCAAATTTTGTCAGCCACTTAAAGCTCTCCACAATCTAACTGTAATCTATCTTCTTATTTTTGTACTAATTCCCAAAACCAAGTCTATTTTATGCACACACACACACATGATAATGTATATATGTATATATGTATGTATATGTATGATTTTATTTTTTAGTTATAGGTAAAACAACTTTTTTTCATTTGTTTCTAAAGCTTTGAGTTCCAAATTCTTTCCCTTCCTCTCTCCCCCACCACTGAGAAAGCACATGTGAAGTTATGTTATGCATTTCCATAAAAATCTTGTTGCAAAAGAAAACATGGATCACCCTCCCCCCCAAAAAAAATCTTAAGAAAAATAAAGTTTAAAAAACCTATGCTTCACTCTGTATTTAGACACAATCAGTTCTTTCTCTGAGTATGGATAGAATTTTTTATTATACGTCCTTCAGAGTCATTGTATTGCTGAAAATGGCAAAATCATTCACAGGTGATCACTCCCCAACATTGCTGTTACTTTGAACATAGTACATTTCATTTTGCATGAGCTCCAACTTTTTCTGAAAACTCTAAGAGCTCATCATTTCTATAAAAACAGTTAGTATTCTATTATAATTACATATCCAATTTATTCATTGATTCCTCAATTGATGGGCATTCCCCCAATTTCTAATTTTTTGTTCTGAGAAAAGAGTTGCTGTGAATATTTTTGTATATTTAGGTCCTTTTCTTTTTTTATATCTCATTTGGAATTCATCCCTAGTAGTGCTATTGTTAAGGCAAAGGATATACATGGTTTTATAGTCCCTTGGGCATAGTTCATATCTTTTGATCATTTATCAATTGGAGAATGGCTCTTATTTTTTACAAATTTGGCTCACTCAGATCCCTATACTTTTGAGAAAATAGGCTTTCAGCAGAAACTTGTTTCAAAATTCTTTTCACAGTTACTATTGTTAAATTATATTCCTCTTTCCCCTTTTATTCTATTTTTTCTCTTCTTTCATCCCCTCCCTCCTCAAAAGTTTTATGCTTCTGATAACCCCCTCCCCCAATATGTTCTCCCTCTCTTTCCCTTTCTTGTATTCCCTTTCCCTCCTACTTTCCTGAAAGAAAAAGTAGAGTAAGAGAGAGATCTGTATGCCCATATTGACTGAGTACAGTATGTCTTTTTTAAGTCAATTCTAATTAGAGTAGGGTTCCCTCACTCCTTTTCCCCTTCTCCCTCTTCCTCTCCACTTTAAAAGCTTTTTTTGCTCCTTTTATGGTAGATAATTTATGCCATTTCACCTCTCCCTTTCCCTTTATCCCATTATATTCTTTCTCACTCCTTTCATTCCTTTTTAAATATTATCCCATAGTAAAGTCACAGATGTGTCCTCTGTCTACATATAATCCTTCTAACAGTCATAATAATAAGAAAGTTCTTATGAGTTACATGTAGCATCCTTCCCTGTAAGAATGTAAACAGATACACCTTACTAAGTCTTTTATGATATCACTTTCCTGATAACTTCTTATGTTTCTCCTGAGTTCTGTATTTGAAAATCAAATTTTCTATTCAGCTCTGATCTTTTTATCACAGATGCTTGAAATTCCTTTATTTCATTGAATATTCACCTTTTCCCTTGAAGGATTATACTCAGTTTTGCCGGATAGATGATTCTTGGTTGTAATCCTAGATCCATTGCTCTCTAGAATATCATATTCTAAGCCCTCCAGTCCTTTAATGTAGAAGCTGCTAAATCTGTCATCCTGACTGTGGCTCCACTATACTTGAATTGGTTTTTTCTGGATGCTTATAATATTTTCTCCTTGACTTGGAAGTTCCAGAATCTGGCTATAATTTTCCTGACAGTTTTCATCTTGAAATCTCTCAGCAGATGACCAGTGGATTCTTTCAATTTCTATTTTACCCTCTTTTTCTAGAATATCAGGAAAGTTTTCCTTGATAATTTTTTGGAAGATGATATCTTTTTTGCAACATGGTTTTCAACTAGACCAAAAATTTTTAAGTTATCTCTCCTGGATCTATTTTCTAGGTCAGTTGTTTTTACAATGAGATACTCATATTGTCTTCTATTTCTTTTTCATTCTTTTGGTTTTGTTTTATAGTTTCTTGATTTCTCATAAAGTCATTAGCTTCCATTTGCTCAATTCTATTTTTTTGAATTTTCAATAGTTTTTTAAAATTTTTCCAAATACAAATATTATTTTCAGCATTCATTTTGTAAGATTTTGTATTTCAAATTTTTCTCCTTCCCTTACTTCTCCCCTCCCCCAAATAGCAAGCAATCTGATATAGGTTAAATATCTGTAATTCTTTAAAACATAGTTTCCTATTTGTCATGTTGTGCAAGAAAAATCAGACCAAAAGGGAAAAAACCATGAGAAAAAAAAAAACAAAAAGGTGAAAATACGATGCTTCAATCCACATTCAATCTCCATAATTCTCTCTCTGGATAAGGATGGCATTTTCCATTAAACCAATTCTAATTTTTAAAGAATTATGTCCCTCCTGTATGTGCCAAAATATTTGTGGCAGCTCTTTTTGTTGTAGCTAGAAACTGGAAGATGAATGGATGTCCATCAGTTGGAGAATGGTTGGGTAAATTGTGGTATATGAAAGTTATGGAATATTATTGCTCAGTAAGAAATGACCAGCAGGAGGAATACAGAGAGGCTTGGAGAGACTTAAATCAACTGATGCTGAGTGAAAAGAACAGAACCAGAAGATCTCTGTACACTTCAATACAGTATGAAGATGTATTCTGATGGAAGTGGAAATCTTCAACATAAAGAAGATCCAACTCACTTCCAGTTGATCAATGATGGACAGAAACAACTACACCCAGAGAAGAAACATTGGGAATTGAATGTAAACTGTTTGCACTACTGTCTATCTACCCAGGTTACTTATACCTTCGGAAGCTAATACTTAATGTGCAACAAGAAAATGGTATTTACACACATATATTGTATCTAGGTTATATTGTAACACATGTAAAATGTATGGGATTACCTGTCATCGGGGGGAGGGAGTGGAGGGAGGGAGGGGATAATTTGGAAAAATGAATACAAGGGATAATATAAAAAATTTTTTTAAAAACCAAAAAAAAAAAAAAGAATTATGTCCCTTAGTGAGCCACCAATTCTATTCTAGCCATACTGTTCATCGTTCCCTTCCATATACCTAGAATCTTCTGGTTTTGCTAATATCTAGAATTAAATGATGCTCCAGCCATTTCATTTTAATTCACCACTCTCTCACCAAGTTCCCTTGCTACCTGGACCGCAGGCCAGCCCAGAGGACTTAACTCTTCCATCTCTGGAACTCTTGTCCTATGGTGATTCTGATTGGTGTTCATCTCATGTGGCCCACTCCATTAAGTCAATTGTTCTCCTTTTGCAGGCAAGGAAACTGAGACCCAGGCATGGAAAATGACTTGTGAAAGGTCAGATGAGAAATAGAAGAGAGTCAGGATTTGAACACAGGTCCTCTGACTTTGAATCCATTGTTCTTTTCACTGCCTGTGAATAAAAAAATCAATGAATAAAAGGTAGGAGAAGAATGACTGAGTCAATTTGTTTCTAATTGTGAGTAGGAGCCTATCTTAAGTTTGGTCAGGGAAGACTTCTTGTGAAAAAGTGTTCTTTGAGCAGGAGCTAAGCTTACATTTGCAAAAATCTGTTCCTTCAAACCCCCCACCCCAATAGAGGGCTATAAACTTGGTAGTAAATGACTTGTTCCTTCTATGTTGCAGTTAAAAGTTTAAACATATTCTTTTTGCTCTAACTATGTTTGTGGGCATGCTATTGTACTCACGTGTCCCCAAATATATATGTATATAAAATAAATATACAAATCAAACATTTACTGAAAATAAATCATAATTTTGTGGCTCCCACATTCAGTTATAAGGTTTCTTATGAGATTGTGACCTACAGTTAAGAAGCTAGGGGGTCTAAAGTAAACTTAAAGTGTTTTCAGAGATGTATGGAGTGTTCAGGGTCTAGTATCTCTGTGGCAAGGGCTTGTAGAGCCCTTTTCAGGGCTGCTCATTCAGCTCTGGTGTCCACCTGTCACCCAACTCTCACCTGAGGCTCCAAGAAGCTGCAGGTTGTGCAGCAGCCCCTCCCCAGCAAAACCATCTCAGCAGATGGGCTAAACTATGTTGATGGTAACTAACAGTCCTCAAACCCATTGGTGAATTAGGCATGTGAAGGCTTTCTGTTGCATAATGGGCAGGTGAGAACAATTTGTTTCAACAGCAGGCACTGTGGAGAACTTAGAGCTTGGTCAGGTCCTGAAGAAGCCAAAGTCATCCATCCACTTCATTCCAAGCCATCACCAGTCATCCTGACTGATTAACCTCACTAACAAAGATATTCCTCCAAAAAAAAAAGTAAATAAAAACTCACCAGTGCCTTCTCATCCTGTGTGACGTTTGTTTGGATAGTCTAGTAAGTCTGCCACGGGAGGTCCATCCATCACCCTAGAAGCCGGCCTATAGTTATCTTGATATTTCATGACTACAGAAGCTCTCTGTGGGTTATTTCTATATGAAAAAGCCAGATTTTTTTTTACTAATTACATATTCTTGCAGATGGTACTCTTTAAAACACTTGTCCTAAACAGTTCTAGTTCATAATATATTGCAGTTCATTCCATTGACCTTGGTCATTTCTCAGCTTTGATTCTTTGGTAATAGTGATAGCCCATGACTTTAAGCTATGTAGAATTAGTGCAATAATATTGTCATTGGGGGGAAAAGATAAGTCTTTTTTGGTGATTTTTTTTGTTTTTAAAGATGGTTCTTTTTCTTGAATAGAATTTTCAGGTCATGAAAAAAGTTCTGAAACAACTCAAAGGTAGTCCAACCAACTCTCTTCCTCTTCCTCCATTCTGGTCCGACCTTGATATTTTTTTCAGTGTCTGTAAAATGTCTTAGGCCTGTGTAGTGATAGACCATCTATTTTAGTCGTCCATTCAACTGAATATCATAAAGTGAGCAATTTTCATCTGCTAGAGTTTTTCCTGGATGAAAATAAAGTCAAATGTTTATGAGTCACTGCAATTCAAGGAGGTTCTGCCCTGTTCTAGGGCTAGATGTAAACAGTTCAATGTCATCTGTAATTAGAACATTCAGAGGACCTTACTATCCATGGACCTTACTATCCATCATTTCCCATTTAGACTTTCGTTCTAGGTCATATAAGAAAGTGGAATATGCCTTTAGAAAACACATACCTCACTATTTTATTCCATGTTTGTTTCAATAATAATCAAAAACATTGAACAAAGTTATCACTATTTTTATATTTTAAAGAATACAAGATTCTTTGAAATATGCATAGAGGATGCCATTTTTGTAGAAATGGCTTTAAATTGATAGATAAGACTTTAAGCTTTCTAGAGGCAGCTAGGTGGCATAATAAATAGAGTACTGGACCTAGAATCAGGAAAACTTGAGTTCAAATCCATTCTCAGTCACTAGCTTTGTAACCCTGGGGAAGTGTCGCAACCTCTCCCTCAGTTTTTTTCATCTGAAAAATGAGGATTAAAGATAGTATCTGCCCTCCTAGGGCGGTTGTGAGGTTAAAATGAGATTATACTTGTCAGGTGCTTTGCAAACCTTAAAATGTTATATAAATGTTAGCTCTTGTTATTGCCAAATGAAGTGCTTTCTAAAAATAATTAACTAATATATTTTCTCACCTTTGAGCCAAGCATGTGATGCAGGGTGCTGTAGAATATTATTTACAAAAGTCTGCTTGTTCTCCACTATATGTGTGTATAAACTGTTCTCATAAAAAGTTGGAGTGCTTTTTCTCATTAAAAAGTTTCCCTTCAGTAGGGCAAAGAAGTGTGTGGATTGCTATTTATATTGTCTTGATGAATTTTGTAGGGAATATGAATAGAGATTGAGATCTTCTCTATGACTTTTTATATCTTCCGGCCTTATAAATATCTTGAAGATTATTCCCTCAGTGTCCTCAAAATTGCCTCACCTCCGGCACAGTGATTTTTTTTGTTTATATCTGACCCAATCCAGCTCACTTTCCTTTGCTTCACTGCCATTTCCACTACCTCATAGAGCACATCTGGGACTGTGATATTACAGTCCAAATGTATTGCTCTCATTGCTTTTGACGATGGAAAGAATTTATTATAAGAAGTCTTTTCAGATGATTTTCATGTTTTTCTATTTGTTTTCTTCCTTCCAGTTTCATTTTTAAATGCACTTGGGCTGACTTTGCTTATCTGGTTCTTTAAATTGAATTCGTCTTCCCTTCTTCTTGTCTTATAAGATTTTAAGCACTCAATCTTCCACTGTTATCCGAGGTAATATTTCATAAATTACTTTTAAATTCAAAACTGATATCCTTGGCTACCATATCTTTATTTGGCAAATACATTGTGTTTACTGGAGAAAGCAGTTTTTTGACAGTTTTTCTCATGATAACATATCTATTAAATTCTTTAGGGTAATGGCTATAATTAGTGGTGATATCCATTCCACTATTTATTTCTCATTTACATCATCAACAATTTATTTAAATAGGTAAAGATGGAATTGTTTTTGTCAAATGTCATGTCTTTTCTCATTTTTATCCTTTCTTCTAGTTTTCATCTTTACTCTAATAAATCACTGATGTCCTATACAGGACCATGATATTCCAGTATTCTTTTCTATTCATCTTGAAGTTCCTGACTTTGTTTCTATTTCTTATTAATTTCATTTTTTAATCTGTTATTCAATGTGTTCTCTGTTCAACAACTTTAGTCTCTTTAAACAAATTTTCTATTTCTTCCTCATCACAATAAATTGTGATTGCCAAAATTTTGTCCTCAAGGACCTTCTATACTTCTTGTATCTAGGATATCTGGCCATAGGATCCTTTTGCTGAACTCTCTGAAATGTATTCTCCTCAAGTGTAGGGCATTCACTGATTCCCTTTTGCCTCTTGGCTAAAATACAACTGTCATTTAAAGCCCTTCACTATCTGTCTCCAACCCATCTTTACAGACCCATTTTATATTATTCTCCCTTATGTCTGACCTTCTTATGGTTCCTTATATACAACATTCCATCTGCCATCTCTGTGTCTTTTCAGAGGCCATCCAACTTGCTTGAAATGCTCTCTCAAGTTCCTTAACATCCTCCACATCAATGACTTCTTTCTCTACTTCCTTTGAGCCATACACTGGCATTGCCATACCTTAGACGTTACTATCTCTTAGAGTCTTACAATATCCAAAATACAGAACTACAAATAAGTCATATCTCAGTAAATTTCCAGCCAAAATAATGGAAATTTGATTTAAAACATTAACCTCCTTGCTTGTTTTTAAGTGTTTGAAAGTTTAATGATGTTGAGTTTATGTGTCCATTTGTGTGTGTGTGTGTGAATGTGAACTATTTCCTGATTGTTAAAAATTCAATATACTTTTCTCAGACTGTACCATTCCTGACTTCTTCGAGAAGTCACACTGTAGAGGTGGAGCCAAGATGATAAGAGTAGCAGGAAGTAATGAAGTAAGCCTAAGTCTAGAAAACAAACTAGACTTAATCCTGATGGGAAATCCAAGAAAAAATTATGAGTCATTTTCCTGACCAGACTGTTGCGCAGAGTCTGGCCCTAACATCAAGAAGTCAAGAGACAGGTTAGAAAAAAATGAGCAAACAAAAAAAGAAAACCAGCGTAAAGAGCAATCATGATGAAATTATGCCTAAGAACAAACCTAGAAGAGAATGACTCCAAAGAATCCAGAAGCAAAGTCTCAAAGGAAAAATACAGTATAAGTATAAATTAAATTAGAATTTCTTGAAGAGGAAATACAAGAGTTTTTTTTTTTCAAAAGAGTTTAAAATGTTTTTGTCAATGAAATAAAACACAAGAAAAAATTGGAAAAAATTAAAACTATGTAAGAAAAATTGGAAAAGGAATGAACAACTTAGCAACAAATTCCCTAAAGACAAAAATTGATCAAATAGAAGCTCTATTTCAAATAGAAACTCTATTACACAAGAAGAAATATTAAAACACAGTCAAAAGATTAAAAGGCTAGAAGAAGATGTAAGAAATTTCATTGCAAAAAAAAAACTATCTTGGAAAACAGATCAAAAAAGAAAAAAAAAATAAGAATCATTGAACTATCTGAACTTCTTAACCAAAAAAGATCTTAGAAAACATATTTATTTACTTGTTTTGCTGAGATGACTGGGGTTAAGTGACATGCCCAGGGTC